>NC_090654.1:298429800-298764800 GCF_040937935.1 Hyperolius riggenbachi | reverse complement strand
TGTGTGTGTGTGTGTGTGTGTGTGTGTGTGTGTGTGTGTTGATATGCTGTTAGTACATGTATGCTGTGTGTGTGTGTTGATATGCTGTTAGTACATGTATGCTGTGTGTGTGTGTTGATATGCTGTTAGTACATGTATGCTGTGTGTGTGTGTTGATATGCTGTTAGTACATGTATGCTGTGTGTGTGTGTTGATATGCTGTTAGTACATGTATGCTGTGTGTGTGTTGATATGCTGTTAGTACATGTTTGCTGTGTGTGTGCTGATATGCTGTTAGTACATGTATGCTGTGTGTCCTGATATGCTGTTAGTACATGTATGCTGTGTGTGTGTCCTGATATGCTGTTAGTACATGTATGCTGTGTGTGTGTTGATATGCTGTTAGTACATGTATGCTGTGTGTGTGTTGATATGCTGTTAGTACATGTATGCTGTGTGTGTGTTGATATGCTGTTAGTACATGTATGCTGTGTGTGTGCTGATATGCTGTTAGTACATGTTTGCTGTGTGTGTGTTGATATGCTGTTAGTACATGTATGCTGTGTGTGTGTTGATATGCTGTTTGTACATGTATGCTGTGTGTGTGCTGATATGCTGTTTGTACATGTATGCTGTGTGTGTGCTGATATGCTGTTAGTATATGTATGCTGTGTGTGTGTTGATATGCTGTTAGTACATGTCACAAGAGCCCCACTGGCCGTGAACACGCAAAACCGTCCGATCCGATTCTAGCACACAGATTGAGAGCTATGGACGCAATCTGCGTAGAATTGGCGGAGTTTGAGCGTCACGACGCAGTAGGGAGCCTGTGAGGTTACGAAAATACACTTTTACTCCAACCCAGGGGTAGATTTGCCACCATCTCTGTTTTCTATCAGCCCAGAGAAAACTGCTAACTGGCTATAGACCTGTGAAACAAACAACCGGTTAAAACTGTGCAATTCCTATCTATCTATCAAAACAGTAGCGTCCCTTCGGAAGTTTAGGTCTCGTCTGTGTATACTGAATAGAAGGTTTTACTGAGAGGTAAAGACCTTTTAAAAAGCCTTTATTTGTTACAATATAAATAATTAATATATACAGACAATCGTGAACAATTAAACGATGAGAGACAGTGATAACACAGTACATAAAAGAAAAAGGGATAAAAAGAACGAATACTTATGATTCTGTGGAAAGTCCGTTCGGGAAAAGACAAAGTTCCTTTGTTGCAGTTAGTTCGCAATATGGCCGAACCACATGGCCGTTGCTCCGCCTGCAAGATGGCCACTGCTATTTCCCCAAGCAGTGGCAGTCTTTTCGGTATGATGGAAAGTGGGGGAATTGGCTGGGGGTCCTCATGCAATCAGTTTTGAGCACTGACATTTCTGGGCGGAGTCTCAAGCTCAGCCCAGGGGCGTGTCAGGCAGTGAGTTCTCAGGGGAGGAACTTCCAGCCATCCTCAAAATATGTCCAATTTCATACCCCGCCGGGGTTTTGTCGCACATGCAAACCGATTTCATATTCAGATTGGGCTGAGAATACACGTTCATAGGACATCAAACTTGCAATATTTGGGGCGCACGGGGACCCCATTATTCATATCTCAGCCCCTGCTCGGGTTACCTGGCTATGTCTAGTATCACCATATTCTACAGAATTAGGGAAACAAAATTATGTAATTTTCATATTCCTCCCATGGATGGTATTTGCAAAATGTGACAAAGTTATCAACACCATGCATTCCATACTCAGTCTAGTCGGTGCCGTCAAGACTGGGAGGAATGTAGGTGTCAATAGACCTCATGCTGTGCTAGCTTCCCCTGTTGAATAGACTCTGTTGGTATTTCAGCTCTGCCCAATTAGCACATTAGTGTCACCAGAGCTTTTCCGGGAGCCTTAACAGGATTTCTTGCTAAACCAGGTTGCTTTAGCCATATGCTAACGCAGGCCCATTCAGCCCTCATGGCAAAAGGGGGGGAAGGCAGGAAGGAAAAACTTCTATTTTAAAAATAAAGAATGTCAGTTTTCCGATCACGGTTGCGATCGGACAATCGGCCGCGAATCCTCGGACGACTGGGCGTCGCCCGGCGTCACACCTCCCCCTTCCCGAGCTCTGCTCAGGGAGGGGTCAACAGGACGCCTTCCGTAGCAGCTATTGGCGCTGTTGGGTCGGGTTCCCCCTGACACCGCGACAGCCCATCAGCGTTTTGGTGTCGGCTGCCTGCTTTGTGTTGGATCGTAAAGTCGTACTGCTGCAATGACAGGCTCCACCGTAGGAGCTTGCCGTTGGTTCCAGCAGTACGGTTTAGCCAACTCAGGGGATTGTGATCAGTGACGATCGTGAAGGAGCGGCCGTACAGATACGACTGCAGTTTCTGTAGGGCCCACACGATCGCCAGGCACTCCTTTTCAGTTGTGGAGTAGGCTACCTCTCGGGGCAGGAGCTTCCGGCTCAGGTAGAGGATAGGGTGTTCATCCCCCTTTCCATCCACCTGGCTGAGGACTGCGCCGAGACCGTAGTCAGAGGCATCGGTTTGCACCACAAACCGACGACTGAAGTCTGGGGCCTGAAGCACAGGGGCGCTTGCGAGGGCCTGCTTCAAGGCCTGGAAGGCATTCTCGCAAGCGGGGGTCCAGCTAACAACCTTGGGGTGCTTCTTGCTAGTGGCATCGGTCAGGGGCTTCGCCAGTGTACTATAGGCGGGAACAAATTTCCTATAGTAGCCGGCGGTCCCCAGGAACGCCTGGACCTGCTTTTTCGTGATAGGTCGAGGCCATGCCAGGATGGCGTCCACCTTTCCCGTGTCAGGTTTCAGGGTGTTACCCCCCACCCGGTGACCTAAGTACTGCACCTCGGTCATGCCAATCTGACACTTACTCGGTTTAACCGTCAGATTGGCCATGGCCAGCCTCTCTAGTACCTGGGACAGGTGTTTGAGGTGTTCTTCCCAGGTGGGGCTGAACACCGCAATGTCATCCAGATACGCTACAGCGAACCCTTGCATTCCCTCTAGCAGGTCGTTCACGGCCCGCTGAAACGTGGCGGGGGCGTTCTTCATCCCAAAGGGCATCATCGTGAACTCGAAGAGGCCGAAAGGGGTGATGAAGGCCGACTTTTGCCTCGCGTCAGGTGCAAGTGGTATCTGCCAATACCCCCGGCTCAGATCCATGATTGATAGGTACCTGGCTGATGCCAGTGTATCTAGCAGCTCATCAATGCGAGGCATGGGGTAGGCGTCTGTAGTGGTGATGGCGTTCAGTTTCCTGTAGTCTACGCAGAACCGAGTTGTCTGGTCCTTCTTGGGGACCAGGACAACAGGGGCTGCCCAGGCACTACTGGACTTTTGAACCACCCCTAACTCCAGCATCTCCCTCACCTCCTTCTGCATGTCCGCCTGTACCTCGGGAGAGACACGGTAAGCGGATTGCCTGATGGGGGGATGGGTACCTGTATCTACCCCATGCACCGCCATACTGGTCCGCCCCGGGATACCGGAGAAGGTGTGCTGGTACTGGCCCAGCACCTTCTGTAACTGCTCTTGCTGGGCTGAGGCGAGCTGTGGATTGACGTTTAGGTCGCCGTCCACATCTCGTACGTCAGCCAGCAGGTCTAACAGGGGGTCTGCCTCTCCCTGCTCTAACCGGCTGCACACTGGCAGCGCATACTGGGTCCTGTCATGGTGGGCCTTCAGCATGTTTACATGAAAGCTCTTCTGCTTCCTGCCCCCCATGTTCACTAGATACGTCAGAGGGTTTAACCGCTGCACTACAGTAAAAGGCCCCTCCCAGGCTGCTTGCAGCTTGTTCTGCCTCACGGGAAGAAGGGCATATACCTTGTCACCCACATCAAATGACCGCTCTCCAGCAGTGCGGTCGTACCATGCTTTTTGTTTGGCCTGAGCCTGGGCCAGGTTGTTGGTCACTACTGCGGACAGGGACTCCATTTTGTCCCTGAACTTGAGGACGTAATCGACCACGGAGACATCAGTGGGGTCGCCCTTGCCCTCCCATGTCTCCCGCATCAATTGTAAGGGTCCTCGGACATTCCTCCCATACAGGAGTTCAAACGGGGAAAACCCGGTTGACTCCTGCGGCACCTCCCTGTACGCAAACAACAGATGAGGCAGGTATCGTTCCCAGTCCCCACCTTGCGACTCAACAAACGTGGTCAGCATTTGCTTCAGCGTCCCGTTGAACCGTTCACACAGTCCATTGGTCTGCGGGTGGTAGGGACTGGAGACAATGTGCGTCATGTGTATCTTTTTGCACAGGGCCTCCATGAGTTCGGACATAAACTGGGATCCCTGATCGGAGAGCATCTCCGCAGGGAACCCGACTCGGGAGAAAATGTTAAGTAGCGCGTCTGCTACCTTGTCCGCCCTCAGGGAGGAAAGCGCCATGGCCTCAGGATAGCGGGTGGCGTAATCCACCACCGTCAGGATGTACCTTTTGCCACTGCTGCTGGGAGTGGGCAATGGTCCAATTATGTCGACTGCCACTCTGTGAAAGGGCTCACCTATGATTGGCAGTGGACACAAGGGAGCCTTGCGGGGGTTCCCAGCCCGTTTTACCTTTTGGCAAACAGTACATGAGCGGCAATAGTTGGTCACATCGATCCGCATCCTGGGCCAGTAGAAATGACCCTGGATACGGTCAAGTGTCTTGTGGATTCCCAAGTGCCCTGCCAGGGGAATGTCATGTGCGGACTTCAGCACATGCCCCCGGAAGGCACTGGGTACCACAAGCAACTTGGTACCCACACTTGTTTCACCTTCGGTGGGCTGTACAGGCTCGCTGTACAGCTTACCACCTTCCCAATATACCTTGAAGGTATCTTCATTCGTGAGGGGCTCCGAAGCCTGTCTTCTGAGTGCCTCGAGGCTAGGGTCAGTGTGGAGTGCTTGCACAAATGCAGCACTCTCGCTCTCAGCCAGCTGGCCCGTGGCATATGCAGTTAGTGGCTGAAGGCTACCATCCCTGTGGTCAGAGGAGGGGGAGGAGGCCGGAACCTCTTCCACCTGCTCTGAGCCCAGGTTCTGAGCAGCGCGGCTGCGTGTTACTGCCAGTACAGGTACACCTTCAGACTGGCACATACTGGCATTACTCACATCCTGGCTGCATGCATGAATTACAGTGACAGGTACAACAACATTTTCATCACAAACAATCGGTATATCAAACACAGGTACCTGTGACACAGGTACTATTGGACTCGGTACCCCTGGACTGGGCACATTCAACCCACCTCCCCCCTGTTCTTGCCCCTTGGTGCAAAGTACCTTAGTGTGGGCGGAGAGTCCGTCTCCCTCCTGGCAGTCTGAGGGGCTTGGGGCAGGTTCATAATAGGACACAAGCTTGCCCAGGTCGGTCCCCAACAAAACTGGGACCGGCAGTTGGTCCAGGACCCCAACAACCTTCTCTTAAACCCCCACCCCCCAATCGATGGACACCCGAGCCTGGGGAATGCGAGAAAGAGTGCCCCCCACTCCAGTGAGGGTAAGGTATTTGTCAGGGAGGATATTTTCCGTCGGGACCAGGTGCGCACGCACCAGGGTGACATCCGCTCCAGTGTCGCGGAAACCGGTAACAAGCTGGTCGTTCACTGTAACCAGCTGGTGGTTGCTCGTAGCGGAGTGGATCCCTCTCCCACCTGCGAACATGACGTTGTTGGGTGCTCCCGGCTGGGGTGCGCTGGCTGGCGGCAGTTGCCGTGGGCGAGGTGTAGGTGGTGCAGGAGCTGGTGCTGTCTGCCTCCGCTCCGGGCAGTTAAACTTCATGTGTCCGGGCTTGCGGCAAAAGTGACAGGTGATGCCCTCTGTTGCTGCAGGCCTGGACGCAGCAGCTGCGCTGGAGGGCCTCTGGGGCGCACGGCTCACAGAGGTAGGAGAGTCTGCAAAATTGTGGGACTGACCTCCTCTCCAGCTAGATGGGGCAGTCCTGCGGGTCTCCGGCACCCTGGTCGTTGCAAAGGTCTCAGCGAGGTCTGCAGCGACCGTCGCTGACGCCGGTCGGCGCTCCAGCACAAACTGGCGTACATCAGCCGGGCAAATGTTCAGAAACTGCTCCAGGACGATTAAGTCCTCCAGGACACCGTAAGACCCTTTAGTGAGGCCTAGCGTCCACTGGCGGAGTGTGGTGAGCAGACTGCTGACCACATCTTGATAAGAATCAGTAGATTTTTTCTGCCAGGACCTGAACCTTTTCCGGTAGGCTTCTGGCGTCAGCTGGGACTTAGTGATTATAGCCTCCTTTATAGCGGTATAATCATTGTCCTTTTCCACAGGCAGCTCTGAGAAAGCATCAAGCGCTTTGTAGCGCAGCAAGGGTGTCAGATGTCTGGCCCACTGGTCTTGGGACAGACGATACTGACGGCAGGCCTTTTCAAAAGACCTCAAAAACAAGTCAATGTCAGTGTCTTTTTCGATAATAGCAAATTTAAATTTTGCACTTACTGGAGCGGCAGTCCCTTCAGCAGGGAGGCTGGGCGTTGAACTCCGGCTGGCTTGCTGCACTTTCGCCATGTTCAGCTCATGCTGCCGTCTCTCCCGCGCCTCTGCAGATTGGCGTTCCTCTCGCTTTTGCTCCGCCATGTACTGCAGGTACTTGTCCACATCAGTTTCCATCAGCTTTTGCAATGCCTGCTGCATTACTGGATCAACATAACTGGACAGTCCAGTACTGGCCGGTTCCAGGCGAGTACTTTCAGGGGTTCTGGGGTCGGGGATCACACTGACAGCCTCCTGCGTATCTGTTGCCGCATTGCCCGCGGGTTGCTCAACCTCGGTACGCACAGGATCTTCAGTCTCTGGTTCCCCTCGACTTGCGTTAGATGAGCCGGTGTCCTCCACAGTGGACACCTCCAGCGTCCGCAGATTCTGGCTATCCCATCGGTACAAGTCCGTTATCAGGTCCTGCTGTTTCTTGCCGCGGATGTCCATGCCTCTCGCCTCGCACAGACTCTGCAGGTCGGATAGGACCATGACCTTGTAATTCCCGGACATTTCCATGCCAAATAAAAGAAAACTTAGGGGAGGGGTACTGGTTACACAGTCTCTCTGTATATATGAAAAATATATTGCACTCAGTCACTACCAACGAATTAGTTCGTTTCTCGATAGGGCTAATTCGATAGCCCTACCTGAGATACTATCAGCACACACAGATCCCAAACGCTGCCGACCACTGTCACAAGAGCCCCACTGGCCGTGAACACGCAAAACCGTCCGATCCGATTCTAGCACACAGATTGAGAGCTATGGACGCAATCTGCGTAGAATTGGCGGAGTTTGAGCGTCACGACGCAGTAGGGAGCCTGTGAGGTTACGAAAATACACTTTTACTCCAACCCAGGGGTAGATTTGCCACCATCTCTGTTTTCTATCAGCCCAGAGAAAACTGCTAACTGGCTATAGACCTGTGAAACAAACAACCGGTTAAAACTGTGCAATTCCTATCTATCTATCAAAACAGTAGCGTCCCTTCGGAAGTTTAGGTCTCGTCTGTGTATACTGAATAGAAGGTTTTACTGAGAGGTAAAGACCTTTTAAAAAGCCTTTATTTGTTACAATATAAATAATTAATATATACAGACAATCGTGAACAATTAAACGATGAGAGACAGTGATAACACAGTACATAAAAGAAAAAGGGATAAAAAGAACGAATACTTATGATTCTGTGGAAAGTCCGTTCGGGAAAAGACAAAGTTCCTTTGTTGCAGTTAGTTCGCAATATGGCCGAACCACATGGCCGTTGCTCCGCCTGCAAGATGGCCACTGCTATTTCCCCAAGCAGTGGCAGTCTTTTCGGTATGATGGAAAGTGGGGGAATTGGCTGGGGGTCCTCATGCAATCAGTTTTGAGCACTGACATTTCTGGGCGGAGTCTCAAGCTCAGCCCAGGGGCGTGTCAGGCAGTGAGTTCTCAGGGGAGGAACTTCCAGCCATCCACAAAATATGTCCAATTTCATACCCCGCCGGGGTTTTGTCGCACATGCAAACCGATTTCATATTCAGATTGGGCTGAGAATACACGTTCATAGGACATCAAACTTGCAATATTTGGGGCGCACGGGGACCCCATTATTCATATCTCAGCCCCTGCTCGGGTTACCTGGCTATGTCTAGTATCACCATATTCTACAGAATTAGGGAAACAAAATTATGTAATTTTCATATTCCTCCCATGGATGGTATTTGCAAAATGTGACAAAGTTATCAACACCATGCATTCCATACTCAGTCTAGTCGGTGCCGTCAAGACTGGGAGGAATGTAGGTGTCAATAGACCTCATGCTGTGCTAGCTTCCCCTGTTGAATAGACTCTGTTGGTATTTCAGCTCTGCCCAATTAGCACATTAGTGTCACCAGAGCTTTTCCGGGAGCCTTAACAGGATTTCTTGCTAAACCAGGTTGCTTTAGCCATATGCTAACGCAGGCCCATTCAGCCCTCATGGCAAAAGGGGGGGAAGGCAGGAAGGAAAAACTTCTATTTTAAAAATAAAGAATGTCAGTTTTCCGATCACGGTTGCGATCGGACAATCGGCCGCGAATCCTCGGACGACTGGGCGTCGCCCGGCGTCACAGTACATGTATGCTGTGTGTGTGTTGATATGCTGTTAGTACATGCATGCTGTGTGTGTGCTGATATGCTGTTAGTACATGTATGCTGTGTGTGTGTTGATATGCTGTTAGTACATGTATGCTGTGTGTGTGTTGATATGCTGTTAGTACATGTATGCTGTGTGTGTGCGCTGATATGCTGTTAGTACATGTATGCTGTGTGTGTGTGTGTTGATATACTGTTAGTACATGTATGCTGTGTGTGTGTGTTGATATGCTGTTAGTACATGTTTGCTGTGTGTGTGTTATGCTGTTAGTACATGTATGCTGTGTGTGTGTTGATATGCTGTTAGTACATGTATGCTGTGTGTGTGTCCTGATATGCTGTTAGTACATGAATGCTGTGTGTGTGCTGATATGCTGTTAGTACATGTATGCTGTGTGTGTGCTGATATGCTGTTAGTACATGTATGCTGTGTGTGTGCTGATATGCTGTTAGTACATGTATGCTGTGTGTGTGTGTGTGCTGATATGCTGTTAGTACATGTATGCTGTGTGTGTGTTGATATGCTGTTAGTACATGTATGCTGTGTGTGTGTCCTGATATGCTGTTAGTACATGTATGCTGTGTGTGTGCTGATATGCTGTTAGTACATGTATGCTGTGTGTGTGTTGATATGCTGTTAGTACATGTATGCTGTGTGTGTGTGTGTGTGTGTCTTGATATGCTGTTAGTACATGTATGCTGTGTGTGTGCTGATATGCTGTTAGTACATGTATGCTGTGTGTGTCTTGATATGCTGTTAGTACATGTATGCTGTGTGTGTGCTGATATGCTGTTAGTACATGTATGCTGTGTGTGTCCTGATATGCTGTTAGAACATGTATGCTGTGTGTGTGCTGATATGCTGTTAGTACATGTATGCTGTGTGTGTTGATATGCTGTTAGTACATGTATGCTGTGTGTGTGGTGATATGCTGTTAGTACATGTATGCTGTGTGTGTGCTGATATGCTGTTAGTACATGTATGCTGTGTGTGTGTCCTGATATGCTGTTAGTAGATGTATGCTGTGTGTGTTGATATGCTGTTAGTACATGTATGCTGTGTGTGTGTTGATATGCTGTTAGTACATGTATGCTGTGTGTGTGTATGCTGATATGCTGTTAGTACATGTATGCTGTGTGTGTGTTGATATGCTGTTAGTACATGCATGCTGTGTGTGTGCTGATATGCTGTTAGTACATGTATGCTGTGTGTGTGTTGATATGCTGTTAGTACATGTATGCTGTGTGTGTGTTGATATGCTGTTAGTACATGTATGCTGTGTGTGTGTTGATATGCTGTTAGTACATGTATGCTGTGTGTGTGCGCTGATATGCTGTTAGTACATGTATGCTGTGTGTGTGTGTTGATATACTGTTAGTACATGTATGCTGTGTGTGTGTGTTGATATGCTGTTAGTACATGTTTGCTGTGTGTGTGTTATGCTGTTAGTACATGTATGCTGTGTGTGTGTTGATATGCTGTTAGTACATGTATGCTGTGTGTGTGCTGATATGCTGTTAGTACATGTATGCTGTGTGTGTGTGTGTGTTGATATGCTGTTAGTACATGTTTGCTGTGTGTGTGTTGATATGCTGTTAGTACATGTATGCTGTGTGTGTGTTGATATGCTGTTAGTACATGTATGCTGTGTGTGTGTTGATATGCTGTTTGTACATGTATGCTGTGTGTGTGCTGATATGCTGTTAGTACATGTATGCTGTGTGTGTGCTGATATGCTGTTAGTACATGTATGCTGTGTGTGTGTCCTGATATGCTGTTAGTACATGTATGCTGTGTGTGTGTTGATATGCTGTTAGTACATGTATGCTGTGTGTGTGTTGATATGCTGTTAGTACATGTATGCTGTGTGTGTGTTGATATGCTGTTAGTACATGTATGCTGTGTGTGTGCTGATATGCTGTTAGTACATGTATGCTGTGTGTGTGCTGATATGCTGTTAGTACATGTTTGCTGTGTGTGTGTTGATATGCTGTTAGTACATGTATGCTGTGTGTGTGTTGATATGCTGTTAGTACATGTATGCTGTGTGTGTGTGTTGATATGCTGTTTGTACATGTATGCTGTGTGTGTGCTGATATGCTGTTAGTACATGTATGCTGTGTGTGTGCTGATATGCTGTTAGTACATGTATGCTGTGTGTGTGTTGATATGCTGTTAGTACATGTATGCTGTGTGTGTGTTGATATGCTGTTAGTACATGCATGCTGTGTGTGTGCTGATATGCTGTTAGTACATGTATGCTGTGTGTGTGTTGATATGCTGTTAGTACATGTATGCTGTGTGTGTGCGCTGATATGCTGTTAGTACATGTATGCTGTGTGTGTGTGTTGATATACTGTTAGTACATGTATGCTGTGTGTGTGTGTTGATATGCTGTTAGTACATGTTTGCTGTGTGTGTGTTGATATGCTGTTAGTACATGTATGCTGTGTGTGTGCTGATATGCTGTTAGTACATGTATGCTGTGTGTGTGCACTGATATGCTGTTAGTACATGTATGCTGTGTGTGTGTGTGTTGATATGCTGTTAGTACATGTATGCTGTGTGTGTGTTGATATGCTGTTAGTACATGTATGCTGTGTGTGTGCTGATATGCTGTTAGTACATGTATGCTGTGTGTGTGCTGATATGCTGTTAGTACATGTTTGCTGTGTGTGTGTTGATATGCTGTTAGTACATGTATGCTGTGTGTGTGTTGATATGCTGTTAGTACATGTATGCTGTGTGTGTGTTGATATGCTGTTTGTACATGTATGCTGTGTGTGTGCTGATATGCTGTTAGTACATGTATGCTGTGTGTGTGCTGATATGCTGTTAGTACATGTATGCTGTGTGTGTGTTGATATGCTGTTAGTACATGTATGCTGTGTGTGTGTTGATATGCTGTTAGTACATGTATGCTGTGTGTGTGTATGCTGATATGCTGTTAGTACATGTATGCTGTGTGTGTGTTGATATGCTGTTAGTACATGCATGCTGTGTGTGTGCTGATATGCTGTTAGTACATGTATGCTGTGTGTGTGTTGATATGCTGTTAGTACATGTATGCTGTGTGTGTGTTGATATGCTGTTAGTACATGTATGCTGTGTGTGTGTTGATATGCTGTTAGTACATGTATGCTGTGTGTGTGCGCTGATATGCTGTTAGTACATGTATGCTGTGTGTGTGTGTTGATATACTGTTAGTACATGTATGCTGTGTGTGTGTGTTGATATGCTGTTAGTACATGTTTGCTGTGTGTGTGTTATGCTGTTAGTACATGTATGCTGTGTGTGTGTTGATATGCTGTTAGTACATGTATGCTGTGTGTGTGCTGATATGCTGTTAGTACATGTATGCTGTGTGTGTGTGTGTGTTGATATGCTGTTAGTACATGTTTGCTGTGTGTGTGTTGATATGCTGTTAGTACATGTATGCTGTGTGTGTGTTGATATGCTGTTAGTACATGTATGCTGTGTGTGTGTTGATATGCTGTTTGTACATGTATGCTGTGTGTGTGCTGATATGCTGTTAGTACATGTATGCTGTGTGTGTGCTGATATGCTGTTAGTACATGTATGCTGTGTGTGTGTCCTGATATGCTGTTAGTACATGTATGCTGTGTGTGTGTCCTGATATGCTGTTAGTACATGTATGCTGTGTGTGTGTTGATATGCTGTTAGTACATGTATGCTGTGTGTGTGTTGATATGCTGTTAGTACATGTATGCTGTGTGTGTGCTGATATGCTGTTAGTACATGTATGCTGTGTGTGTGCTGATATGCTGTTAGTACATGTTTGCTGTGTGTGTGTTGATATGCTGTTAGTACATGTATGCTGTGTGTGTGTTGATATGCTGTTAGTACATGTATGCTGTGTGTGTGTGTTGATATGCTGTTTGTACATGTATGCTGTGTGTGTGCTGATATGCTGTTAGTACATGTATGCTGTGTGTGTGCTGATATGCTGTTAGTACATGTATGCTGTGTGTGTGTTGATATGCTGTTAGTACATGTATGCTGTGTGTGTGTTGATATGCTGTTAGTACATGCATGCTGTGTGTGTGCTGATATGCTGTTAGTACATGTATGCTGTGTGTGTGTTGATATGCTGTTAGTACATGTATGCTGTGTGTGTGCGCTGATATGCTGTTAGTACATGTATGCTGTGTGTGTGTGTTGATATACTGTTAGTACATGTATGCTGTGTGTGTGTGTTGATATGCTGTTAGTACATGTTTGCTGTGTGTGTGTTGATATGCTGTTAGTACATGTATGCTGTGTGTGTGCTGATATGCTGTTAGTACATGTATGCTGTGTGTGTGCACTGATATGCTGTTAGTACATGTATGCTGTGTGTGTGTGTGTTGATATGCTGTTAGTACATGTATGCTGTGTGTGTGTTGATATGCTGTTAGTACATGTATGCTGTGTGTGTGCTGATATGCTGTTAGTACATGTATGCTGTGTGTGTGCTGATATGCTGTTAGTACATGTTTGCTGTGTGTGTGTTGATATGCTGTTAGTACATGTATGCTGTGTGTGTGTTGATATGCTGTTAGTACATGTATGCTGTGTGTGTGTTGATATGCTGTTTGTACATGTATGCTGTGTGTGTGCTGATATGCTGTTAGTACATGTATGCTGTGTGTGTGCTGATATGCTGTTAGTACATGTATGCTGTGTGTGTGTTGATATGCTGTTAGTACATGTATGCTGTGTGTGTGCTGATATGCTGTTAGTACATGTATGCTGTGTGTGTGTCCTGATATGCTGTTAGTACATGTATGCTGTGTGTGTGTCCTGATATGCTGTTAGTACATGTATGCTGTGTGTGTGTCCTGATATGCTGTTAGTACATGTATGCTGTGTGTGTGCTGATATGCTGTTAGTACATGTATGCTGTGTGTGTGCTGATATGCTGTTAGTACATGTATGCTGTGTGTGTGCGCTGATATGCTGTTAGTACATGTATGCTGTGTGTGTGCTGATATGCTGTTAGTACATGTATGCTGTGTGTGTGTTGATATGCTGTTAGTACATGTATGCTGTGTGTGTGTGTGTGTGTGCTGATATGCTGTTAGTACATGTATGCTGTGTGTGTGTGTGCTGATATGCTGTTAGTACATGTATGCTGTGTGTGTGCTGATATGCTGTTAGTTACATGTATGCTGTGTGTGTGCTGATATGCTGTTAGTACATGTATGCTGTGTGTGTGCGCTGATATGCTGTTAGTACATGTATGCTGTGTGTGTGCTGATATGCTGTTAGTACATGTATGCTGTGTGTGTGCTGATATGCTGTTAGTACATGTATGCTGTGTGTGTGCTGATATGCTGTTAGTACATGTATGCTGTGTGTGTGTTGATATGCTGTTAGTACATGTATGCTGTGTGTGCTGATATGCTGTTAGTACATGTATGCTGTGTGTGTTCTGATATTCTGTTAGTACATGTATGCTGTGTGTGTGCTGATATGCTGTTAGTACATGTATGCTGTGTGTGTGCTGATATGCTGTTAGTACATGTATGCTGTGTGTGTGCTGATATGCTGTTAGTACATGTATGCTGTGTGTGTGCTGATATGCTGTTAGTACATGTATGCTGTGTGTGTGCTGATATGCTGTTAGTACATGTATGCTGTGTGTGTTTTGTTGAGCGGTTGTCAGAGTTGTCACTGCTGTGTTTTGGGTTTTGCAGTCGGCTTGTCTGTCACGTTTGATGGGAAGAGGGAAGATTATTTTTCGGAGTTGCTGGAATGGGCGAGAGACAACGGAGCTTCCTCAGAAGGCTTTGAGCTGGTGGAGTTCCCTGAAGAGGGCTTTGGATTGAAGGCCACCCGAGAGATAAAGGTTTGGCACCATAAACCTCGATTGTCTCTTATGCAGGTTTATAGCCTTGTGTGTTAGTAGGTAACCCCCAGCAAGGTAGTGGTACCTATACAGTGGCTTGCAAAAGTATACAGCCCCCTTCAAGTTTTCCACATTTTGTCACATTACTGCTACAAACATGAATCAATCTTATTGGAATTCCACGTGAAAGACCAATACAAAGTGGTGTACATGTGAGAAGTGGAACGGAAATCATACATCATTCCAAACATTTTTTTTTTACAAATAAATAACTGCAAAGTGGTGTGTGCATAATTATTCAGCCCCCTTTGGTCTGAGTGCAGTCAGTTGCCTATAGACATTGCCTGATGAGTGCTAATGACTAAATAGAGTGCACCTGTGTGTAATCTAATGTCAGTACAAATACAGCTGCTCTGTGAGGGCCTCAGAGGTTGTCTAAGAGAATATTGGCAGCAACAACACCATGAAGTCCAAAGAACACACAAGACAGGTCAGGAATCAAGTTATTGAGAAATTTAAAGCAGGCTTGGGCTACAAAAAGATTTCCAAAGCCTTGAACATCCCACGGAGCACTGTTCAAGCGATCATTCAGAAATGGAAGGAGTATGGCACAACTGTAAACCTACCAAGGCAAGGCCGACCACCTAAACTCACAGGCCGAACAAGGAGAGCGCTGATCAGAAATGCAGTCAAGAGGCCCATGGTGACTCTGGACGAGCTGCAGAGATCTACAGCTCAGGTGGGAGACTCTGTACAGTGCATGACTAATAGTTGTCCTATGAACAAAGTTGGCCTTTATGGAAGAGTGGCAAGAAGAAAGGCATTGTTAACAGAAAAGCATAAGAAGTCCCGTTTGCAGTTTGCCACAAGCCATGTGGGGGACACAGCAAACGTGGAAGAAGGTGCTCTGGTCAGATGAGACCAAAATGGAACCTTTGGGCCAAAATGCAAAACGCTATGTGTGGCAGAAAACTAACACTGCACATCACTCTGAACACACCATCCCCACTGTCAAATATGGTGGTGGCAGCATCATGCTCTGGGGGTGCATCTCTTCAGCAGGGACAGGGAAGCTGGTCAGAGTTGATGGGAAGATGGATGGAGCCAAATACAGGGCAATCTTGGAAGAAAACCTCTTGGAGACTGCAAAAGACTTGAGACTGGGGCGGAGGTTCACCTTCCAGCAGGACAATGACCCTAAACATAAAGCCAGGACAACAATGGAATGGTTTAAAACAAAACATATCCATGTGTTAGAATGGCCCAGTCAAAGTCCAGATCTAAATCCAATCGAGAATCTGTGGCAAGATCTGAAAACTGCTGTTCACAAACGCTGTCCATCTAATCTGACTGAGCTGGAGCTGTTTTGCAAAGAAGAATGGGCAAGGATTTCAGTCTCTAGATGTGCAAAGCTGGTAGAGACATACCCTAAAAGACTGGCAGCTGTAATTGCAGCAAAAGGTGGTTCTACAAAGTATTGACTCAGGGGGCCGAATAATTACGCACACCCCACTTTGCAGTTATTTATTTGTAAAAAATGTTTGGAATGATGTATGATTTTCGTTCCACTTCTCACATGTACACCACTTTGTATTGGTCTTACACGTGGAATTCCAATAAAATTGATTCATGTTTGTGGCAGCCAGTAATGTGACAAAATGTGGAAAACTTTAAGGGGGCCGAATACTTTTGCAAGCCACCGTATAAAAAAGAAACCAGATACTTGCCTGATAGACGTCGTGTGATCACCGCGACCGCCATACTGCGGCGTCCATCTAACCTCCGTTTGGCAAGTATCTGGTTTCTGTTTTGACCACCGTTCCTCTTGTCACATCTAAGGCGGTTGTCGGGTTGCTGTTCCTCATTTGGGATATTGCTGCTTTATATTTTCGTTCACACTTGGGTCCTTTTGTTTGGTCATTCACCTTATGCACTGTCAGAGGACTTTTTGGTGCTCTGTAACCCCTTATACACTCCTAGGACTTCTGCTTCACCATGAGCTTGCTGGGTAGTCTGTAACTCTGGGTGCTTCAAGTCCTACCCCATAGAGCCACATTATTCCATGCCATGCACTGATAGGGATCAACCAATCCGAAACAGTCTGTATGCACGTAGTATTAGTGTGGCTGTGTATCATTGCATTCCAGCGGTTCTGGAGGTGTGGCTTACAGGGACAACAAGGGATGATTGGCCCATTCAGCAGTGATGCATTGTGGGAGAACTCATATAATCACTCCAACCTGAATTATTGCAAATAGCTTCTGTTTTAAGAATGCAATCCTTTTGTTTAGCATAGCAGTTTAGTAAGAGGGCTTTTTGGTCCTTTGTAGACCCCTTACGCACACTCCCGGGAGTTCTGGTTCACCAAGAGCTTGCTGGGCAATCTGTAACTCTTTTTACATAAATAATATACATAGCAGTATATATCCTTTCAGCATTGGCCAGGGGGTGACCTTAATGCCAAGTACACATCATGCAATTCCCCTGCAGACCGATGAGTTAAATCAGCAATTTCTGTGATGTCCGCTCAAGAACAGCATCTATTTTGTACAGTTATGGTCAGTGAGCTGATGGGTGACAGCGGTTTCAGGCGTTATCCTTCCTTCCTGACAATCTGCGGAGATGGGTGACAGCGGTTTCAGGCGTTATCCTTCCTGACAATCTGCAGAGATGGGTGACAGCGGTTTCAGGCGTTATCCTTCCTGACAATCTGCAGAGATGGGTGACAGCGGTTTCAGGCGTTCTCCTTCCTTCCTGACAATCTGCAGAGATGGGTGACAGCGGTTTCATGCGTTATCCTTCCTTCCTGACAATCTGCAGAGATGGGTGACAGCGGTTTCAGGCGTTATCCTTCCTGACAATCTGCAGAGATGGGTGACAGCGGTTTCAGGCGTTATCCTTCCTGACAATCTGCAGAGATGGGTGACAGCGGTTTCAGGCGTTCTCCTTCCTTCCTGACAATCTGCAGAGATGGGTGACAGCGGTTTCATGCGTTATCCTTCCTGACAATCTGCAGAGATGGGTGACAGCGGTTTCATGCGTTATCCTTCCTGACAATCTACAGAGGTGGGTGACAGCGGTTTCATGCGTTATCCTTCCTGACAATCTGCAGAGAGGGGTGACAGCGGTTTCATGCGTTATCCTTCCTGACAATCTACAGAGGTGGGTGACAGCGGTTTCATGCGTTATCCTTCCTGACAATCTGCAGAGATGGGTGACAGCAGTTTCATGCGTTATCCTTCCTTCCTGACAATCTGCAGAGATGGGTGACAGCGGTTTCAGGCGTTATCCTTCCTGGCAATCTGCAGAGATGGGTGACAGCGGTTTCATGCGTTATCCTTCCTGACAATATGCAGAGATGGGTGACAGCGGTTTCAGGCGTTCTCCTTCCTTCCTGACAATCTGCAGAGATGGGTGACAGCAGTTTCATGCGTTATCCTTCCTTCCTGACAATCTGCAGAGATGGGTGACAGCGGTTTCATGCGTTATCCTTCCTTCCTGACAATCTGCAGAGATGGGTGACAGCGGTTTCATGCGTTATCCTTCCTGACAATCTGCAGAGATGGGTGACAGCGGTTTCATGCGTTATCCTTCCTTCCTGACAATCTGCAGAGATGGGTGACAGCGGTTTCATGCGTTATCCTTCCTGACAATCTGCAGAGATGGGTGACAGCGGTTTCAGGCGTTCTCCTTCCTTCCTGACAATCTGCAGAGATGGGTGACAGCAGTTTCATGCGTTATCCTTCCTTCCTGACAATCTGCAGAGATTGGTGACAGCGGTTTCAGGCGTTATCCTTCCTGACAATCTGCAGAGAGGGGTGACAGCGGTTTCATGCGTTATCCTTCCTGACAATCTACAGAGGTGGGTGACAGCGGTTTCATGCGTTATCCTTCCTGACAATCTGCAGAGATGGGTGACAGCGGTTTCAGGCGTTCTCCTTCCTTCCTGACAATCTGCAGAGATGGGTGACAGCAGTTTCATGCGTTATCCTTCCTTCCTGACAATCTGCAGAGATGGGTGACAGCGGTTTCAGGCGTTATCCTTCCTGGCAATCTGCAGAGATGGGTGACAGCGGTTTCATGCGTTATCCTTCCTTCCTGACAATCTGCGGAGATGGGTGACAGCGGTTTCATGCGTTATCCTTCCTTCCTGACAATCTGCAGAGAGGGGTGACAGCGGTTTCAGGTGTTCTCCTTCCTGACAATCTGCAGAGATGGGTGACAGCGGTTTCATGCGTTCTCCTTCCTTCCTGACAATCTGCAGAGATGGGTGACAGCGGTTTCATGCGTTATCCTTCCTTCCTGACAATATGCAGAGATGGGTGGCAGCGGTTTCAGGCGTTATCCTTCCTGACAATATGCAGAGATGGGTGACAGCGGTTTCATGCGTTATCCTTCCTTCCTGACAATCTGCAGAGATGGGTGACAGCGGTTTCATGCGTTATCCTTCCTTCCTGACAATCTGCAGAGATGGGTGACAGCGGTTTCATGCGTTATCCTTCCTTCCTGACAATCTGCAGAGATGGGTGACAGCGGTTTCAGGCGTTCTCCTTCCTTTCTGACAATCTGCAGAGATGGGTGACAGCGGTTTCATGCGTTATCCTTCCTTCCTGACAATCTGCAGAGATGGGTGACTGCGGTTTCATGCGTTATCCTTCCTGACAATCTGCAGAGATGGGTGACAGCGGTTTCATGTGTTATCCTTCCTTCCTGACAATCTGCAGCGATGGGTGACAGCGGTTTCATGCGTTATCCTTCCTGACAATCTGCAGAGATGGGTGACAGCGGTTTCATGCGTTATCCTTCCTGGCAATCTGCAGAGATGGGTGACAGCGGTTTCATGCGTTATCCTTCCTTCCTGACAGTCTGCAGAGATGGGTGACAGCGGTTTCAGGCGTTCTCCTTCCTGACAATCTGCAGAGATGGGTGACAGCGGTTTCATGCGTTATCCTTCCTTCCTGACAATCTGCAGAGATGGGTGACAGCGGTTTCAGGCGTTATCCTTCCTGACAATATGCAGAGATGGGTGACAGCGGTTTCATGCGTTATCCTTCCTTCCTGACAATCTGCAGAGAGGGGTGACAGCGGTTTCAGGCGTTATCCTTCCTTCCTGACAATCTGCAGAGATGGGTGACAGCGGTTTCATGCGTTCTCCTTCCTTCCTGACAATCTGCAGCGATGGGTGACAGCGGTTTCAGGCGTTATCCTTCCTGACAGTATGCAGAGATGGGTGACAGCGGTTTCATGCGTTATCCTTCCTTCCTGACAATCTGCAGAGATGGGTGACAGCGGTTTCATGCGTTATCCTTCCTTCCTGACAATCTGCAGAGATGGGTGACAGCGGTTTCATGCATTATCCTTCCTTCTTCCTGACAATCTGCAGAGATGGGTGACAGCGGTTTCAGGCGTTATCCTTCCTGACAATCTGCAGAGATGGGTGACAGCGGTTTCAGGCGTTATCCTTCCTGACAATCTGCAGAGATGGGTGGCAGCGGTTTCAGGCGTTATCCTTCCTGACAATCTGCAGAGATGGGTGACAGCGGTTTCATGCGTTATCCTTCCTTCCTGACAATCTGCAGAGATGGGTGACAGCGGTTTCATGCATTATCCTTCCTTCTTCCTGACAATCTGCAGAGATGGGTGACCGCGGTTTCAGGCGTTATCCTTCCTGACAATCTGCAGAGAGGGGTGACAGCGGTTTCATGCATTATCCTTCCTTCCTGACAATCTGCAGAGATGGGTGACAGCGGTTTCAGGCGTTATCCTTCCTGACAATCTGCAGAGATGGGTGACAGCGGTTTCAGGCGTTATCCTTCCTTCCTGACAATCTGCAGAGATGGGTGACAGCGGTTTCATGCATTATCCTTCCTTCCTTACAATCTGCAGAGATGGGTGGCAGCTGTTTCATGCATTATCCTTCCTTCTTCCTTACAATCTGCAGAGATGGGTGACAGCGGTTTCATGTGTTATCCTTCCTTCCTGACAATCTGCAGAGATGGGTGACAGCGGTTTCATGCGTTATCCTTCCTGACAATATGCAGAGATGGGTGACAGCGGTTTCAGGCGTTATCCTTCCTGACAATCTGCAGAGATGGGTGACAGCGGTTTCAGGCGTTATCCTTCCTTCCTGACAATCTGCAGAGATGGGTGACAGCGGTTTCATGCATTATCCTTCCTTCCTTACAATCTGCAGAGATGGGTGGCAGCTGTTTCATGCATTATCCTTCCTTCTTCCTTACAATCTGCAGAGATGGGTGACCGCGGTTTCATGTGTTATCCTTCCTTCCTGACAATCTGCAGAGATGGGTGACAGCGGTTTCATGCGTTATCCTTCCTGACAATATGCAGAGATGGGTGACAGCGGTTTCAGGCGTTATCCTTCCTGACAATCTGCAGAGATGGGTGACAGCGGTTTCATGTGTTATCCTTCGTTCCTGACAATCTGCAGAGAGGGGTGACAGCGGTTTCGTGCATTATCCTTCCTGACAATCTGCAGAGATGGGTGACAGCGGTTTCGTGCATTATCCTTCCTGACAATCTGCAGAGATGGGTGACAGCGGTTTCGTGCATTATCCTTCCTGACAATCTGCAGAGATGGGTGACAGCGGTTTCATGCGTTATCCTTCCTGACAATCTGCAGAGATGGGTGACAGCGGTTTCATGCATTATCCTTCCTTCTTCCTGATAAAAGGTCATGAAGCTGGTGTGTGGCTGGGAAAATAGTTCTATAGGGAAGTGCCTTCACTCCTTTATGGCAAAGGAAGCAATGTGGTGGGCACTCGGGACTCCTCGGGTAGAGGATGCCCCCTCAGTAACATCACAAACCACTGGAGGCGGCTGCACGTTGGTGAACAGTCAGCTTTCACTTTGGAAGATTTTTGCCTTGAGAAAGAGACCTGTGTTGCCTCTAAACATTGGTTTGGTCTTCTACTCCTGAAATGGAGACCTCACTGCATCCTTCCTGTTATCGCTCTACAAACCTCTGACAGCAGCAGGCAGTTCCATGCATTTGCTCCTCTTATAATCGATGATTACGTGTAAGTGCTGAATCTGGCCTCTGAAAGCTTGGCCCGTAGACTGATTGTCTCTTTCTTCTCCTTCAGGCTGAAGAGCTGTTTCTTTGGGTTCCCAGGAAGTTACTGATGACTGTAGAATCTGCTAAAAATTCCGTTCTGGGTAAGCATGCGGTATCTGACTGGCAGGAAACAACCATTTTATGAAGTACACATAATTGTAGAATGCCTTAGTAGGGTTTACTCTACCAGCCGGTGCTCCCATAGACGTCTTATAGGCCGGAAAATATGGTTATGGTTTCTCATGGTTTTGTTTTTGCCATAATCATTTCCTTTTAAGCCATACCAGTTGCCTGGCAGTCCTGCTGATCCTCTGCCTCTAATACTGTGTCCTCGGCCCTGAACAAGCATGCAGCAGATCAGGTGTTTGGCTACACTTGCCCCATGCTTGATTCAGGTGGGTAGTTCAGACACTACTGATGCATAAAGGATCAGCAGGAGAGTCTTATTGTGCTGCTTCAGTTGGGTGCCAGGATAAGCTAATATGAGTAAAATATCAGCTTACCCAGAACCTATCCTAACCTTAAACCACCACGCCAGGCAAGTAGTATTGTGTAAAAGGAAGTGAATATGGCCGCCTCTATAGGTCCCACTACAGCTTT
The DNA here is from genome assembly GCF_040937935.1 of Hyperolius riggenbachi. Classification (NCBI taxonomy): domain Eukaryota; kingdom Metazoa; phylum Chordata; class Amphibia; order Anura; family Hyperoliidae; genus Hyperolius; species Hyperolius riggenbachi. Next base: position 298,742,685 of record NC_090654.1, on the reverse strand, counting down.
CCCTCAACGATTGATTTGAGTTGTCTTCACAACTGATTTTATTAAAAGTTGCATCAGTGTGTAAAGAATCATCTTCAATGTAAACTGCAATGCCTTTTGCTGGCAAAATCCCCATAATGTAACGTGTGAAAATCAGGTCCCGCCTCCTCATATCACACCATAGGGAAGGCTGCTGAATATAGCTTCAAACTCTCCTGGGGCAGCTAGGAGCATGTGACCAGCATGTGATCAGCGGCACGACTGCTGTACAATCCCCATAATGTAATTTATGTATATCAGGTCCCGCCTCCTCATATCACACCAAAGGGAAGGCTGCTGAACATAGCTTCAAACTCTCCTGGGGCAGCTAGGAGCATGTGACCAGCATGTGATCAGCGGCACGACTGCTGTACAATCCCCATAATGTAATTTATGTATATCAGGTCCCGCCTCCTCATATCACACCATAGGGAAGGCTGCTGAATATAGCTTCAAACTCTCCTGGGACAGCAGGGAGCATGTGACCAGCATGTGATCAGCTGCACGACTGCTGTACAATCCATGTAATGAAACATGTCCCGCCTCCTCATATTGCACCATAGGGAAGGCTGCTGAACATACCTGCAAACTCTCCTGGGACAGCAGGGAGCATGTGACCAGCATGTGATCAGCTGCACAACTGCTGTACAATCCCCATAATGTAATGTATGTATATCAGGTCCCGCCTCCTCATATTGCACCATAGGGAAGGCTGCTGAACATAGCTTCAAACTATCCTGGGGCAGCTAGGAGCATGTGACCAGCATGTGATCAGCTGCACGACTGCTGTACAATCCCCATAATGTAATGTATGTATATCTGGTCCCGCCTCCTCCTATCACACCATAGGGAAGGCTGCTGAATATAGCTTCAAACTCTCCTAGGACAGCTGGGAGCATGTGACCAGCTGCATGACTGCTGTACAATCCATGTAATGAAACATGTAAATGAGGTCCCGCCTCCTCATATCGCACCATAGGGAAGGCTGCTGAACATACCTGCAAACTCTCCTGGGGCAGCTGGGAGCATGTGACAGCATGTGACCAGCTGCACGACTGCTGTACAATCCTCATAATGTAACATGTATATCAGGTCCCGCCTCCTCATATCGCACCATAGGGAAGGCTGCTGAATATACCTGCAAGCTCTCCTGGGGCAGATAGGAGCATGTGACCAGCTGCACGACTGCTGTACAATCCCCATAATGTAACATGTATATCAGGTCCCGCCTCCTCATATCACAGCATAGGGAAGGCTGCTGAATATACCTGCAAACTCTCCTGGGGCAGCTGGAAGCATGTAATCAGCTGCACGACTGCTGTACAATCCCCATAATGTAATGTATGTAAATCAGGTCCCGCCTCCTCATATCGCACCATAGGGAAGGCTGCTGAACATACCTGCAAACTCTCCTGGGGCAGCTGGAAGCGTGTAATCAGCTGCACGACTGCTGTACAATCCCCATAATGTAACATGTAAATCAGGTCCCGCCTCTTCATATCACACCATAGGGAAGGCTGCTGAACATAGCTGCAAACTCTCCTGGGGCAGCTAGGAGCATGTGACCAGCATGTAATCAGCTGCACGACTGCTGTACAATCCCCATAATGAAACATGTAAATGAGGTCCCGCCTCCTCATATCACACCATAGGGAAGGCTGCCAAACATACCTGCAAACTCTCCTGGGGCAGCTAGGAGCATGTAATCAGCTGCACGACTGCTGTACAATCCCCATAATGTAATATGTAAATCAGGTCCCGCCTCCTCATATCACACCATAGGGAAGGCTGCCAAACATACCTGCAAACTCTCCTGGGGCAGCTAGGAGCATGTGACCAGCATGTGACCAGCTGCACGACTGCTGTACAATCCTCATAATGTAACATGTATATCAGGTCCCGCCTCCTCATATCGCACCATAGGGAAGGCTGCTGAATATACCTGCAAGCTCTCCTGGGGCAGATAGGAGCATGTGACCAGCATGTGATCAGTGGCACGACTGCTGTACAATACCCGTAATGTAATGTATGTATATCTGGTCCCGCCTCCTCATATCGCACCATAGGGAAGGCTGCTGAATATAGCTTCAAACTCTCCTGGGGCAGCTGGGAGCATGTAATCAGCTGCACGACTGTTGTACAATCCCTGTAATGTATGTAAATCAGGTCCCGCCTACTCATATCACACCATAGTGAAGGCTGCTGAACATACCTGCAAACTCTCCTGGGGCAGCTGGGAGCATGTGACCAGCATGTGACCAGCTGCACGACTGCTGTACAATCCATGTAATGAAACATGTAAATTAGGTCCCGCCTCCTCATATCACACCATAGGGAAGGCTGCTGAACATAGCTTCAAACTCTCCTGGGGCAGCTAGGAGCATGTGACCAGCTGCACGACTGCTGTACAATCCCCATAATGTAATGTATGTAAATGAGGTCCCGCCTCCTCATATCACACCATAGGGAAGGCTGCTGAACATACCTGCAAACTCTCCTGGGGCAGCTAGGAGCATGTGATCAGCTGCATCACTGCTGTACAATACCCGTAATGTAATGTATGTATATCTGGTCCCGCCTCCTCATATCGCACCATAGGGAAGGCTGCTGAACATACCTGCAAACTCTCCTGGGGCAGCTGGGAGCATGTGACCAGCATGTGACCAGCTGCACGACTGCTGTACAATCCATGTAATGAAACATGTAAATTAGGTCCTGCCTCCTCATATCGCACCATAGGGAAGGCTGCTGAACATACCTGCAAACTCTCCTGGGGCAGCTAGGAGCATGTGACCAGCATGTGATCAGCTGCATCACTGCTGTACAATACCCGTAATGTAATGTATGTATATCTGGTCCCGCCTCCTCATATCGCACCATAGGGAAGGCTGCTGAATATAGCTTCAAACTCTCCTGGATGTATTAAACAGGAAGCAGCTAGGAGCATGTGACAAGCTGTACAATGCTCATCAATGTATCACTGTGATTGGACATTCTTACCACTTCTATGTAATATGGGGACTGCCTAACGTATCCATTCCAGATCTATTCACTAAGCTTCCCCTTCTACCACATAGATATAAGGGATCACTGATGGGGACCTGAAAGGTAGACATGCATCACTCGACTATTAGACCCCTCTCTGAATCTGATCTATTGTCTGGCCACACCCTACACAGCCATTTCCTAGAGATTTCAGCATGAACAATCCTGCAGAGTCTCCACCTTGTGCCCCCCCCCCCCCCCCACAAAGCCCATAACCAATCTGGTCTTCTCCGGTGTACCATGTGACTTGGTGTGTGTAGTGATGTCACACATACGCAGTGTCATGTAGGACAGTGACGGGCATCGGATGAGACACGGAGTCTCCCCAGCGGAGGGGTGAGGCTTGCACCACCCCACGAGGGGACGACAGTATTTATACACTGGCGGGGGAGACGCGATGCCAGATGGGGGTCTTTTGGTCTCTGCGATATCAGACACCGTTACCACTGCACATCCTATCGGCCCCTTGTGCCCAAGATTTCACCGCTGTTCCCAATCCATCCATTCCACTGATTTTTGGCCTGGAATCGACCGAAAAAAATGAAATGATGGAATCTGAAGGGCGATTGGACCATAATATTGAGTAATGTGTGAGCAGCCTAACCGTTTATCTCCAATCTGATATGACAGATGAGGAGGTTACAGACACTCCCTAATGGCTTCCAATGTTTCTATATATCTGTCCGTTATGCTGGTTCACTGCTGACTGATGGGTTGGTCTTCTCTGATCGTTAGGAATTAGTATTATTATTTAGTATTTATATGGCACTGACCTCTTCCGTGGTGCTGTACAGATTATATATAGTCCTGTCACTTGGCATCATTAATATGTTGTAAATGTGTCTCCCCTCAGGATCGCTATACTCTCAGGACCGGATCTTGCAGGCCATGGGGAATATCACCCTGGCCTTCCACTTGCTCTGTGAGAGGGCAAACCCTGACTCCTTCTGGCTTCCATACATAAAGACCCTCCCCAGCACATATGACACGCCCCTGTACTTCCAGGAAGAGGAGGTCCGCTATCTGCACGCTACACAAGCCATACTGGACGTGTACAGCCAGTATAAGAACACAGCGCGCCAGTACGCCTACTTCTTCAAAGTCATTCAGGTATGTTCTGCGTGGGCTGCCGTAGCCTGGGTTCTCCTCCACCAAATGGAGGCACGACTGGATGAAACTTCAGTCCGGAAACAAGACTTAAAGTACAACTGAAAGGTTCTACTAAATAAGAGATTCACTTACCTGGGGTTTCTGCCAGCCCTCTGCAGCCGACCTGTGCCTATGCCGCCCTGGACCGATCCTCCGTCCCCCTGCCGGGTTCTGCCACGCCCCTACAGCCGACCTGTGCCCGCGCCATGACATACCGATCCTCCGTCCCCTGCCGGCTTCTGCCAGCCCCCTGCAGCCGACCTGTGCCCGCACCATGACATACCGATCCTCCGTTCCCCCGACGGGTTCTGCCAGCCCCCTGCAGCCGACCTGTGCCCGCGCCGTGACATACCGATCCTCCGTCCCCCGCCGGCTTCTGCCAGCCCCCTGCAGCCGACCTGTGCCCATGCCGCCCTGTACCGATCCTCCGTCCCCCTGCCGGGTTCTGCCAGCCCCCTGCAGCCGACCTGTGCCCGCACCATGACATACCGATCCTCCGTTCCCCCGACGGGTTCTGCCAGCCCCCTGCAGCCGACCTGTGCCCGCGCCGTGACATACCGATCCTCCGTCCCCCGGCGGCTTCTGCCAGCCCCCTGCAGCCGACCTGTGCCCATGCCGCCCTGGACCGATCCTCCGCTCCCCCGCCGCCGCTCACTGTCACTTGAAGCCGGTGTGCACTGCGCCTGTGTGGCCCCGGGCGTGTGCATCCTGGTTCCTGTTGCCCGGGAGCGTACTGCGCAGTAAAGCTTTTCTCATACACTCCTAGCCACGTGAATGCGTACGAGAATACGCGTGGCCAGGGCGCAGTGGACGTCGACTTAGAAGTCTGCTTTCACTACGAAAAGAGAAGTGAGCTGAGGCAGGGGAAAGGAACATCGGTATGTCACGGCGTGGGCACAGGAACCCCAGGGAAGTGAAATGCTTGGTTTTGGACCTTTCAATTCCGCTTTTAAAATATGAAATGTGGCTTTTAATGTCCCTTGGCTAATAGAGGGCTAAATATCTTCATGAATGTTCTCGCTGTATCAGCTGTTTAATTGTTGGTGTCAGAAGACGCGCCGAGTAACCGCTGCTGAATGTGACACTGGAGAGTCAGGCCTGCTGTTGTGTTCCAGAGAGCAGTGGGTGGTTTCCTATGACCCAGAGCTTAGCAACTCCCTTATGAGCCAGAGTGTTGTGTCTATGAGCTGCAGCAGAGCATACATGGAAAAGAGCCTGCTGATTTGGGTGGAACTTGTTCCCATCAAGACCCAGTGACAAGTGATCACACCTAGGTCCAGATACAAATCACTTGTTCTCCCAAGTTTTCTTCTAGACGATAATTCATCTTCTAATTAGAACAACTTTTCGACAATTCTGCAATTGAAAAAGTAACAAACAGGTGAAAAAGTGCTATCACAATTATTCTGAGAATTTTCTTGCTTGCTGGAGGTTTAAAGGGAATTTTATTGACAAGTGTAAAAAAAAAATCACCTAGGAGAAAACTCTGGTGAAAAAGTGAATTGCATTTGGTCCTGGTCTGTTATCCGCTTGGACATTCACACAGCTTTAGCAGATCGATGTAGACCATGCCATCTCCAAGCTGTTAAGGAATATATTGGCTTAAATCACATACAAGGTGTCTTCGTTACAGCCAAACAGGAAATCTGACTGTGATTGCAGATCTCGATGTAGTCAGGGACTTGGAAAACAACAATAAATCGAGAGCCCAAAATATTGCAGTACATCAATTCAATCAATATTTGTATGTGTATGAACATGTACTCGCTAGTCAGGGCTACCACCAAGGTAACTACTGTAATCGCAGGTGGGGAGATTAGAGCTGACCCCACTCGGCTAAGAATGTCGCTCTCTGTACATGTAGAAAGAAGGGGCAGCAACCCTTCGCCCTGGGTGGACTCACAATCTATACCATTTGACATGGAGGCATCAGATAAAGATAAAACAATTAAAATCTATTAAAACTTGTCTACCCCAAGTAGACTCGACAGTCTATATTCACTGAAAATAATTTCTTAAGATACTCCAAAATAGTTTGCAACACGTTTCATAGACTACAACCCACTTCATCGGGCAACAAAAGGAGCTGCTTATGTGTCTGTGCAGGTAAGAGCGCCTCCGTCAGATCAGTGCTATGGTCCTACCTCCATGGATAGATGGGGTAAGGGCCCATTTACAATTAAACAGCTGGTGTGTGTTAGTACATGTTTTTTCCAGAGCAGTGCATTGGGAAAAAGATTTCAGTTAAAATGTGTTAAAGTACTCCTGACCTCCTATCCTCTATAATAAAACCCCTGTGTCCCTGCGTCACGCTGTCCCTGTGTAGCTGGGTTCGTGCTTTTTGCTACTGCGCATGTGCGCAGCACGGACCCAGCTACACAGAGACAGGAGGACAGGGAGATGGGCGGGCGTGTGAGTGGGCGGCCGGGTGGGTGCGTGCAGTAACATGCGGCAGGCGAGAAACAGACCCAGCCTCCACAGAGACAGGAGGACAGGGCCAGGGAGATGGGCGGACGTGTGAGTGGGCGGCCGGGTGGGTGCGTGCAGTAAAATGCGGCAGGCGGCGGCGAGAAACAGACCCAGCCTCCACAGAGACAGGAGGACAGGGCCAGGGAGACGGGCGGACGTGTGAGTGGGCGGCCGGGTGGGTGCGCGCAGTAACATGCGGCAGGCGAGAAACAGACCCAGCCTCCACAGAGACAGGAGGACAGGGCCAGGGAGATGGGCGGACGTGTGAGTGGGCGGCCGGGTGGGTGCGTGCAGTAAAATGCGGCAGGCGGCGGCGAGAAACAGACCCAGCCTCCACAGAGACAGGAGGACAGGGCCAGGGAGACGGGCGGGCGTGTGAGTGGGCGGCCGGGTGGGTGCGTGCAGTAACATGCGGCAGGCGGCGGCGAGAAACAGACCCAGCCTCCACAGAGACAGGAGGACAGGGCCAGGGAGATGGGCGGGCGTGTGAGTGGGCGGCCGGGTGGGTGCGCACAGTAACATGCGGCAGGCGGCGGCGAGAAACAGACCCAGCCTCCACAGAGACAGGAGGACAGGGCCAGGGAGACGGGCGGGCGTGTGAGTGGGCGGCCGGGTGGGTGCGTGCAGTAACATGCGGCAGGCGGCGGCGAGAAACAGACCCAGCCTCCACAGAGACAGGAGGACAGGGCCAGGGAGATGGGCGGGCGTGTGAGTGGGCGGCCGGGTGGGTGCGCGCAGTAACATGTGGCAGGCGGCGGCGAGAAACAGACCCAGCCTCCACAGAGACAGGAGGACAGGGCCAGGGAGATGGGCGGGCGTGTGAGTGGGCGGCCGGGTGGGTGCGCGCAGTAACATGCGGCAGGCGGTGGCAAGAAACAGACCCAGCCTCCACAGAGACAGGAGGATGGGGCCAGGGAGATGGGCGGGCGTGTGAGTGTGCGGCCGGGTGGGTGCGCGCAGTAACATGCGGCAGGCGGCGGCGAGAAACAGACCCAGCTACACAGAGACAGGAGGACAGGGCCAGGGAGACTGGCAGGCGTGTGAGTGGGCGGCCGGGTGGGTGCGTGCAGTAACATGTGGCAGGCGGCGGCGAGAAACAGACCCAGCCTCCACAGAGACAGGAGGACAGGGCCAGGGAGATGGGCGGGCGTGTGAGTGGGCGGCCGGGTGGGTGCGCGCAGTAACATGCGGCAGGCGGTGGCAAGAAACAGACCCAGCCTCCACAGAGACAGGAGGACTGGGCCAGGGAGATGGGCGGACGTGTGAGTGGGCGGCCGGGTGGGTGGGTGCGCGCAGTAACATGCGGCAGGCGGCGGCAAGAAACAGACCCAGCCTCCACAGAGACAGGAGGACAGGGCCAGGGAGATGGGCGGACGTGTGAGTGGGCGGCCGGGTGGGTGCGCGCAGTAACATGCGGCAGGCGGCGGCGAGAAACAGACCCAGCCTCCACAGAGACAGGAGGACAGGGCCAGGGAGACGGGCGGGCGTGTGAGTGGGCGGCCGGGTGGGTGCGTGCAGTAACATGCGGCAGGCGGCGGCGAGAAACAGACCCAGCCTCCACAGAGACAGGAGGACAGGGCCAGGGAGATGGGCGGGCGTGTGAGTGGGCGGCCGGGTGGGTGCGCGCAGTAACATGCGACAGGCGGTGGCAAGAAACAGACCCAGCCTCCACAGAGACAGGAGGACTGGGCCAGGGAGATGGGCGGACGTGTGAGTGGGCGGCCGGGTGGGTGGGTGCGCGCAGTAACATGCGGCAGGCGGCGGCGAGAAACAGACCCAGCCTCCACAGAGACAGGAGGATGGGGCCAGGGAGATGGGCGGGTGTGTGAGTGGACGGCCGGGTGGGTGCGCGCAGTAACATGCGGCAGGCGGCGGCGAGAAACAGACCCAGCCTCCACAGAGACAGGAGGACAGGGCCAGGGAGATGGGCGGGCGTGTGAGTGGGCGGCCGGGTGGGTGCGCGCAGTAACATGCGGCAGGCGGCGGCGAGAAACAGACCCAGCCTCCACAGAGACAGGAGGACAGGGCCAGGGAGACTGGCAGGCGTGTGAGTGGGCGGCCGGGTGGGTGCGTGCAGTAACATGCGGCAGGCGGCGGCGAGAAACAGACCCAGCCTCCACAGAGACAGGAGGACAGGGCCAGGGAGACGGGCGGGCGTGTGAGTGGGCGGCCGGGTGGGTGCGCGCAGTAACATGCGGCAGGCGGCGGCGAGAAACAGACCCAGCCTCCACAGAGACAGGAGGATGGGGCCAGGGAGATGGGCGGGTGTGTGAGTGGGCGGCCGGGTGGGTGCGCGCAGTAACAGGCGGCGGCGAGAAACAGACCCAGCTACACAGAGACAAGAGGACAGGGCCAGGGAGATGGGCGGGCGTGTGAGTGGGCGGCCGGGTGGGTGCGTGCAGTAACATGCGGCAAGCGGCGGCGAGAAACAGACACAGTCTCCACAGAGACAGGAGGACAGGGCCAGGGAGATGGGCGGGCGTGTGAGTGGGCGGCCGGGTGGGTGCGCGCAGTAACATGTGGCAGGCGGCGGCGAGAAACAGACCCAGCCTCCACAGAGACAGGAGGACAGGGCCAGGGAGATGGGCGGGCGTGTGAGTGGGCGGCCGGGTGGGTGCGCGCAGTAACATGCGGCAGGCGGCGGCGAGAAACAGACCCAGCCTCCACAGAGACAGGAGGATGGGGCCAGGGAGATGGGCGGGTGTGTGAGTGGGCGGCCGGGTGGGTGCGCGCAGTAACATGCGGCAGGCGGCGGCGAGAAACAGACCCAGCCTCCACAGAGACAGGAGGACAGGGCCAGGGAGATGGGCGGGCGTGTGAGTGGGCGGCCGGGTGGGTGCGCGCAGTAACATGCGGCAGGCGGCGGCGAGAAACAGACCCAGCCTCCACAGAGACAGGAGGACAGGGCCAGGGAGACTGGCAGGCGTGTGAGTGGGCGGCCGGGTGGGTGCGTGCAGTAACATGCGGCAGGCGGCGGCGAGAAACAGACCCAGCCTCCACAGAGACAGGAGGACAGGGCCAGGGAGACGGGCGGGCGTGTGAGTGGGCGGCCGGGTGGGTGCGCGCAGTAACATGCGGCAGGCGGCGGCGAGAAACAGACCCAGCCTCCACAGAGACAGGAGGATGGGGCCAGGGAGATGGGCGGGTGTGTGAGTGGGCGGCCGGGTGGGTGCGCGCAGTAACAGGCGGCGGCGAGAAACAGACCCAGCTACACAGAGACAAGAGGACAGGGCCAGGGAGATGGGCGGGCGTGTGAGTGGGCGGCCGGGTGGGTGCGTGCAGTAACATGCGGCAAGCGGCGGCGAGAAACAGACACAGTCTCCACAGAGACAGGAGGACAGGGCCAGGGAGATGGGCGGGCGTGTGAGTGGGCGGCCGGGTGGGTGCGCGCAGTAACATGTGGCAGGCGGCGGCGAGAAACAGACCCAGCCTCCACAGAGACAGGAGGACAGGGCCAGGGAGATGGGCGGGCGTGTGAGTGGGCGGCCGGGTGGGTGCGCGCAGTAACATGCGGCAGGCGGCGGCGAGAAACAGACCCAGCCTCCACAGAGACAGGAGGACAGGGCCAGGGAGATGGGCGGGCGTGTGAGTGGGCGGCCGGGTGGGTGCGCGCAGTAAAATGCGGCAGGCGGCGGTGAGAAACAGACCCAGCCTCCACAGAGACAGGAGGACAGGGCCAGGGAGATGGGCGGGTGTGTGAGTGGACGGCCGGGTGGGTGCGCGCAGTAACATGCGGCAGGCGGCGGCGAGAAACAGACCCAGCCTCCACAGAGACAGGAGGACAGGGCCAGGGAGATGGGCGGGCGTGTAAGTGGGCGGCCGGGTGGGTGCGCGCAGTAACATGTGGCAGGCGGCGGCGAGAAACAGACCCAGCCTCCACAGAGACAGGAGGACGGGGCCAGGGAGACGGGCGGGCGTGTGAGTGGGCGGCCGGGTGGGTGCGCGCAGTAACATGCGGCAGGCGGCGGCGAGAAACAGACCCAGCTACACAGAGACAGGAGGACAGGGCCAGGGAGACGGGCGGGCGTGTGAGTGGGCGGCCGGGTGGGTGCGCGCAGTAACAGGCGGCGGCGAGAAACAGACCCAGCTACACAGAGACAGGAGGACAGGGCCAGGGAGATGGGCGGGCGTGTGAGTGGGCGGCCGGGTGGGTGCGCGCAGTAACATGCGGCAGGCGGCGGCGAGAAACAGACCCAGCCTCCGCAGAGACAGGAGGACAGGGAGATGGGCGGTCGTGTGAGTGGGCGGCCGGGTGGGTGCGCGCAGTAACATGCGGCAGGCGGCGGCGAGAAACAGACCCAGCTACACAGAGACAGGAGGACAGGGCCAGGGAGATGGGCGGGCGTGTGAGTGGGCGGCCGGGTGGGTGCGTGCGCGCAGTAACATGTGGCAGGCGGCGGCGAGAAACAGACCCAGCCTCCACAGAGACAGGAGGACAGGGCCAGGGAGATGGGCGGGCGTGTGAGTGGGCGGCCGGGTGGGTGCGCGCAGTAACATGCGGCAGGCGGCGGCGAGAAACAGACCCAGCCTCCACAGAGACAGGAGGACAGGGCCAGGGAGATGGGCGGGCGTGTGAGTGGGCGGCCGGGTGGGTGCGCGCAGTAAAATGCGGCAGGCGGCGGTGAGAAACAGACCCAGCCTCCACAGAGACAGGAGGACAGGGCCAGGGAGATGGGCGGGCGTGTGAGTGGGCGGCCGGGTGGGTGCGCGCAGTAATATGCGGCAGGCGGCGGCGAGAAACAGACCCAGCCTCCACAGAGACAGGAGGACAGGGCCAGGGAGATGGGCGGGCGTGTGAGTGGGCGGCCGGGTGGGTGCGCGCAGTAACATGTGGCAGGCGGCGGTGAGAAACAGTCCCAGCCTCCACAGAGACAGGAGGACAGGGCCAGGGAGATGGGCGGGCGTGTGAGTGGGCGGCCGGGTGGGTGCGCGCAGTAATATGCGGCAGGGGGCGGCGAGAAACAGACCCAGCCTCCACAGAGACAGGAGGACAGGGCCAGGGAGATGGGCGGGCGTGTGAGTGGGCGGCCGGGTGGGTGCGCGCGCAGTAACATGCGGCGGCGAGAAACAGACCCAGCCTCCACAGAGACAGGAGGACAGGGCCAGGGAGATGGGCGGGCGTGTGAGTGGGCGGCCGGGTGGGTGCGCGCAGTAATATGCGGCAGGGGGCGGCGAGAAACAGACTCAGCCTCCACAGAGACAGGAGGACAGGGCCAGGGAGACGGGCGGGCGTGTGAGTGGGCGGCCGGGTGGGTGCGCGCAGTAACATGCGGCAGGCGGCGGCGAGAAACAGACCCAGCCTCCACAGAGACAGGAGGATGGGGCCAGGGAGATGGGCGGGTGTGTGAGTGGACGGCCGGGTGGGTGCGCGCAGTAACATGCGGCAGGCGGCGGCGAGAAACAGACCCAGCCTCCACAGAGACAGGAGGACAGGGCCAGGGAGATGGGCGGGCGTGTAAGTGGGCGGCCGGGTGGGTGCGCGCAGTAACATGTGGCAGGCGGCGGCGAGAAACAGACCCAGCCTCCACAGAGACAGGAGGACGGGGCCAGGGAGACGGGCGGGCGTGTGAGTGGGCGGCCGGGTGGGTGCGCGCAGTAACATGCGGCAGGCGGCGGCGAGAAACAGACCCAGCTACACAGAGACAGGAGGACAGGGCCAGGGAGACGGGCGGGCGTGTGAGTGGGCGGCCGGGTGGGTGCGCGCAGTAACAGGCGGCGGCGAGAAACAGACCCAGCTACACAGAGACAGGAGGACAGGGCCAGGGAGATGGGCGGGCGTGTGAGTGGGCGGCCGGGTGGGTGCGCGCAGTAACATGCGGCAGGCGGCGGCGAGAAACAGACCCAGCCTCCGCAGAGACAGGAGGACAGGGAGATGGGCGGTCGTGTGAGTGGGCGGCCGGGTGGGTGCGCGCAGTAACATGCGGCAGGCGGCGGCGAGAAACAGACCCAGCTACACAGAGACAGGAGGACAGGGCCAGGGAGATGGGCGGGCGTGTGAGTGGGCGGCCGGGTGGGTGCGCGCAGTAACATGTGGCAGGCGGCGGCGAGAAACAGACCCAGCCTCCACAGAGACAGGAGGACAGGGCCAGGGAGATGGGCGGGCGTGTGAGTGGGCGGCCGGGTGGGTGCGTGCAGTAACATGCGGCAGGCGGCGGCGAGAAACAGACCCAGCTACACAGAGACAAGAGGACAGGGCCAGGGAGATGGGCGGGCGTGTGAGTGGGCGGCCGGGTGGGTGCGTGCAGTAACATGCGGCAAGCGGCGGCGAGAAACAGACACAGTCTCCACAGAGACAGGAGGACAGGGCCAGGGAGATGGGCGGGCGTGTGAGTGGGCGGCCGGGTGGGTGCGCGCAGTAACATGTGGCAGGCGGCGGCGAGAAACAGACCCAGCCTCCACAGAGACAGGAGGACAGGGCCAGGGAGATGGGCGGGCGTGTGAGTGGGCGGCCGGGTGGGTGCGCGCAGTAACATGCGGCAGGCGGCGGCGAGAAACAGACCCAGCCTCCACAGAGACAGGAGGACAGGGCCAGGGAGATGGGCGGGCGTGTGAGTGGGCGGCCGGGTGGGTGCGCGCAGTAAAATGCGGCAGGCGGCGGTGAGAAACAGACCCAGCCTCCACAGAGACAGGAGGACAGGGCCAGGGAGATGGGCGGGCGTGTGAGTGGGCGGCCGGGTGGGTGCGCGCAGTAATATGCGGCAGGCGGCGGCGAGAAACAGACCCAGCCTCCACAGAGACAGGAGGACAGGGCCAGGGAGATGGGCGGGCGTGTGAGTGGGCGGCCGGGTGGGTGCGCGCAGTAACATGTGGCAGGCGGCGGTGAGAAACAGTCCCAGCCTCCACAGAGACAGGAGGACAGGGCCAGGGAGATGGGCGGGCGTGTGAGTGGGCGGCCGGGTGGGTGCGCGCAGTAATATGCGGCAGGGGGCGGCGAGAAACAGACCCAGCCTCCACAGAGACAGGAGGACAGGGCCAGGGAGATGGGCGGGCGTGTAAGTGGGCGGCCGGGTGGGTGCGCGCAGTAACATGTGGCAGGCGGCGGCGAGAAACAGACCCAGCCTCCACAGAGACAGGAGGACAGGGCCAGGGAGATGGGCGGGCGTGTGAGTGGGCGGCCGGGTGGGTGCGCGCAGTAAAATGCGGCAGGCGGCGGCGAGAAACAGACCCAGCCTCCACAGAGACAGGAGGACAGGGCCAGGGAGATGGGCGGGCGTGTGAGTGGGCGGCCGGGTGGGTGCGCGCAGTAACATGCGGCAGGCGGCGGCGAGAAACAGACCCAGCCTCCACAGAGACAGGAGGACAGGGCCAGGGAGACTGGCAGGCGTGTGAGTGGGCGGCCGGGTGGGTGCGTGCAGTAACATGCGGCAGGCGGCGGCGAGAAACAAACCCAGTCTCCACAGAGACAGGAGGACAGGGCCAGGGAGACAGGCGGGCGTGTGAGTGGGCGGCCGGGTGGGTGCGCGCAGTAACATGCGGCAGGCGGCGGTGAGAAACAGACCCAGCCTCCACAGAGACAGGAGGACAGGGCCAGGGAGATGGGCGGGCGTGTGAGTGGGCGGCCGGGTGGGTGCGCGCAGTAACATGCGGCAGGCGGCGGCGAGAAACAGACCCAGCCTCCACAGAGACAGGAGGACAGGGCCAGGGAGACTGGCAGGCGTGTGAGTGGGCGGCCGGGTGGGTGCGTGCAGTAGCAGGCGGCGGCGAGAAACAGACCCAGCCTCCACAGAGACAGGAGGACAGGGCCAGGGAGACGGGCGGGCGTGTGAGTGGGCGGCCGGGTGGGTGCGCGCAGTAACATGCGGCAGGCGGCGGCGAGAAACAGACCCAGCCTCCACAGAGACAGGAGGATGGGGCCAGGGAGATGGGCGGGTGTGTGAGTGGACGGCCGGGTGGGTGCGCGCAGTAACATGCGGCAGGCGGCGGCGAGAAACAGACCCAGCCTCCACAGAGACAGGAGGACAGGGCCAGGGAGATGGGCGGGCGTGTGAGTGGGCGGCCGGGTGGGTGCGCGCAGTAACATGCGGCAGGCGGCGGCGAGAAACAGACCCAGTCTCCACAGAGACAGGAGGACAGGGCCAGGGAGATGGGCGGGCGTGTGAGTGGGCGGCCGGGTGGGTGCGTGCAGTAACATGCGGCAGGCGGCGGCGAGAAACAGACCCAGCCTCCACAGAGACAGGAGGACAGGGCCAGGGAGACTTGCAGGCGTGTGAGTGGGCGGCCGGGTGGGTGCGTGCAGTAACATGCGGCAGGCGGCGGCGAGAAACAGACCCAGCCTCCACAGAGACAGGAGGACAGGGCCAGGGAGATGGGCGGGCGTGTGAGTGGGCTGCCGGGTGGGTGCGCGCGCAGTAACATGCGGCAGGCGAGAAACAGACCCAGCCTCCACAGAGACAGGAGGACAGGGCCAGGGAGATGGGCGGGAGTGTGAGTGGGCGGCCGGGTGGGTGCGTGCAGTAACATGTGGCAGGCGGCGGCGAGAAACAGACCCAGCCTCCACAGAGACAGGAGGACAGGGCCAGGGAGATGGGCGGGCGTGTGAGTGGGCGGCCGGGTGGGTGCGCGCAGTAACATGCGGCAGGGGGCGGTGAGAAACAGACCCAGCCTCCACAGAGACAGGAGGACAGGGCCAGGGAGATGTGCAGGCGTGTGAGTGGGCGGCCGGGTGGGTGCGCGCAGTAACATGTGGCAGGCGGCGGCGAGAAACAGACCCAGTCTCCACAGAGACAGGAGGACAGGGCCAGGGAGATGGGCGGGCGTGTGAGTGGGCGGCCGGGTGGGTGCGCGCAGTAACATGCGGCAGGCGGCGGCGAGAAACAGACCCAGCCTCCACAGAGACAGGAGGACAGGGCCAGGGAGATGGGCGGGCGTGTGAGTGGGCGGCCGGGTGGGTGCGCGCAGTAACATGTGGCAGGCGGCGGCGAGAAACAGACCCAGCCTCCACAGAGACAGGAGGACAGGGCCAGGGAGATGGGCGGGCGTGTGAGTGGGCGGCCGGGTGGGTGCGCGCAGTAACATGCGGCAGGCGAGAAACAGACCCAGCCTCCACAGAGACAGGAGGACAGGGCCAGGGAGACGGGCGGGCGTGTGAGTGGGCGGCCGGGTGGGTGCGCGCAGTAACATGCGGCAGGCGGCGGCAAGAAACAGACCCAGCCTCCACAGAGACAGGAGGACAGGGCCAGGGAGATGGGCGGGCGTGTGAGTGGGCGGCCGGGTGGGTGCGCGCAGTAACATGCGGCAGGGGGCGGCGAGAAACAGACCCAGCCTCCACAGAGACAGGAGGACAGGGCCAGGGAGATGGGCGGGCGTGTGAGTGGGCGGCCGGGTGGGTGCGCGCAGTAACATGCGGCAGGCGAGAAACAGACCCAGCCTCCACAGAGACAGGAGGATGGGGCCAGGGAGATGGGCGGGCGTGTGAGTGGGCGGCCGGGTGGGTGCGCGCAGTAACATGCGGCAGGCGGCGGCGAGAAACAGACCCAGCCTCCACAGAGACAGGAGGCCAGGGAGATGGGCGGGCGTGTGAGTGGGCGGCCGGGTGGGTGCGCGCAGTAACATGCGGCAGGCGGCGGCGAGAAACAGACCCAGCCTCCACAGAGACAGGAGGACAGGGCCAGGGAGACAGGCGGGCGTGTGAGTGGGCGGCCGGGTGGGTGCGCGCAGTAACATGCGGCAGGCGGCGGTGAGAAACAGACCCAGCCTCCACAGAGACAGGAGGACAGGGCCAGGGAGATGGGCGGGCGTGTGAGTGGGCGGCCGGGTGGGTGCGCGCGCAGTAACATGCGGCAGGCGAGAAACAGACCCAGCCTCCACAGAGACAGGAGGATGGGGCCAGGGAGATGGGCGGGCGTGTGAGTGGGCGGCCGGGTGGGTGCGTGCAGTAACATGTGGCAGGCGGCGGCGAGAAACAGACCCAGCCTCCACAGAGACAGGAGGACAGGGCCAGGGAGATGGGCGGGCGTGTGAGTGGGCAGCCGGGTGGGTGCGCGCAGTAACATGCGGCAGGCGGCGGCGAGAAACAGACCCAGCCTCCGCAGAGACAGGAGGACAGGGAGATGGGCGGGCGTGTGAGTGGGCGGCCGGGTGGGTGCGTGCAGTAACATGTGGCAGGCGGCGGTGAGAAACAGACCCAGCCTCCACAGAGACAGGAGGACAGGGCCAGGGAGATGGGCGGGCGTGTGAGTGGGCGGCCGGGTGGGTGCGCGCAGTAACATGCGGCAGGCGGCGGCGAGAAACAGACCCAGCATCCACAGAGACAGGAGGACAGGGCCAGGGAGACTGGCAGGCGTGTGAGTGGGCGGCCGGGTGGGTGCGTGCAGTAACATGCGGCAGGCGGCGGCGAGAAACAGACCCAGCCTCCACAGAGACAGGAGGACAGGGCCAGGGAGACGGGCGGGCGTGTGAGTGGGCGGCCGGGTGGGTGCGCGCAGTAACATGCGGCAGGCGGCGGCGAGAAACAGACCCAGCCTCCACAGAGACAGGAGGACAGGGCCAGGGAGATGGGCGGGCGTGTGAGTGGGCGGCTGGGTGGGTGCGCGCAGTAACATGCGGCAGGCGGCGGCAAGAAACAGACCCAGCCTCCACAGAGACAGGAGGACAGGGCCAGGGAGATGGGCGGGCGTGTGAGTGGGCGGCCGGGTGGGTGCGCGCAGTAACATGTGGCAGGCGGCGGCGAGAAACAGACCCAGCCTCCACAGAGACAGGAGGACAGGGCCAGGGAGATGGGCGTGTGAGTGGGCGGCCGGGTGGGTGCGTGCAGTAACATGCGGCAGGGGGCGGCGAGAAACAGACCCAGTCTCCACAGAGACAGGAGGACAGGGCCAGGGAGACGGGCGGGCGTGTGAGTGGGCGGCCGGGTGGGTGCGCGCAGTAACATGCGGCAGGCGGCGGCGAGAAACAGACCCAGCCTCCACAGAGACAGGAGGACAGGGCCAGGGAGATGGGCGGGCGTGTGAGTGGGCGGCCGGGTGGGTGCGTGCAGTAACATGCGGCAGGCGGCGGCGAGAAACAGACCCAGCCTCCACAGAGACAGGAGGACAGGGCCAGGGAGATGGGCGGGCGTGTGAGTGGGCGGCCGGGTGGGTGCGTGCAGTAACATGCGGCAGGCGGCGGCGAGAAACAGACACAGTCTCCACAGAGACAGGAGGACAGGGCCAGGGAGATGGGCGGGCGTGTGAGTGGGCGGCCGGGTGGGTGCGCGCAGTAACATGCGGCAGGCGGCGGCGAGAAACAGACCCAGCTACACAGAGACAGGAGGACAGGGCCAGGGAGATGGGCGGGCGTGTGAGTGGGCGGCCGGGTGGGTGCGTGCAGTAACATGCGGCAAGCGGCGGCGAGAAACAGACCCAGCCTCCACAGAGACAGGAGGACAGGGCCAGGGAGACAGGCGGGCGTGTGAGTGGGCGGCCGGGTGGGTGCGCGCGCAGTAACATGCGGCAGGCGGCGGTGAGAAACAGACCCAGCCTCCACAGAGACAGGAGGACAGGGCCAGGGAGACGGGCGGGCGTGTGAGTGGGCGGCCGGGTGGGTGCGTGCAGTAACATGCGGCGGCGAGAAACAGACCCAGCCTCCACAGAGACAGGAGGACAGCGCCAGGGAGATGGGCGGGCGTGTGAGTGGGCGGCTGGGTGGGTGCGCGCAGTAACATGCGGCAGGCGGCGGCGAGAAACAGACCCTAGAGCCAGTATTTTAAACGGGCTTGGGTCTGCTAGTTTTAAATAAAATGTTAATACCTTTTTGTCATCTGCGCTGTGACCAGAGTCGCAGCACAATCCTTTCCCTTTAGCGCTCCCCGTCCCCCGCTCTGCACAGGCACTCGAGGCTGGGCTAGGAGGAAGTGTCATCAGTAACTCCCCCTGCACTCACCACCATTAGTTCCTATCTGCACAGTGCGCTGCGGAGCTGTGCTGTGTGCGGTCTTGGGGTAATTTAGCTGAGAATGATACTAATAGCTGTATTAGTATACTTAGCTAAATTACCCCAAGACCGCACAAAGGGCAGCTCCGCAGTACACTGTGCAGATAGGAACTAATGGTGGTGAGTGCAGGGGGAGAGAGGAGGAGGTACAGACACTTCCTCCCCGCCCTGCCTCGACGTTCTGCTCCAGTGGAAGATTTCGGCTGAGCAGAATGGGGGCAAGGGGGAGGGCTCTAAAGGGGGAGAAAGGCGCTGTAATCCATATCACAGCGCAGCAAATTAAAAAAAAAAGTGCCATTTTAGAGGGGGGTTCAGGAGTACTTTAAAGAGAACCTGAACTGAAAATCAAAAATCAAAATAACCATACACAGGCCATACTTCCCTCCTGTGTAGTCTACTACTCCAATATTTCTCCTCTCCTGCATCCCATTTGTCCCCTGTGACCGATGGAATTCTCTGTCCTCCATTTTAAAAATGGCCATTACCCCCTTGCACATTCAGTTGGAACTGACAGCTGCTGATATATAACTGACCGCAACTGGTATATTGCAGTTCTGACAAAATCTTGTCAGAACTGGAAGGGGTCACTGTAAGAAGCAAATGGTGAGGTTCTGAGAGGAACTGATGGTGAGGTAAGTATGTACCGGTAATATTAATTTTCAGCTACATCTTGTCTTTATTTTAAATAATTCTCCTGCCTTCAGGTTCCCTTGAAGTGGGAAAGGTGCCAGGAAAACATGGGCATTACTGTGAAAATTAGGTTTCTTTCAGTTATAACTGAGAGCAACTGATTAAGTGTAAAAGGGGCCTCAGGGTGCATAGCAAGAAGCGGCTGCCGCACAAACCATTACATTAGGGAAATTAGTGTGAGGCAGTGGTGGGCGTGGCATTTTCCTCGCTATTATTGATTTATAAAGCGCCAACATATTCCGTGGTGCTGTACAAAGCAGAAAAGCAAGGTGTACATAATGATACAGACAATGATATACATTGAATGTGGACACTGGTGCAAGACACACAACTGGTGGTTACAATCACCGCTTTCAAAGATTCGCCACAGCATGGTAACCTTTGTGGGGGAAAAGTCTTCATTTCAATCTATGGAAGCCCTAAAAGAGTTTTTCTAAAGCCGGGGTCCCCAAACTTTTTCATTCAAGAGCCGGGTCAACATACTTCAGACTGCTGGGGGGCCGGGACATACATAAAATGATGATGAAAAACATGACATTGAATCTAGGCATTGATTCCCCCCAATCGTGCCCGGAGGAGACCTCCCAGCAGGAGCCAGTCAGTCATGTGGTGCCCGGAGGAGACCTCCCAGCAGCAGCCAGTCAGTCATGTGGCGCCCGGAGGAGACCTCCCAGCAGCATCCAGTCAGTCATGTGGCGCCCGAAGGAGACCTCCCAGCAGCAGCCAGTCAGTCATGTGGTGCCCGGAGGAGACCTCCCAGCAGCAGCCAGTCAGTCATGTGGTGCCCGGAGGAGACCTCCCAGCAGGAGCCAGTCAGTCATGTGGTGCCCGGAGGAGACCTCCCAGCAGCAGCCAGTCAGTCATGTGGCGCCCGAAGGAGACCTCCCAGCAGCAGCCAGTCAGTCATGTGGTGCCCGGAGGAGACCTCCCAGCAGCAGCCAGTCAGTCATGTGGTGCCCGGAGGAGACCTCCCAGCAGCAGCCAGTCAGTCATGTGGTGCCCGGAGGAGACCTCCCAGCAGCAGCCAGTCAGTCATGTGGTGCCCGGAGGAGACCTCCCAGCAGCAGCCAGTCAGTCATGTGGTGCCCGGAGGAGACCTCCCAGCAGGAGCCAGTCAGTCATGTGGTGCCCGGAGGAGACCTCCCAGCAGCAGCCAGTCAGTCATGTGGTGCCCGGAGGAGACCTCGCAGCAGCAGCCAGTCAGTCATGTGGTGCCCGGAGGAGACCTCCCAGCAGCAGCCAGTCAGTCATGTGGTGCCCGGAGGAGACCTCCCAGCAGGAGCCAGTCAGTCATGTGGTGCCCGAAGGAGACCTCCCAGCAGGAGCCAGTCAGTCATGTGGAGCCCGGAGGAGACCTCCCAGCAGGAGCCAGTCAGTCATGTGGAGACCGGAGGAGACCTCCCAGCAGGAGCCAGTCAGTCATGTGGAGACCGGAGGAGACCTCCCAGCAGGAGCCAGTCAGTCATGTGGTGCCCGGAGGAGACCTCCCAGCAGCAGCCAGTCAGTCATGTGGTGCCCGGAGGAGACCTCCCAGCAGCAGCCAGTCAGTCATGTGGTGCCCGGAGGAAACCTCCCAGCAGCAGCCAGTCAGTCATGTGGTGCCCGGAGGAGACCTCCCAGCAGCAGCCAGTCAGTCATGTGGTGCCCGGAGGAGACCTCCCAGCAGCAGCCAGTCAGTCATGTGGTGCCCGGAGGAGACCTCCCAGCAGCAGCCAGTCAGTCATGTGGCGCCCGGAGGAGACCTCCCAGCAGCAGCCAGTCAGTCATGTGGTGCCCGGAGGAGACCTCCCAGCAGGAGCCAGTCAGTCATGTGGTGCCCGAAGGAGACCTCCCAGCAGGAGCCAGTCAGTCATGTGGAGACCGGAGGAGACCTCCCAGCAGGAGCCAGTCAGTCATGTGGTGCCCGGAGGAGACCTCCCAGCAGCAGCCAGTCAGTCATGTGGTGCCCGGAGGAGACCTCCCAGCAGCAGCCAGTCAGTCATGTGGTGCCCGGAGGAGACCTCCCAGCAGCAGCCAGTCAGTCATGTGGTGCCCGGAGGAGACCTCCCAGCAGCAGCCAGTCAGTCATGTGGTGCCCGGAGGAAACCTCCCAGCAGCAGCCAGTCAGTCATGTGGTGCCCGGAGGAGACCTCCCAGCAGCAGCCAG
Organism: Hyperolius riggenbachi; assembly: GCF_040937935.1. Classification (NCBI taxonomy): domain Eukaryota; kingdom Metazoa; phylum Chordata; class Amphibia; order Anura; family Hyperoliidae; genus Hyperolius; species Hyperolius riggenbachi. The sequence goes on along the minus strand of NC_090654.1, from coordinate 298,721,258 downwards.
TCAGTCATGTGGTGCCCGGAGGAGACCTCCCAGCAGCAGCCAGTCAGTCATGTGGTGCCCGGAGGAGACCTCCCAGCAGCAGCCAGTCAGTCATGTGGCGCCCGGAGGAGACCTCCCAGCAGCAGCCAGTCAGTCATGTGGTGCCCGGAGGAGACCTCCCAGCAGGAGCCAGTCAGTCATGTGGTGCCCGGAGGAGACCTCCCAGCAGCAGCCAGTCAGTCATGTGGCGCCCGGAGGAGACCTCCCAGCAGCAGCCAGTCAGTCATGTGGCGCCCGGAGGAGACCTCGCAGCAGCAGCCAGTCAGTCATGTGGCGCCCGGCGGAGACTTCCCAGCAGCAGCCAGTCAGTCATGTGGTGCCCGGAGGAGACCTCCCAGCAGCAGCCAGTCAGTCATGTGGAGCCCGGAGGAGACTTCCCAGCAGCAGCCAGTCAGTCATGTGGTGCCCGGAGGAGACCTCCCAGCAGCAGCCAGTCAGTCATGTGGTGCCCGGAGGAGACCTCCCAGCAGCAGCCAGTCAGTCATGTGGTGCCCGGAGGAGACCTCCCAGCAGCAGCCAGTCAGTCATGTGGCGCCCGGCGGAGACTTCCCAGCAGCAGCCAGTCAGTCATGTGGTGCCCGGAGGAGACCTCCCAGCAGCAGCCAGTCAGTCATGTGGAGCCCGGAGGAGACTTCCCAGCAGCAGCCAGTCAGTCATGTGGTGCCCGAAGGAGACCTCCCAGCAGGAGCCAGTCAGTCATGTGGAGCCCGGAGGAGACTTCCCAGCAGCAGCCAGTCAGTCATGTGGTGCCCGGAGGAGACCTCCCAGCAGCAGCCAGTCAGTCATGTGGCGCCCGAAGAACGTCTTTGTGCAACAGGTGACACTGCCCTCCAGTTGGACAGCAGTGTCACCTGGTGCAGAATTGGATTGGAAGCCAGTGAATGACTGCTCACTAGCTTCTGCAGTATGTGGATGGGTGGGGCCAGCACTGCTATTCTATATGCTGGCCGCCGTTATTTAAAGGTGCAGTGGGCCGCATCTACAAGTTACACATTTTGTGTCTGGGGGGCCAGTGAAAAAGCCTGGGGGGCCACATTCGGCCCGGTGGCCTTAGTTTGAGGACCACTGTTCTAAGGTCTACCTGAAGGAAAAAAGTGCCCAATTGAGTGATAAATCCAGAGGTTTCCTCCAGGGCTGTGGAGTCGGAGTCGTGGAGTCGGGCAATTTTTGGTGCCTGGAGTCGGGAAAAAATGCTCCGACTCCTAATGAATTTGTAACTGTAATTAAAATAGAAAATATGATAAAATGTTCTATTTCTCATATAAAAGTCATTAAAAATAATGTATATATACAGTATATATACAGTAATAGATGTGCTCAGTCCACAAAAATGAAATAAACCAATCAAAATGAGTTACTTGTGCTGCTTCAATAAAGCAGTCCCCGTATTTTTAAGGTCAGATATACACATCTGATTGTGACTGTATATATGATGTGTACACAGGAATCTCTTATATATACTAAATAACATCTATGCTGTAAGAATAAAGCCTGATGTGTAGCCATGTCACTAATAGAGATGGTCAACAAGATGGAAATAATTCTGCATTGATGCTGATTTATGTAAATGTATGCACTCCCTTTGCTGATGAAATCAAATAATTTGATATGTTATTAAAATTTGGTTTGGTGACTACAAATTAAAGGGAAACTGAGACGGATGAAAAGTAAAGTTTTATACATACCTGGGGCTTCCTCCAGCCTTCTTCAGGCTAATCAGTCCCTCACTGTCTTCCACCACCCGGATCTTCTGCTATGAGTCCTGGTAATTCAGCCAGTCAGCGCTGTCCGGCCGCATGCCGCTCCCACAGCCAGGAACATTCTGCACCTGCGCAATAGTGCTGCACAGGTGTAGTATGCTCCTGGCGGCGGAGTATGTGCATGCGCACTACGCCTGACTGGCTCAAGTACCTGGACTCATAGCAGAAGATCCAGGTGGTGGAGGAGGACAACGAGGGACTGATTATCCTGAAGGCGGCTGGAGGAAGCCCCAGGTATGTATAAAACTTTAATTTCATCTGTCTCAGGTTTACTTTGTTACACAGTAGTACTATACTCTACATATGCACTCCTCACAGAGCTGCAGGGAATCCACTGAGAATGCTGTGCACATTGAACACAGAGGTGTTGTCTGTTTACAATCTCCTCATTCCCCTGCAGAGTACCTGCACATCATTCTTACATGTACCCACACTTACATTGCCTAGGGCAGAGGTTCCCAACCGGTGTGCCGCGACACATTTATGTGTCGCGGCAGCACCAGCTATGTGTCGCCGCTCTCTGCTCCCCCTGCTCGTCTGGGCTCTCCCCTCCATAACATTGCGGCGGTGGCTGGCAGCGGCGGCGGTGGGCGGGACTTACCTCCTCCAGTGTACCGGCGAGTGGACGCTGTGCGTGCGTGCTTGCAGCTAGTCTGGTCTTCACTAGACCAAACTAGCTGCACGCATAGGCACAGCGTCCACTCGCCGAAACACTGGAGGAGGTAAGTCCCACCCACCGCCGCCGCTGCCAGCCACCGCCGCCGCCGCAATGTTATGGAGGGGAGAGCCAGGGAGAGGAGCCCCAAGGTGAGGGAAGTGGGGGGGGGGGAAACGTCCGCCCTTCCCCGCTGCTCTACCCAATGCTCCTCTCTGCTGTGCTGCTCCGCTCCAGCTGGGGGGCCATTATACACCTGGCTGCATATACTGGGGCCACTATACACCTGGCTGCATATACTGGGGCCACTATACACCTGGCTGCATGTACTGGGGCCACTATACACCTGGCTGCATGTACTGGGGCCACTATACACCTGGCTGCATGTACTGGGGCCACTATACACCTGGCTGCATGTACTGGGGCCACTATACACCTGGCTGCATGTACTGGGGCCACTATACACCTGGCTGCATGTACTGGGGCCACTATACACCTGGCTGCATGTACTGGGGCCACTATACACCTGGCTGCATGTACTGGGGCCACTATACACCTGGCTGCATGTACTGGGGCCACTATACACCTGGCTGCATGTACTGGGGCCACTATACACCTGGCTGCATGTACTGGGGCCACTATACACCTGGCTGCATGTACTGGGGCCACTATACACCTGGCTGCATGTACTGGGGCCACTATACACCTGGCTGCATGTACTGGGGCCACTATACACCTGGCTGCATGTACTGGGGCCACTATACACCTGGCTGCATGTACTGGGGCCACTATACACCTGGCTGCATGTACTGGGGCCACTATACACCTGGCTGCATGTACTGGGGCCACTATACACCTGGCTGCATGTACTGGGGCCACTATACACCTGAGCACCCCTCATTGTGCCTGCAGCATCATCAGATTGTTGCTGAGCCCCTCATTGTGCCTGCAGCATCAGAAGATTGTTACTGAGCCCCTCATTGTGCCTGCAGCATCAGAAGATTGTTACTGAGCCCCTCATTGTGCCTGCTGCATCAGCAGATTGTTACTGAGCCCCTCATTGTGCCTGCAGCATCAGCAGATTGTTACTGAGCCCCTCAGTGTGCCTGCAGCATCAGCAGATTGTTACTGAGCCCCTCATTGTGCCTGCAGCATCAGCAGATTGTTACTGAGCCCCTCATTGTGCCTGCAGCATCAGCAGATTTTCTGAGCCCCTCACTGTGCCTGCAGCATCAGCAGATTGTTACTGAGCCCCTCATTGTGCCTGCAGCATCAGCAGATTGTTACTGAGCCCCTCATTGTGCCTGCAGCATCAGTAGATTGTTACTGTGCCCCTCATTGTGCCTGCAGCATCAGCAGATTGTTACTGAGCCCCTCATTGTGCCTGCAGCATCAGCAGATTGTTACTGAGCCCCTCAATGTGCCTGCAGCATCAGCAGATTGTTACTGAGCCTCTCATTGTGCCTGCAGCATCAGCAGATTTTCTGAGCCCCTCATTGTGCCTGCAGCATCAGCAGATTGTTACTGAGCTCCCCACCATTGTGCCTGCAGCATCAGCAGATTGTTACTGTGCCCCTCATTGTGCCTGCAGCATCAGCAGATTGTTACTGAGCCCCTCAATGTGCCTGCAGCATCAGCAGATTGTTACTGAGCCCCTCATTGTGCCTGCAGCACCAGCAGATCGTCACTGAGCCCCTCATTGTGCCTGCAGCATCAGCAGATTGTTACTGAATCTTTTCTATCATACGGGACGTGTCATGTATATCTGAATGTTTGGCATGATGTGACGTGTCACGGATATCTGAATGTTTGTCGTGATGTGTCATGACCTGGAAAAGGTTGGGAACCACTGGCCTAGGGCCTGATCCATGTACAGATTGTGCATGAAGAATGTGTAATAGAGGAAGAATCTCCTCATTCCCCTGCAGAGTACCTGCACATCATTCTTACATGTACCCACACTTACATTGCCTAGGGCCTGATAGATGTTCTTTGTTCCGGTTTGTACCTTTTACAAGTACTCTTACCAAGGACTAGTTTTAGTCTAAAGGGAATAAATATAGTAGTCTACATATCCTTCTCACTTCAGTTGTCTTGTAAAATTCCTAAGCGTTGGCAGCTAAGAGACGAATTTCATGTTACATACTTTTAATCCACAAAATTGTAATATGCAAATTAGAGGAGTCGGAGTCGTGGAGTCGGAGTCGGTGGAATCCTAAACTGAGGAGTCTGAGTCTGTGGATTTTTGGACCGACTCCACAGCCCTGGTTTCCTCCTCCTCGCCATTCCAGACCCCCTGAAGCCTGATGACGGTGCGGATGTCCCATGTCCTGGACTGGCAGCCCCCATGCTACACAAAGGCACGAGACCTCCTGTGCAGTGAGGCGATGTTGCTTCTCATACAGCCAGGGACTTCAGGTGGTCCCATCTCTGTGATGGTGATGTGAGGAGATGTCCCATGTCCTGGACTGGCAGCCCCCATGCTACACAAAGGCATGAGACCTCCTGCGCAGTGTGGCGGTGTTGCCTCTCATACAGCCAGGGCCTTCGGGTGGTCCCATCTCTGTGATGGTGATGTGAGGAGATGTCCCATGTCCTGGACTGGCAGCCCCCATGCTACACAAAGGCACGATACCTCCTGTGCAGTGCGGTGCGGCGGTGTTACTTCTCATACAGCCAGGGACTTCAGGTGGTCCCATCTCTGTAATGGTGATGTGAGATGTCCCATGTCCTGGACTGGCAGCCCCCAGTACCTCTCAACACTGAAGTATATGGACAGTGTAACTCCCTCCGGGGGTAACTATCTTTATTCTCCAGATACCTCCCCGCCCGGACCCTCCGTTCCTCACAGGAGACCATTGTCTCCTCTAGCCTAGTCACCGCCTCTCACTTTCGCATCCAAGACTTCTCACGGGCTGACCCTCTCCTTTGGAACTCTCTCCCTCAGTTGATTCGTCATGCCACGAGTCTGGAAACCTTCAAACGTACTCTGAAAACACACCTGTTCAGACAAGCCTATAATTTGCTATAGGCAGCACTGAAGGCACACTGGCTCACCCACTAATCCTTGTGTTTCCTTCCCTGTTGTTTCCTCCCCACTACCCTCTAGATTGTAAACTTGCAAGGGCAGAGACCTCCTCCTAGTGTTTCTCATACTGCAATAACTACCATATTCACATGTACCAACTCTAGAGGTATCTCAAACTACACATTAACTATGTATGTATGCATATTTCTACTATTGAATGTCTTCAATTTCTTATATATATTTGTTCTGCATTATTTGTTGTGTACTCTGTACAGCGCTATAGAAGATGTTGGTGCTATAGTTGGTGCTATATAAATTAAAAATAATACCTGGGTCATATAAACTGCCGGCTCAGTGCCCTCCCCCCTTCCCTGGAGGCTTAGTGCATCTGTCACCTTCCTGGATGCTGAGTCGCGTAGAGAGCCCCCCCCACCCCCCGAGTAATGTTCGTAGAAAGTCTATCTTGTACCAGAGGCGTTATCTCAGCCCTTCAGCATTTATAAGCCGGGATCCTGAGGAAGAGACCAGCGGCCAGTTCATGTGGCCTCTGCTTCTTACCTCACAATATTCTGACGTATAGGAACCACCCCCTTCCTGTCGGTATCTTGTACCAGAGGCGTTATCTGAGCCCCTCTGCATTTATTGCTGCGGATAAGCCGGGATCCTGAGGGAGAGACCAGCGGCATAAACAGTTCATGTGTCCTCTGCTTCTTACCTCACAATATTCTGGAGTATAGGACCACCCCCACCCCCCCCCCCCCCCCAGCCCCGCCTCGCCCCGTCGGTATCTTGTACCAGAGGCGTTATCTGAGCTCCTCGGCATTTATTGCTGTGGATAAGCCGGGATCCTGAGGGAGAGACCAGCGGCATAAACAGTTCATGTGGCCTCTGCTTCTTACCTCACAATATTCTGGAGTATAGGACCACCCCCCAGCCCCGCCTCGCCCCGTCGGTATCTTGTACCAGAGGCGTTATCTGAGCCCCTCTGCATTTATTGCTGCGGATAAGCCGGGATCCTGAGGGAGAGACCAGCGGCATAAACAGTTCATGTGTCCTCTGCTTCTTACCTCACAATATTCTGGAGTATAGGACCACCCCCACCCCCCCCCAGCCCCGCCTCGCCCCGTCGGTATCTTGTACCAGAGGCGTTATCTGAGCTCCTCGGCATTTATTGCTGTGGATAAGCCGGGATCCTGAGGGAGAGACCAGCGGCATAAACAGTTCATGTGGCCTCTGCTTCTTACCTCACAATATTCTGGAGTATAGGACCCCCCCCCCCCCCCAGCCTCGCCCCGTCGGTATCTTGTACCAGAGGCGTTATCTGAGCTCCTCGGCATTTATTGCTGTGGATAAGCCGGGATCCTGAGGGAGAGACCAGCGGCATAAACAGTTCATGTGGCCTCTGCTTCTTACCTCACAATATTCTGGAGTATAGGACCACCCCCCAGCCCCGCCTCGCCCCGTCGGTATCTTGTACCAGAGGCGTTATCTGAGCCCCTCTGCGTTTATTGCTGTGGATAAGCCGGGATCCTGAGGAAGAGACCAGCGGCATAAACAGTTCATGTGTCCTCTGCTTCTTACCTCACAATATTCTGGAGTATAGGACCCCCCCCCAGCCCCGCCTCGCCCAATCGGTATCTTGTACCAGAGGCGCTATCTGAGCCCCTCGGCATTTATTGCTGTGGATAAGCCGGGATCCTGAGGGAGAGACCAGCGGCATAAACAGTTCATGTGTCCTCTGCTTCTTACCTCACAATATTCTGGAGTATAGGACCACCCCCCAGCCCCGCCTCGCCCCATCGGTATCTTGTACCAGAGGCGTTATCTCAGCCCTTCAGCATTTATTGCTGTGGATAAGCCGGGATCCTGAGGGAGAGACCAGCGGCGTAAACAGTTCATGTGGCCTCTGCTTCTTACCTCACAATATTCTGGAGTATAGGACCACCCCCCAGCCCCGCCTCGCCCCGTCGGTATCTTGTACCAGAGGCGTTATCTGAGCCCCTCTGCGTTTATTGCTGTGGATAAGCCGGGATCCTGAGGGAGAGACCAGCGGCATAAACAGTTCATGTGGCCTCTGCTTCTTACCTCACAATATTCTGGAGTATAGGACCACCCCCCCGCCCCGCCTCGCCCCGTCGGTATCTTGTACCAGAGGCGTTATCTGAGCTCCTCGGCATTTATTGCTGCGGATAAGCCGGGATCCTGAGGAAGAGACCAGCGGCATAAACAGTTCATGTGGCCTCTGCTGTTTCTTACCATTTTGCCCATAAATGGCCGTGTTGATCTCCGGGTATCCAGAGTCACGGCCGGCTCCGAAGACTGGAAGGAAGATGCATGGTTTCTGTTTTGTAGCTTCTGTCTTCGGCCAGGACAGGTCACTTGTGGGGAGTAGTAATGGGAGAAAATACGCGAACGCTGAAACGAGAGGAAAAAGCAGGCTGCTGTTACTGGATAAAGGAAATGACTGATCTGTGTTCCTGTGTGGAACCCCTGCTCTTCCTTGAGGTAACCCCTACTTAGAGGGTTTCCAAATCCCTGATTGGCTATGGAGACTGTTACGAGGGGACAACCATTAGGCTTGGTTCCAGTGCAGTCCTGTCAGGTTTGCATCAGTTTTCTTATCAGTCTTGCCTGACAGGATTTTAACTAAACTGACAAGACTGCACACCTTGAATGTGTGAACCCAGCCTATCTGTTGGAGGACAGGGCATGGCTAACTGGCACTGCATGGCAGGGAGTCACGGACCTCAATAACTGCAGACCTGTAATTCTTCCCTCCGTCCTCCTGAAGACCTGTGAGAGCAGTCCTGCCACTCCTCACTTCAGAATCACACGTTTTGTATTCCCCTTAAAAACCAAACCCGTTTTCACATTTCAACGCTCCTCCCATTCATTCAGCGATAACTTTGTTGCTTATAACACTGAAATGATCTATGTATTGTTTTTTTCGCCACAGATATTTCTTTGGGTGGTACTTTTTGCTAAGAATTATATTTATATGCATTGCAAAGGGAATACTAGGCTGAAAACTGAGAAATAATTATTTTTCCCCCATTTTTTTCTATTATAGTTTTAAAATAAAATGTGCTTCAGTACATAAAACCCACATGTTTTTATTTGCCATTTTTTCCCCCGGTTATCACAACATGAATTGTCCCTTGTACAGTGTATGGCGATTATTTTATCTGGAAATAAAGGTGTGTTTTTTCCATTGAGTAAATTTTTTTTAAATACGATCACTCATTACATGACTTTATTTGCAAAATTACCAGTAATATATCCTCATGACATACATATTAAAGTCCCTAAGGTAACTATTTCTGTATTTTTTTTTTTTTAAGAAGTTTTTTTTTTTTTTTTTTGGTAACTATGGGGCAGGAGTGGAAAGGGTTAAAAAATAATAAAACAACAAATATATTTTTCTATGTAAAGGTGTATGGGTGTATCTTTTTGGCCACAAGATGGTGCTACTGTAACACGGAAACACCAGGGATTTTTTTACTGAGAGCTTGCTGCAAGCTCTGAGTCAGCACAGGCAAGATGATCGGGGGTTGGGAACAGCTGATTCCCATTACCCCGATCACAGATGAAGGGGATTGCGACGGCGAGGCGAACAGAAGCGGCATGGAGATCGTGAACATGATGGTACGTAAACCATATGCATAACTACGCCCCTGATCCACAAGTAAAGTATACAGGGGCGTAGATGTGCGTAGCAAGGATCCTGAGGTAGTTAAGCTCTCCACAGCGACCCATCTGGACCCGTTCCAGTTTGTGTACAGAGCAAACAGGTCCACCGATGACGCCATAAACATCTGCCTGGAGCTCGTCAACCACCATCTGGACAGACCGGACCACTATGCTAGGGTCCTCCTCCTAGACTTCAGCTTTTAATACTATCAGTCCCTGAATACTACAGCAGCTCTTGAAGTCCACCCTTCCCTACGCCTGTGCATCACTGACTTCCTCACCCACAGATCCCAAGTTGTCAAGCTGGGCGCTATATCCGAACAACCAATGGTAACCAACACAGGGGCCCCACAGGGCTGTGTTTTTCACTGATCATGTTCTACCTTCCACAACTGCAAATCCACGGCAGACTCTGTCAAAGCCTTCAAATATGAAGATGACACAATCCCCCCCCACCACCCGGACGTCGTCTGCAACTCCAGTCTGCTCCAGAGATGGTGATCCCTCACATCCAGGCAACTGTTTCTTCAGCCGGCTCACATCAGGCTGGAGGTTTTGGGCCATGTCCATCAAGAACTCAAAACACAAGAACAGTTTTTGTTTTTGTTTTTCCTTGGCGGTCAGCCTCCTGAACTCTCTCCACACCCTCCCTCAAGTTTTTTTCACCGATAGCATTTACACTGCTGTTTATTGAGCACACTGTGTATGTTATGTATAGTGTGTTATCCTGCTTGTATGTACTGTTTTTTACTCTGTTGAATACTGTGTGTCTTATCTCATACCTTCTTTTTACTTTTGTGTGCCAAACCCAATTTTGGGCACCACCCAGCCATGCTTGGTTTCACATTCCATTCATCACTCCCATGCTTCCTCCTCCCAGCTGCAGCAATCCACGTCACATTCCATCACTCCCATGCTTCCACCTCCCAGCTGCAGCGATCCACGTCACATTCCATCACTCCGATGCTTCCTCCTCCCAGCTGCAGCGATCCACGTCACATTCCATCACTCTTATGCTTCCACCTCCCAGCTGCAGCGATCCACATCACATTCCATCACTCCCATGCTTCCTCCTCCCAGCTGCAGCGATCCACATCACATTCCATCACTCCCATGCTTCCACCTCCCAGCTGCAGCGATCCACGTCACATTCCATCACTCCCATGCTTCCTCCTCCCAGCTGCAGCGATCCACGTCACATTCCATCACTCCCATGTTTCCACCTCCCAGCTGCAGCGATCCACGTCACATTCCATCACTCCCATGCTTCCTCCTCCCAGCTGCAGCGATCCACGTCACATTCCATCACTGTCATGCTTCCTCCTTCCAGCTGCAGCGATCCACGTCACATTCCATCACTCCCATGCTTCCTCCTCCCAGCTGCAGCGATCCACGTCACATTCCATCACTGTCATGCTTCCTCCTTCCAGCTGCAGCGATCCACGTCACATTCCATCACTCCCATGCTTCCTCCTCCCAGCTGCAGCGATCCACGTCACATTCTATCACTCCCATGCTTCCTCCTCCCAGCTGCAGCGATCCACGTCACATTCCATCACTCCCATGCTTCCTCCTCCCAGCTGCAGCGATCCAGGTCGTGTTACATCACTACTTCCAGCTGTAAAGGCTGTAGTTTCGTGGTGATGGAACATGACTTGGATAGCTGCAGCTGGGAGGAGGAAGCATGGGAGTGATAAAGCAACGTAGATCACTGCAGCTGGGAGGAGGAAACAGTGGAGTGATGGAACGCAACGTGCATCGCTGCAGCTAGGAGGAGGAAGCGTGGGAGTGATGCAACATGACATATATCACTACAGCTGGGAAGAGGAAGCATGGGAGTGATGGAAGGCAACGTGGATCGCTGCAGCTTGGAGGAGGAAGCATTGGGAGTGATGGAACGTGACATGGATCAATACAGCTGGGAGGAGGAAGCATGGGAGTGATGGAACGCAACGTGGATCGCTGCAGCTGGGAGGAGGAAGCATGGGAGTAATGGAACGCGACGTGGATCGCTGCAGCCGGAAGGAAGAAGCATCGGAGTGATGGAACGTGATGTGGAACGCTACAGGTAGGTGGAGGAAGCATTGGGAGTGATGAAATGTGACGTGGATCGCTGCAGCTGGGAGGAGGAAGCATGGGAGTGATGGAAGGCAACGTGGATCGCTGTAGCTGGTAGGAGAAAGCAGCAGAGTGATGGAACGTGACCTGGATTGCTGCAGCTGGAAGGAGGAAACATCGGAGTGATGGAACGCGACGAGCTTCGCTGCAGCTGGGAGGAGGAAGCATGGAAGTGATGGAACGTGACATGGATCGCTGCAGCTGGGAGGAGGAAGCATGGGAGTGATGGAATGTGACGTGGATTGCTGCAGCTGGGAGGAGGAAGCATGGGAGTGATGGAATGTGACGTGGATTGCTGCAGCTGGGAGGAGGAAGCATGGGAGTGATGGAATGTGACGTGGATCGCTGCAGCTGGGAGGAGGAAGCATGAGAGTGATGGAACGCGACGTGGATTGTTACAGCTGGAAGGAGGAAGCATGGGAGTGATGGAACGTGACATGGATCGCTGCAGCTTGGAGGAGGAAGTGATGGAACACGACGTGGATTGCTGCAGCTGGAAGGCAGAAGCATCGGAGTGATGAAACGCAACGTGGATTGCTGCAGCTGGGAGGAGGAAGCAAGACAGTGATGGAATGTTACGTGGATCGCTGCAGCTGGGAGGAGGAAGCATGAGAGTGATGGAGCGCTACGTGGATCGCTGCAGCTGGGAGGAGGAAGCATGGGAGTGATGGAATGTGACGTGGATCGCTGCAGCTGGGAGGAGGAAACAGTGGAGTGATGGAACACAACGTGGATCGCTGCAGCTGGGAATTGGAAGCATGGGAGTGATGGAATGTGACGTGGATCGCTGCAGCTGGGGGAGGAGGAAGCATGGGAGTGATGGAATGTGACGTGGATCGCTGCAGCTGGGAGGAGGAAACAGTGGAGTGATGGAATGTGACGTGGATCGCTGCAGCTGGAAGGAGGAAGCATGACAGTGATGGAATGTGACGTGGATCGCTGCAGCTGGGAGGAGGAAGCATGGGAGTGATGGAATGTGACGTGGATCGCTGCAGCTGGGAGGAGGAAGCATGAAAGTGATGGAATGTGACGTGGATCGCTGCAGCTGGAAGGAGGAAGCATGAAAGTGATGGAATGTGACGTGGATCGCTGCAGCTGGGAGGAGGAAGCATGAAAGTGATGGAATGTGACGTGGATCGCTGCAGCTGGGAGGAGGAAGCATGGGAGTGATGGAATGTGACGTGGATCGCTGCAGCTGGAAGGAGGAAGCATGGGAGTGATGGAATGTGACGTGGATCGCTGCAGCTGGGAGGAGGAAGCATGACAGTGATGGAATGTGACGTGGATCGCTGCAGCTGGGAGGAGGAAGCATGGGAGTGATGGAATGTGACGTGGATCGCTGCAGCTGGAAGGAGGAAGCATGGGAGTGATGGAATGTGACGTGGATCGCTGCAGCTGGGCGGAGGAAGCATGGGAGTAAAGGAACGTGACGTGGATAGCTGCAGCTGGGAGGAGGAAGCATGGGAGTGATGGAATGCGACATAGATTGCTGCAGCTGGGAGGAGGAAACAGTGGAGTGATGGAACACAACGTGGATCGCTGCAGCTGGGTGGAGGAAGCATGGGAGTGATGGAATGTGACGTGGATCGCTTCAGCTGGGAGGAGGAAGCATGGGTGTGATGGAATGTGACGTGGATCGCTGCAGCTGGGAGGAGGAAGCATGGGAGTAATGGAACGTGACGTGGATTGCTGCAGCTGGGAGGAGGAAACAGTGGAGTGATGGAACACAACATGGATCGCTGCAGCTGGGAGGAGGAAGCATGGGAGTGATGGAATGTGACGTGGATCGCTGCAGCTGGGAGGAGGAAGCATGGGAGTAATGGAACGTGACGTGGATCGCTGCAGCTGGGAGGAGGAAAAAGCGGAGTGATGGAACGCAACGTGGATCGCTGCAGCTGGAAGGAGGAAGCATGGGAGTGATGGAATGTGACGTGGATCGCTGCAGCTGGGAGGAGGAAGCATGGGAGTAATGGAACGTGACGTGGATTGCTGCAGCTGGGAGGAGGAAACAGTGGAGTGATGGAACACAACATGGATCGCTGCAGCTGGGAGGAGGAAGCATGGGAGTGATGGAATGTGACGTGGATCGCTGCAGCTGGGAGGAGGAAGCATGGGAGTGATGGAATGTGACGTGGATTGCTGCAGCTGGGAGGAGGAAGCATGGGAATAATGGAATGTGACGTGGATCGCTGCAGCTGGAAGGAGGAAGCATGGGAGTGATGGAACGCGACGTGGATCGCTGCAGCTGGAAGGAGGAAGCATGACAGTGATGGAATGTGACGTGGATCGCTGCAGCTGGGAGGAGGAAACAGTGGAGTGATGGAACGCGACGTGGATCGCTGCAGCCAGAAGTGGTAACAAGGGTGAGTTAAGCCCCTCTGCCACGGCCCGCATGTATAATGGCTCTATTTTGACTCGGATGGAACAGATGTGGATTTGTAAGCTCCTCTCTAGTGGTGACATCTTTACTGCTGGCAAGATGGATCACTTTCAGAATGTTTGTGTGTTCTGAAGTGCACAGAAACACTTGGTGTCCCAGAGTGCTCTGGGGCAGAAGGCTGCATAACTAAACAGCCTAAGCTAAACCTCACTGGGAGCGTTGGGTTACATGCCAGTATACAGCAATATATAGATATAGGAAGGGTTTTCTGATGCAGAAAGCAGGAAAATTGAAGAAAAACTGGGTATCTTGAATCATTTATTGCATTCTAATATATTGACTCTTTGGTAGCGCCGTACACGTGTGGCACAGGAATCGCTTGCCGGCGCTTCTGCGCATGTGCGGGCACGCGGCCAAGTCATTGGCGCACAGTTAGCCTGCACAGGTGCAGTACGTGCACAACTGCGTGTCCGCACATGCGCAAAAGCGCCGGCCAGCCGGCAAGCTTCACAGGCGGCCAGTGGGGACCATCAGAGCTGCAGCGAGGGACTGAAAAGAAGTCTAGTGGCCATAACATGCCCCAGGTAAGTAAGATTTGCTTTTTAATGTCATCTTGTGAGTCTTTTAAGTCGGGAAAGTCTGGTATAAGGTCCAGCAATTTCTAGAGGCAGTGCAGCAGGACTCTCTCCTGTAGACAGTACCAATCTGTACCAGGCCAATTCAGTCCATCTAATAGAATTCTTCTGTTCCCCAATGAAGATGCTCCGGTCCCTTCTGGACAAGATCTATTGGAATAGCGATCCAAAAAACTGTTCACATTTTGGTGTCTCTCTCATTACCATATAGTTCCAGCAGATGGCAGTAAAGCACTGTACATAAAAAACTCTGCTGATTCTAGTTTCTTGTTTGCATTTTTCTGCAAACCCTTCCTGGTACAATGTCCTGCACACACCGGAGCTCCCGTCCTTCTTGAGCTAGGTACAATGTCCTGCACACCGGAGCTCCTGTCCTTCTTGAGCTAGGTACAATGTCCTGCACACACTGGAGCTCCCATCCTTCTTGAGCTAGGTACAATGTCCTGTACACACTGGAGCTCCCGTCCTTCTTGAGCTAGGTACAATATCCTGCACACACTGGAGCTTCCATCCTTCTTGAGCTAGGTACAATGTCCTGCACACACTGGAGCTCCCATCCTTCTTGAGCTAGGCACAATGTCCTGCACACACTGGAGCTCCCGTCCTTGAGCTAGGCACAATGTCCTGCACACACTGGAGCTCCCGTCCTCCTTGAGCTAGGTACAATGTCCTGCACACACTGGAGCTCCCATCCTTCTTGAGCTAGGTACAATGTCCTGGACACACCGGAGCTCCTGTCCTTCTTGAGCTAGGTACAATATCCTGCACACACTGGAGCTCCCGTCCTTCTTGAGCTAGGTACAATGTCCTGCACACACTGGAGCTCCCGTCCTTCTTGAGCTAGGTACAATGTCCTGCACACACTGGAGCTCCCGTCCTTCTTGAGCTAGGTACAATGTCCTGCACACACTGGAGCTCCCGTCCTTCTTGAGCTAGGTACAATGTCCTGCACACACTGGAGCTCCCGTCCTTCTTGAGCTAGGTACAATGTCCTGCACACACCGGAGCTCCCATCCTTCTTGAGCTAGGTACAATGCCCTGCACACACCGGAGCTCCCGTCCTACTTGAGCTAGGTACAATGTCCTGCACACACTGAAGCTCCCATCCTTCTTGAGCTAGGTACAATGTCCTGCACACACTGGAGCTCCCATCCTTCTTGAACTAGGTACAATGTCCTGCACACACTGGAGCTCCCATCCTTCTTGAGCTAGGTACAATGTCCTGCACACACTGGAGCTTCCATCCTTCTTGAGCTAGGTACAACGTCCTGCACACACTGGAGCTCCCATCCTTCTTGAGCTAGGCACAATGTCCTGCACACACTGGAGCTCCCATCCTTCTTGAGCTAGGCACAATGTCCTGCACACACTGGAGCTCCCGTCCTTGAGCTAGGCACAATGTCCTGCACACACTGGAGCTCCCATCCTTCTTGAGCTAGGTACAATATCCTGCACACACTGGAGCTCCCGTCCTTCTTGAGCTAGATACAATGTCCTGCACACACTGGAGCTCCCGTCCTTCTTGAGCTAGGTACAATGTCCTGCACACACCGGAGCTCCCGTCCTTCTTGAGCTAGGTACAATGTCCTGCACACACTGGAGCTCCCGTCCTTCTTGAGCTAGGTACAATGTCCTGCACACACTGGAGCTCCCGTCCATCTTGAGCTAGGTACAATGTCCTGCACACACCGGAGCTCCCATCCTTCTTGAGCTAGGTACAATGTCCTGCACACACTGGAGCTCCCGTCCTACTTGAGCTAGGTACAATGTCCTGCACACACCGGAGCTCCCATCCTTCTTGAGCTAGGTACAATGTCCTGCACACACTGGAGCTCCCGTCCATCTTGAGCTAGGTACAATGTCCTGCACACACTGGAGCTCCCGTCCTACTTGAGCTAGGTACAATGTCCTGCACACACCGGAGCTCCCATCCTTCTTGAGCTAGGTACAATGTCCTGCACACACTGGAGCTCCCGTCCTTCTTGAGCTAGGCACAATGTCCTGCACACACTGGAGCTCCCGTCCTTCTTGAGCTAGGTACAATGTCCTGCACACACTGGAGCTCCCGTCCTTTAGCTAGGTACAATGTCCTGCACACACCGGAGCTCCCATCCTTCTTGAGCTAGGTACAATGTCTTGCACACACTGGAGCTCCCGTCCATCTTGAGCTAGGTACAATGTCCTGCACACACTGGAGCTCCCATCCTTCTTGAGCTAGGTACAATGTCCTGCACACACTGGAGCTCCCATCCTTTTTGAGCTAGGTGAATGCGTCACATTTTTGTTGGCAGAAACTTTCCTTCGGAGAAAGGTTGTCCAGAAATTTTGTAGCAGCTCAGGGGTCCCACACTGAGAATTTTAAGTGTACATATGTTTAGTACACCGTGCGGTAATAAAAACGTTGTTTGTGTCTGTAAACTGGAAAAAAAAAGGGGGAGTAAGGAATTGATAAATAACATGTTGTTATCGCCAACAAAGACCTGGCGAGTTTGCTCTACACAGTAGCAGTTTAGGTGACAAATGGAGCCCTTTGAACTTAATGTTATAGAATTTTTTAAGGATACAGAGGTGCATAATAAAGAATGACCGGCACCATCAGTAGGCATTATGCTCTTTTATTGTATGAAAGGTCATATGGCCATCCAGCAACGTTTCTGAGTAATACCCCTTTATCAAGCAAGGGTACAGAGGAGGAAATGTAGAAGGGTGGTTGTTGTAATATCACCCAGGGTGTTTAGAAATCATACAGAGCTAGAATATATATATATATATATATATATATATATATATATATATATATATATATATATATTATATATATTTTTTTTTTTATTAAAATATATATTTATATTTATATTTTTTCAATTAATATATATATATATTTATATTTTTTCAATTAATATATATATATATATTTATATTTTTTCAATTAATATATATATATATATTTATATTTTTTCAATTAATATATTTATATTTTTTCAATTAATAAATATATTTATATTTTTTCAATTAATAAATATAAATATATATATATATATATATATATATATATATCAATTTAAAAGATATATATATATACACCTATTTTTCACATGTTCATCGGGGCTACTCAAGAATTGATTATTTTTTAGTCCAGCAGGATACTATACTGTCAGTAGCAGACGTAAAAATAGGACAAATTACGTTCTCAGACCATGCACCGGTGATAATAACTATATTATTAGGGAAAAGATCTATTGTAAATAAACAATGGAGATTAGATGTCTCCTTGTTAGATAGTATGGATCATATGCAACAGGTTGCGAACGCTATTAAAGACTTTATAGAGTTGAATGAAAAATCTGTCTCCTCGTATGGTATCCTGTGGGACACTCTAAAATGCGTTATTAGAGGAACCTTGATTAATATAAAAAGTAAAATGAATAAAGAAAAAAATAACAAGATTAATAATCTACTAACATTGCTGCAACAAGCAGAAGGGGAACATAAAAAATACGCAACAATCAAAACTTTATCAATAGTGACTGAACTTAGAATAGAACTTAATGACCTTTTGGATAATAAATGTTCATTAGAACACAAAAAATTGAAGAAACAACATATGTTGGGGAAAAACAAATCGGGGAAAATCTTGGCGGACCTCCTAAGAGATAAAGGGAAATCAAATTATATTCATCACATAGTTGATAAAAAAGGCACAATTATTCATGATACTAATCAGATTTCAAGAGAATTTGTTAAGTTCTATAACGAACTATATAATATGGATGAGTCAGGTTTGTTAAACCCTAAAGATTTTTTGGATAAAATAAAACTTCCAAGGATAAGCCTGAAAGATAAAATAGAACTGGAATCCCCGATCTCCCTGGCCGAATTCTGCAGGACTGTAATGGAACTGCCCAAAAAAAAATGTCCGGGCCCTGACGGCTTTAATGCCGAGTTTTACCAATCATTTATGGATATTTTAGCACCCCTATTTTGTAAACTTGTGAATAATAGCGAAAACGGTACAATTTTTTCCAATGAATCAAACCGAGCAACTATTACGCTGATTCCGAAAGGGGATAAACAAAACCCAAACTGTGCACAATTTAGGCCAATTTCCCTCATAAATTGTGATGTAAAAATTTATGCTAAAATATTATCAAATAGATTAAATAAAATAATTGGTAACGTCCTGGGGAATCAACAAGCAGGTTTTATTAAAAACAAACAAACTAAAGATAATATATATACCGCAATCAGTTTGATCGAAAAATGTAGAGCAAGAGGGAAAGGGGCAGTGGTGATCGCAGTTGATGCCGAAAAGGCATTTGATCGCATCTCGAGAGGTTTTGTCTTTGCAGCCCTGGAGGAATTCGGACTGGGACCAATATTTATTGGGAATATAAGAAAGCTGTATAGTAATCAAAGTGCAGGTGTTAAGGTAAATAACCAGACCAGTGACACATTTTTTATCTCTAATGGGGTTAGACAGGGATGCCCCCTGTCCCCCACATTATTCAATCTTGGCATTGAAACAATTATACAATCCATCCAACAAGATAATGAAATTAGAGGCATTAAAACGAAACAAGGCGAAATGAAGATATTGGCTTATGCCGATGATCTACTTTTGACCCTGACGGATCCACTTGGCTCGACTATAAAATGTCGGGATAAGTTTAGTCTTTTTGCAAAATACTCAAATTTTAAACTGAATAAAGAGAAAACTGAGATATTAAATATAGGCTGCTCTATGAAACTTATAGAAGAGATAAAACAAACTAGTGAATTTAGATGTAATAATTACTCGATTAAATATTTAGGCATTAATCTTACGAGTAACCTGGACTTACTTTTTAAGAGTAACTTTTTAAAAATAATAGATGAAAGTAAAAATAAACTGAGATCCTGGGACCGCCCATGTTTCAATATAATAGGTAGGATCGGAATCATTAAAATGCTGATCCTCCCCAAACTTATTTTTTTGTTGCAGAGTTTACCGATAGCCATCCCTACTGCATGGTTCCAGAACTGGCACAAGATATTTCAGAACTTTATTTGGAGCAACACTAAGCGTAGAATAAACTACAAACTGATTATGAAAAGGAAAAATCAGGGCGGACTGGCTGCCCCAAATTTATATAATTACTATAGAAGCATACACTTGACAAGAATCCTAGAATGGAAAATAGAGATTACCTCTGATACAAATAATAGGATTTGGCCTTGGCTGGAGGAGGAGGAATCCGACTTGGATCTTGTTTTTACCTGGATTCCTAAAAACATTAATAGGGTATATAACTTATCGTCACATCCGCTGACTAAACCAACTCTAAAGTCATTGCTCTGGATAATTAAAAAATGGCAGGAGAATATGGGGTTATCTCCCCTGACAACCTTGCGAGATAATCCAGACTTCCCCCCAGGTCTTGACCCAGCCTGGTTTGGCAAGCATAATATAAGTCGAGAAACACGCTTCATTGATATCAGAGGTAGTCGTGTGCTGGGAATTAAATCAATTTTTGAAGATAATAATGAGATTAGTTTATGGGGCTCTGCTCAGATTCATAGTTTTACTCGAAAATGGACTTCACTGTCTGCCCAAAGGATGGAACTGAATAATTTTGAAAAACATCTTTATTTGGGGAAAAAAATGAACAAATCAATCTCTAGTCTATATTCAGATATCTGTGCGTCTGATTATGGCCAGGATCTTCCGGCATATTGTAAGAAATGGGAAAGAGAGCTGGGGTCGAGTCTGGAAGGGTCTTGGCCACAAATATGGGCAAATAATTTTAAAATTCAAGACCCAAGGCTTCAATTGATACAATTTAAAACAATTGGTAGATGGTATATCACACCATATCGTATTAGCAAATTTGCAAGACGCAGGGTGTTGTGCTGGAGATGTGGACAGGGGGATGGAGATAACCTACACATGTGGTGGTGGTGCCCGGTAGTCAGAAAATTCTGGGATGATATTTGCCTCCTGGCTGAGAGATTACTAAAAGAAAAATTTGAGCTTACACTAGAAGAAGCAATTTTTAGTTTTATAGACACAAAAAAAAGAAAAAAAAAAGAAAGTCCCGGACACTTACTGATCAAAGAATACGGCACAATAGTGGCCAAAAGTATTATTGCTAATAACTGGAAAAACCCGGCCACTTTGGATACAAGGGAATGGTTTGTTGGGATGGATGAACTGTGTAAGAATGTGGGGCCGAGGCATGCAGATAATCTTGAAGAAGTATGGAGAAGCCTCACAACTAACCTTAGTTAGTTTATTTGAAAGAGAGTGACTGGGGAGAGGAGAGGGACATGTGTAAGAGGGTGTGGTTGCATGTGTGTAGGATGTGTTTTTGAGAAGGATAGTGAAAAAATACTAGGCTCAGCAGCAGTCGCTCATTGGGAGGTAGGGTGGGAAAAAGAAGATCGATGAGGCTTGTAAATAGCTACTACCAAACTATGATGACCACACAACTCAGTTTAGGGGCATGGCAAGAAAGGAGTATTGCCAATGCCACATATGACTGACTACCCATGAACTTGGGTCTGTGTGCTGAGTTTAAAAAAAATAAAAAAAAAATAAAATAAAAGATATAAATATATATATATATATATATATATATATATATATATCTTAATTTAAAAGATATAAATATATATATATATATCTTAATTTAAAAGATATAAATATATATATATATATCTTAATTTAAAAGATATAAATATATATATATATATATCTTAATTTAAAAGATATAAATATATATATATATTTTAATTTAAAAAAAGTGTTTTTATATATATATATATATATATATATATATATATATATATATATATATATATATATATATATATATATATATATATATGTGTATATATATATATATATGTATATATATATGTATATATATAATAAAAATAATAATTTTTGTATAAATGTCTAAAACTGCCCACTTCTACCCTGCATGCGCCTTGTCATTAGGAAGTCAGCGGCAAACTACCGCACTCGTCAAATTATACCGACAGCTTTCCGCACCACACCGAACACTTACCGCACATTTACCGACTGCTATCGCAATCACCTTGTACTTGAAATTTTTTAATGAATTCACTGCAAAAACCCTCATTTACTGCTACTGGTAATTACCCGCCCGTCTCTGAACTACCGCACTCATTTTTATGAATCAAGGCCTATGTAATACCAAAAAATATTGCTTCTATTCAGTGGCATTGCTATAGAGCCATGGTCCCCAATGCAAATTTTGCCCTGCCACAGTACTGCATGTATAATTTTATTATTGAATATTTATATAGCATCTTCTGCAGCGCATTACAGAGTACATAGTCATGTCACTGATTTGTCCTCAGAGGAGCTCACAATGTAATCCTACCATAGTCATAGTCTAATGTCCTACCATATTATTATTATGTATTTATATAGCACTGACATCTTCTGCAGCACATTACAGAGTACATAGTCATGTCACTGACTGTCCTCAGAGGAGCTCACAATCTAATCCTACCATAGTCATAGTCTAATGTCCTACCATATTATTATTATTATGTATTTATATAGCACTGACATCTCCTACAGCACATTACAGAGTACATAGTCATGTCACTGACTGTCCTCAGAGGATCTCACACTCTAATCCTACCATAGTCATAGTCTAATGTTCTACTATATTATTATTATGTATTTATATAGCACTGACATCTTCTGCAGCACTGTACAGAGTACATAGTCATGTCACTGACTGTCCTCAGAGGAGCTCACAAACTAATCCTACCATAGTCATAGTCTAATGTCCTACCATATTATTATTATGTATTTATATACAGTAGCACTGACATCTTCTGCAGCACATTACATAGTACATAGTCATGTCACTGACTGTCCTCAGAGGAACTCACAATCTAATCCTACCATAGGCATAGTCTAATGTCCTACCATATTATTATTATGTATTTATATAGCACTGACATCTTCTGCAGCACATTACAGAGCACATAATCATGTCACTGACTGTCCTCAGAGGAGCTCACACTCTAATCCTACCATAGTCATAGTGTAATGTCCTACCATATTATTATTATGTATTTATATAGCACTGACATCTTCTGCAGCACTATACAGAGTACATAGTCATGTCACTGACTGTCCTCAGAGGTGCTCACACTCTAATTCTACCATAGTCATAGTGTAATGTCCTACCATATTATTATTATTATGTATTTATATAGCACTGACATCTCCTGCAGCACATTACAGAGTACATAGTCATGTCACTGACTGTCCTCAGAGGAGCTCACAATCTAATCCTACCATAGTCATAGTCTAATGTCCTACCATATTATTATTATGTATTTATATAGCACTGACATCTTCTGCAGCACATTACAGAGCACATAATCATGTCACTGACTGTCCTCAGAGGAGCTCACACTCTATTCCTCCCATAGTCCTATGTCCATCATAGTCTAGGGCTAAATTAGGGGGAAACTAATTGGCGTATCTGTATCCTTTTGGGATTTGGGAGGAAACTAGAGTGCCTGGAGGAAACCCACACATATGCGTGTGAGAGAGGTATGAACCAAGGAAAAGGAATGGTGTGTTCAGAGGAACCTGGATTGAGATGGATATGGAGACTGACATTTATTTTCTCTTGAAGGGACTCTGAAGTCTTTTTTTTTTTTTTTTTTTTTTTTTTTTTTACCAGTTTTTTTTTATAATGTAATCATGTTAAGCATTATAGCCTAAGTTTGAATCGCCGCAATCCCGCCGCAAAACAAGTGTTTCTTCATAGAGAAAAAGCCCTGCAAAGCTCCAGGACTCGTAGGGCTTTAATTCCTTGAAGAGGCGGAGCTTTGAGCTGTAGCTCTGCCTCCTCCACAGTCAATCTCCGCCAATCACCGCCTCCTCCCTCCCCTCTCAGTCTTCTTTCACTGAGAGGGGCGGGAAGGAGGCGGAGATTAATTGCGGAGAGGCAGAGCTACAGCTCAAAGCTCCGCCTCTCCCGAGCAGCATGATCTGCGACTTGCAAAGTCGAGGAACTTTGCAGGTCGTTTTCTATATGAAAAAACGCTTGTATTGCGGCGATTCAACTGAGACTATAATGCTAAACATGATTACATTTACAAAAAATGGTAAAAGGTGAGACTTTAGAGTCTCTTTAACCTTTTGGGGACCAAGTACGTTGAATCAATGTCCAGCAGGTGGTGCTGCCGCCGTTCTGACTGGACATTGATTCAACGTCCGCGCTAACGAACCGTCCCGACGCGATCGTGCGCACCGGATAGGGGAGCTTAAGCTGTTATATGACAGCTGACATCTCCCCCTCAGTGATCAGGAACCATCGCGTATGGCTGCTGATCACGTGATCACTACGATCGACGGCGGATTGTAGTGATCAATTTGACAACTGCAGCGGTAGGGGGAAAGAGGATCCACTCACCTCCCTGCCGTTCCCGCGACAATCGGCGCCCCCCACCGCTCTTGCCGGCATTTCTGCTCCTTCTGACGTCAGCACCGGGTCGCGGATTGATGACGTCATCAAGCCGCGACCCGGAACTGAGCGGCAGTAGGAGCTGAGATGCAGGCCGGAGAGGAGGGATCCGCTGTGGCTCATTGCTGGAGCCTGGAAGGTGAGTGATTGTTGCTGACAACGGGGGACACCTGGCCACACGGGGGAGACAGCCTAGCAAGACCCTGCAGGGATCCGGCTGCCTGACCCCCCCCCCCCAACGCCCCCACCCCCCCTTCTGCAAAAATGCCTGGTCCTGAAGGGGAATTAGGCGGCTGGTCCCAAAAGGGTTAAACAATGCCAGTTGCCTGGCAGTCCTCCTTATCCTGTGTCTTTAATACTCTTAGCAATAGACCCTGAACAAGCCTTAGATATTTGACTGTCAGACTGGATTAGCTGCATGCTTGTTTCAGGTGTGTGGTTCAGACTCTACTGATGCCAGAAGGATCAGCAGGACTGGCAGGCAACTGGAAGTGTTCAAAAGGAAATCTGGCAGCCTTCATGTCACTCTCTCACCTCTGGTTTCTTTTAAGTTTTCTGCGGACTTATCGGAGGTTATGGGTGTGGCCTTATCACTAGGGGGCGTGGTCTTATAGGTGCCTGTAATCTTTCAGCTCTCCTGCCCTGCATCCATCCCACAATGCAGTATTTTCCATTATCAGGTAACTATTACCTGTAGGAGTCTGCACAGATCTCCATCAATTATTTACACTTACATTACAAGCTGTCAGAGGTGTTCATGTCTAACTACAGCCACATGGCAGCTTACAAAGCAGAGGCCAGGAATTCACTCGTTTCAAGGCTAACTGTGCAGGGAGACCCCAGAAAGCAGCAAAGAATAAGAACATAAAAATACTGTATTATTTCCAATTCCCTGGCAGTTATGGCTTGGAGCAGTCAAGTCGTTACAGGCCTGATTAGGGGGGCTTATGGAGATGGACTACATAACCTGACCATCGGAGGCGGATGTGAAACATGCCATTGACCTAGCTGTTTGCCTCCCGTGAAAGGGCCATCTTGCCTTCTAAACCATTCCTAAATGAGAGGGCTTGTCTCTGTGTGTGGAGGAAGGTTCTGGATGCTGTGACACTGAGATATGGCATGGGGTGTGGCCAACCACTCAGCCCCTCTAATGTTTGGCTAAGTAGTGATTTGATAACTACTATAAGAAGTAACTTGTCTATATATCTTATCTAAAGTTTTGATAGTTTACTCAGCATATCTAGCTGCAAACCGCTTCAACAGTATATGATTGTTTATTCCTGTGATACAATGAGGGCAGCCATGTTCTATTTGTCACAGGCTGAGGGCTGGAGATGCTATCAGCTTGCCTGTGTGTAAATTCAGTCCCCTTTCCTCCTCCCCTCTGCCTCTGAAATCTCTGGCTAGTAACCTCCTCCTCCTGCCCAGACTGAGCTCCCATAAGCCCTTGCTACAGTGCCAAGGCACAAAAGGAGCTGTGGGCAAGGCTTGTTTAGATAATAGGGAATTAGAGTATTAAAACAAAACAAAAAAGTATTTGGCTTGAGGAATGCCCTATAAACTATATGAAAGGAACACAATTATGCGATGAGTAAAATTTTATCTGGGATCCACTTTAACACAGATATGCTTAAAGTGGATCTAAACTCAGAACTTCCTCTTTGCTGTGAAAGATTAGCCACACCATGAAAAGCTTTAGGGGAACTTTCTTCATTACACTGTATGGAAATCCTAAAAAAAACCTGACATTTTAACTGGATTAACATTGCAGGGAGCACAGAAAATGTTAAGCCTCTGTCTTTTTTTCTGTAGGCACGCTGTTTCACGGCTACTGATGAGGCTAATTACACTTTGATGTAGCTAAACAACCATGCATAGCTCACTGCTGTGGATTTTCACAGCATTTTTATGTGGCATGAAAACTATTCATTGTGTTCTGTGTTGTGCAAGTTCGGGTCTGCTTTAAAGTACTTTTGGTGGCTGGATAGTGTACGACGGTGTCTGGATAGTGGACTGGTTAAGGGCACCGCCTTTGACATGGGAGACCAGGATTTAAATCCTGGCTAGGGTCAATACCTATTCAGTAAGGAGTGCAAGGCAAGACTCCCTGACACTGCAGGGTGGCCTCTTAGTGGCTGCAGCTCTTGAGCTCTTTGAGTCCAACAGGAGAAAAGCGCTATACGAATGTTCAGATTATTATTAGATTATTAAAGTACTTGGACTCTGGGCTTCAGTGTGGTCAGACTTTGTAAATCATGCCCCCACTTGCCAACAGTCAGTAAACCAGAGTGCACTGACCTCCCCACCAGTTTCTCATGACCGTAATGGTGGTAGATGGCCAATGGGAGCAGTTCAGGGAGGAAGGAAGGGGGTGGACTCAGCTTAGGCGATCATTTAGTGGGCTAGTTTTGTGGACATTGGCAGGTCAGAGATATTAGTGCTGTCCATCCGTAGGGAGCATATACCTCACATCGGCCTGGGGCCTACCACAGCCAGAGACTCCATAGGGAAATTTGGCTAACCTGATTGGGTGGACGGCACCCTCTCTAGCTCTGAGGTTTCACTTGTGTTGTGGTAATCTTATGTCCACACTGTTCGGCAAATGAGAAAGCTACAAGTTGTAGCCATTGCTGTGATCTGGAGATCTCTTTTCTATGGACTTTCACACTGGCTCACCTCAACCATGCTAGCACCCACATTTTGCCCTTGATCATGAGTTAAGCTGGCCATACATACATCTGTACACTTGGCCGTTTGAACATCAGATTCGATAGAGCATGCCCGATCGACAATTTGACCCATTTCAGGCTAAGATTGGTTGCATGCATCTGTCTGATATGCTGAGAAAGCCTCGGGCTGACATGCTTGATTGGTAACGGCGTACAATAATCGTGAACGACTAACGCAAAGGAAATCCCCGGCCGCTATGTCCCCCCTGGTGCCCGTGCAGTTCTACTTTACCTGTCCATTTTTGTTTTAGTAGACCGTGCTCAACAGTATTCTTCCATCCTCCACCAATTCCCCGTGAGAGAATAGACTCACCCCGTTTGTGACAACTACTAGACTGGTCATACTGCGCTCAGGAAGTCCAGCAACTCTGTAGGTGGTCAATTTCCTCCCACAACGGCGTGTAGGTATTATGTGGACCCATCAATCATTCTAACCTCCTTAGAAGAAGTTTGCATAGCATATTTCCGTCAAGATAAAAAAATACTTTATTTTAAAATTCACTCACATTCTGGTGACAGGTAAAGTGGACATAGAGCATTAACAGGCTCTCCCCGTTGCCTCCCGGGTAGGCTCCTGGTTGTCCCCTGTTCTCGCTGCCTACTTCTGGAATGCATCAAACACTTCCTGCATGTCTAGTAGGCTCCACCCTACACGTTTTGTCACTCCGTGACTCTTCATGGGCGTGGTTAGCCTACAGACGTCAGGACTTTTAAATCCTATGCGTGCAAAGGCCCCTCCCATCTCCAGCGTCGCATCACAATTCCTCCCCTTCTATGGGTTGTATGCGTACCATTGTACTCGTGTTCTGGAAAACCGGAATAATGTATTGTAAATCTTCCGCCATGTCTGGCACGTTCCGCTTCAAACCGGAAGCTTAAAATTGAGACAAGCTCCCCCGAGGGTCCTCTCTTTAGATATATGCCAGGGTGGCATCAGGAGATTGCCCGTTTTGACAATCATTTAATTAAAACCTTTAAATTCCCCTAGGGATCAGGGCTGCTCAAATCCGGATCCGAGAGACATCCGGATAGTTGTAGCCGGATATCTCTCAGTAAACCTGGGCGGGGGGGGGGGGGGGGGGCGGCAATCTTACCTGTCTGACGTCTTCTTCGGTCCGTCCCTCGGCGCCTCCCACGATGCGGTCCAAGCGGCGGTCACGCGATTACAAACACTTCCTCCTTCCAGGTTGAAGGACGAAGTGTTTGTAATCGCGTGGAGCGCATCGTGGGAGGTGCTGAGGGACGGACGAAGAAGATGTCAGACAGGTAAGATCGACCCCCCCGCCCACCCCGCATAGGTTTACTGGGAGATATCCAGATAGCAACTACCCAGGTATCCAGGGTCGGACTGGGACCCTGGGGGCCCACCAAAGAAATTTCAACCTGGGGCCCACACATCCCATGATTGCAGTGAAAAAGGGCGTGACCATGCATCGGAAAGGTGGGCGTGGTCATGATGTATTATGGATAGGGCCAAATGTACATGATCTTAGCAGCATTGTAATTCAGAGACACTGCTGCCCAGCAAAACTTTGCATAGAGTCCCCTCCTTCAATATAAAGTAATGTCCTACTTTGCAGAGGTTGCGACCGCATTGGGGCACTCGGGCCAAAGGGCCCTCCCTCAACTACAGTATTACCTCTCTATTGGTCCATTGCTCATAATAATCACTTCTATAGATACTTTGAACAGTGGTAATCATTAACAAGCTATTTCCCATCCCTTTCTTGCACCTCTGACACTGTAGTTGCCATTGGCAGGTTTTGGTGCGCCGTATCAATTATGTATAGAGAGTTGGGGGCCTCATTGTAAAATTTGCATCGAGGCCTACAGCTCCTTAGCTACGCCACTGCTCTCAGCATGAGTGATTACAGCACTGAGAAGAGAATTTTTGTGCTGCAGGCAGCAATTGGAGCTCTGTCAGACAAGGAGTGGGGGCCCACCAGAGACCTGGAGGGGGGGCCCACCGAGGGAAAAAACTGCACTACTGTGGCCCAGTCCGACCCTGCGGGTATCTCCCGACCCGGATTTGAGCAGCCCTGCTAGGGATCACTAAAATCAATCTGCACACTTCTATAGAAAAAATAGATGCCACCATCTAGTGGTAAAGTCAGTAAATGCACCCTATGTTAACATTTCCATTTAGGCCAGGTTTCCATTGCTTTGATTCCGGGCCGATTCCCCGCCCACAAATTCGGATGGATTTTAACAGCCTATAGAAGTCTATGTAAGGCATCCGAATTCGTTGCCAAGAAAAAAATCTGAGGCCCTGCATCATAATTACACATGTCACTGTCCGAATCCGCGGCTAGAGGGATTCCGACTGCGAGAGATGAGCAGCTGTGCCGGCATTGCGTCTTGCAAGACAAGTGGAAATAAGGCCTTAGATCTATTGAGATTCACAAAACTAAAAGCAAAAACTAAACACAAATATTAAGATTTACCAGAGTTCCACATAGTTGCAGTAGATACAGTCAACTGCACACTTAATACAAATGCATTTTTTCATTCATTTCATTCACTACTTTACCTGTCTGCCATCTGCGATGAGTGTCCATTCCCTGTTTCCGCATTCGGGCCCCTCGTGACTCCCGGAATGTGGAGTGCATGCGTGACATCAACCACGTGGCGTGGAAATACAATGACGCCCAGTGCGGACAGGTAAGGTATAACTGCAGCAGGAGGGGCATAAGACATTAGGGAGGCGGCATCACAAGGCCGATTTCCTGAAAGATTTTATGCTGAAGTTGATCGGGAATTGCCCTGAAGTCTATGCAGTGTCCGATCAGAGAGAGTCTTAATCGATTGCTGGAAGTGTTTATAATGGTCGTCTATAATCAGAGAAATCACAATAAAATAAACAGCATTGTAAGCGCATTCATAGCCTTGTACATCCTCTTCAGCTGTGTGGAGGGGACAGCGAGGGGTTAAATCACAACTGTGGCTAATTGTAGAGCCTCCAGCTGTCAGACATGAAAGGCAGACAGTCCTTGTGGGAAGGAAAGGGTTACAGGGGGGGGGGCGGGGGAGAAGAAGCCACTGAGATCTCCCACCCAATTGGCAGCCCTAGCAGTGTATCATTTCCCTCACATTGCTCACTGAGCTTGGGCCTTTGTTTTATAATTGATTTATAGTTTGAGCCACTTTTACCTCGTCCCCTACCGTCCTGCGTGCGGTGCCAACGCGCACATTACACTGAGCCGTGATAAATTACCTCGCACTCCATATGCTAATGCATCACAAGTATAAGTGGGGACAACACGGGGCTTCATTAGCAGAGGCAGGAGGTCTCCCTGCGCATTCACATCTCTCCTCCGCTCTGATCACATTCTGCAGCGACGGCGCATCCTCCAGCGCTATCCTGACATCTCCGCTCAGCCCCGACCACTCTGATCACATTGTGCAGCCGAATCCTCCAGCACTATCCTGACATCCCTCCCCCGCTCAACCCCGACCGCTCTGATCACATTGTGCAGCTGCATCCTCCAGCACTATCCTGACATCCCTCCCCCGCTCAGCCCACACCGCTCTGATTACATTGTGCAGCTGCATCCTCCAGCACTATCCTGACATCCCTCCCCCGCTCAGCCCACACCGCTCTGATTACATTGTGCAGCTGCATCCTCCAGCACTATCCTGACATCCCTCCCCTGCTCAGCCCCGACCGCTCTGATCACATTGTGCAGCTGCATCCTCCAGCACTATACTGACATCCCTCTCCCACTCAGCCCCGACCGCTCTGATTACATTGTGCAGCTGCATCCTCCAGCACTATCCTGACATCCCTCCCCTGCTCAGCCCCGACCGCTCTGATCACATTGTGCAGCTGCATCCTCCAGCACTATACTGACATCCCTCTCCCACTCAGCCCCGACCGCTCTGATTACATTGTGCAGCTGCATCCTCCAGCACTATCCTGACATCCCTCCCCCGCTCAGCTCCGACCGCTCTGATCACATTGTGCAGCTACATCCTCCAGCACTATCCTGACATCCCTCCCCCGCTCAGCCCCGACCGCTCTGATTACATTGTGCAGCTGCATCCTCCAGCACTATCCTGACATCCCTCCCCCGCTCAGCCCCGACTGCTCTGATTACATTGTGCAGCTGCATCCTCCAGCACTATCCTGACCTCTCTGCTCAGCTCCGACCGCTCTGATCACATTGTGCAGCTGCATCCTCCAGCACTATCCTGACATCCCTCTCCCGCTCAGCCCCGACCGCTCTGATTACATTGTGCAGCTGCATCCTCCAGCACTATCCTGACATCCCTCCCCCGCTCAGCTCCGACCGCTCTGATCACATTGTGCAGCTACATCCTCCAGCACTATCCTGACCTCTCTGCTCAGCCCCGACCGCTCTGATTACATTGTGCAGCTGCATCCTCCAGCACTATCCTGACCTCTCTGCTCAGCTCCGACCGCTCTGATCACATTGTGCAGCTGCATCCTCCAGCACTATCCTGACATCCCTCCCCCGCTCAGCCCACACCGCTCTGATTACATTGTGCAGCTGCATCCTCCAGCACTATCCTGACCTCTCTGCTCAGCCCCGACCGCTCTGATCACATTGTGCAGCTGCATCCTCCAGCACTATACTGACATCCCTCTCCCGCTCAGCCCCGACCGCTCTGATTACATTGTGCAGCTGCATCCTCCAGCACTATCCTGACATCCCTCCCCCGCTCAGCTCCGACCGCTCTGATCACATTGTGCAGCTACATCCTCCAGCACTATCCTGACCTCTCTGCTCAGCTCCGACCGCTCTGATCACATTGTGCAGCTGCATCCTCCAGCACTATCCTGACATCCCTCTCCCGCTCAGCCCCGACCGCTCTGATTACATTGTGCAGCTGCATCCTCCAGCACTATCCTGACATCCCTCCCCCGCTCAGCTCCGACCGCTCTGATCACATTGTGCAGCTACATCCTCCAGCACTATCCTGACCTCTCTGCTCAGCCCCGACCGCTCTGATTACATTGTGCAGCTGCATCCTCCAGCACTATCCTGCCATCCCTCCCCCGCTCAGCCCCGACTGCTCTGATTACATTGTGCAGCTGCATCCTCCAGCGCTATCCTGCCATCCCTCCCCCGCTCAGCCCCGACTGCTCTGATCACATTGTGCAGCTGCATCCTCCAGCACTATCCTGACATCCCTCCCCCGCTCAGCCCAGACCGCTCTGATTACATTGTGCAGCTGCATCCTCCAGCACTATCCTGACATCCCTCCCCCGCTCAGCCCCGACCGCTCTGATCACATTGTGCAGCTGCATCCTCCAGCACTATCCTGACATCCCTCCCCCGCTCAGCCCAGACCGCTCTGATTACATTGTGCAGCTGCATCCTCCAGCACTATCCTGACATCCCTCCCCCGCTCAGCCCCGACTGCTCTGATCACATTGTGCAGCTGCATCCTCCAGCGCTAGCCTGACATCCCTCTCCCGCTCAGCCCCGACCGCTCTGATCACATTGTGCAGCTGCATCCTCCAGCGCTATCCTGACATCCCTCTCCCGCTCAGCCCCGACTGCTCTGATCACATTGTGTAGCTGCATCCTCCAGCACTATCCTGACATCCCTCCCCCGCTCAGCCCCGACCGCTCTGATCACATTGTGCAGCTGCATCCTCCAGCGCTATCCTGCCATCCCTCCCCCGCTCAGCCCCGACTGCTCTGATTACATTGTGCAGCTGCATCCTCCAGCACTATCCTGACATCCCTCCCCCGCTCAGCCCCGACCGCTCTGATTACATTGTGCAGCTGCATCCTCCAGCACTATCCTGACATCCCTCCCCCGCTCAGCCCCGACTGCTCTGATTACATTGTTCAGCTGCATCCTCCAGCCCTATCCTGACATCCCTCCCCCGCTCAGCCCCAACCGCTCTGATTACATTGTGCATCTGCATCCTCCAGCGCTATCCTGACATCCCTCCCCCGCTCAGCCCCGACTGCTCTGATTACATTGTGCAGCTGCATCCTCCAGCGCTATCCTGACATCCCTCCCCCGCTCAGCCCCGACTGCTCTGATTACATTGTGCAGCTGCATCCTCCAGTACTATCCTGACATCTCTCCTCCGCTCAGCCCAGACCGCTCTGATCACATTGTGCAGCTGCATCCTCCAGCGCTATCCTTATATCCCTCACCCGCTCAGCCCTGACCGCTCTGATTACATTGTGCAGCCGCATCCTCCAGCGCTATCCTGACCTCTCTGCTCAGCCCTGACCGCTCTGATCACATTGTGCAGCTGCATCCTCCAGCGCTATCCTGACATCCCTCCCCCGCTCAGCCCCAACCGCTCTGATCACATTGTGCAGCTGCATCCTCCAGCGCTATCCTGACATCCCTCCCCCGCTCAGCCCCGACTGCTCTGATCACATTGTGCAGCTGCATCCTCCAACGCTATCCTGACATCCCTCCCCCGCTCAGCCCCAACCGCTCTGATCGCATTGTGCAGCTGCATCCTCCAGCGCTATCCTGACATCCCTCCCCCGCTCAGCCCCGACCACTCTGATCGCATTGTGCAGCTGCATCCTCCAGCACTATCCTCACATCCTTCCTCCACTCAGCCCGACCGCTCTGATCACATTGTGCAGCTGCATCCTCCAGTGTTATCCTGACATCCCTCCCCCGCTCAGCCCCGACCGCTCTTATTACATTGTGCAGCTGCATCCTCCAGCACTATCCTGACCCTTCCCCCGCTCAGCCCTGATTGCTCTGATCACATTGTGCAGCTGCATCCTCCAGCGCTATCCTGATATCCCTCCCCCGCTCATCCCGACCGCTCTGATCACATTGTGCAGCTGCATCCTCCAGTACTACCCTGACATCTGTCCATGATTGCTTTGTGTATTGTTGTATACAGGTAGTCCCGATTTCCAAACCCTCCACTTATCAACGACCAGAAAATGTGAAATATGATTTTTAGAAAGTCAAAAAATCTTTTTCACAAAGACCTCTGAGACAGCTTTCTGTATCCTACCCCTAAACCATGATGGTGAACAATCTTTGTCTTCAGGTCATTTGAGAGTTGTTTTGAGACCCCCATTTTGCTACTATTCAAGAAAATTTTAAAAAAGAGGTGGGAAACTTACAATTGTCCCCCTTAAACCTTTATCATTTGATTCACCTGTATATGTAGGTCAGGGGTCACTGAGCTTACCAAGCCACTTTGAGTTCCAATAATTAGTTCTAAAGGTTCTGGAATCAATAAAATGACAACAGTGCCCACATTTATGCACCTGCCTAATTTTATTTAAACATTTATTGCACACTTTCTGTAAATGCAATAAACTTCATTTCACTTCTCAAATATCACTGTGTGTGTCTCCTATATGATATATTTAACTGACATTTTTTTTATCGTAACAACCAACGATTTATACAGGAACATCATGATTAACAACGTTGCCCAAACGTTAGCATCCCACTGTATATACGATGATACAAAGGATGGCAGATGTAGCAAGGTTATACAACATAGGACAAAGCTATACAAGGCAAACAGGTACAAGATACATGATCATGTGATTTGGGCTGGTTAGGTAGGCCCAGTAATACAAGTACAAGGCTGTCATAGGAAAGGAGCACACGATCATGTAGAATACACTAGGGAAGGGAGAGGGTACAAGATACATGATCATGTGATTTGGGCTGGTTAGGTAGGTCCAGTAATACAAGTACAGGCTGTCATAGGACAGGAGCACACGATCATGTAGAATACACCAGGGAAGGGAGAGGGTACAAGATACATGATCATGTGATTTGGGCTGGTTAGGTAGGTCCAGTAATACAAGTACAGGGCTGTCATAGGAAAGGATCACACAATCATGTAGAATACACTAGGGAAGGGAGAGGGTACAAGATACATGATCATGTGATTTGGGCTGGTTAGGTAGGTCCAGTAATACAAGTACGAGGCGGTCATAGGAAAGGCGCACACGACAATGTAGAATACACTAGGGAAGGGAGAGGGTACAAGATACATGATCATGTGATTTGGGCTGGTTAGGTAGGCCCAGTAATACAAGTACGAGGCTAGGAAAGGAGCACACGATCATGTAGAATACACTAGGGAAGGGAGAGGGTACAAGATACATGATCATGTGATTTGGGCTGGTTAGGCAGGCCCAGTAATACAAGTATGAGGCATTCATAGGAAAGGAGCACATGATCATGTAGAATACACCAGGGAAGGGAGAGGGTACAAGATACATGATCATGTGATCAGGGCTGGTTAGGTAGGTCCAGTAATACAAGTACGAGGCGGTCATAGGAAAGGAGCACACGAGAATGTAGAATACACTAGGGAAGGGAGAGGGTACAAGATACATGATCATGTGATTTTGGGCTGGTTAGGTAGGTCCAGTAATACAAGTACGAGGCTGACATAGGAAAGGAGCACATAATCATATAGAATACACTAGGGAAGGGAGAGGGTACAAGATACATGATCATGTGATTTGGGCTGGTTAGGTAGGTCCAGTAATACAAGTACAAGGCTGTCATAGGAAAGGAGCACACGATCATGTAGGATACACTAGGGAAGGGAGAGGGTACAAGATACATGATCATGTGATATGGGCTGGTTAGTAAGGTCCAGTAATACAAGTACAAGGCTGTCATAGGAAAGGAGCACACGATCATGTAGGATACACTAGGGAAGGGAGAGGGTACAAGATACATGATCATGTGATATGGGCTGGTTAGGTAGGTCCAGTAATACAAGTATGAGGCTGACATAGGAGAGGAGCACATGATCATGTAGAATACACTAGGGAAGGGAGAGGGTACAAGAGACATGATCATGTGATTTGGGCTGGTTAGGTAGGTCCAGTAATACAAGTACAGGGCTGTCATAGGAAAGGAGCACACAATCATGTAGAATACACTAGGGAAGGGAGAGGGTACAAGAGACATGATCATGTGATTTGGGGCTGGTTAGGTCCAGTAATACAAGTACAAGGCTGTCATAGGAAAGGAGCACACCATCATGTAGGATACACTAGGGAAGGGAGAGGGTACAAGATACATGATCATGTGATTTGGGCTGGTTAGGTAGGCCCAGTAATACAAGTACAGGCTGTCATAGGAAAGGAGCACACGATCATGTAGGATACACTAGGGAAGGGAGAGGGTACAAGATATATGATCATGTGATTTGGGCTGGTTAGGTAGGTCCAGTAATACAAGTATGAGGCATTCATAGGAAAGGAGCACACAATCATGTAGAATACACTAGGGAAGGGAGAGGGTACATGATCATGTGATTAGGGCTGGTTAGGTAGGTCCAGTAATACAAGTACGAGGCTGACATAGGAAAGGAGCACACGATCATGTAGAATACACTAGGGAAGGGAGAGGGTACAAGATACATGATCATGTGATTTGGGCTGGTTAGGCAGGCCCAGTAATACAAGTATGAGGCATTCATAGGAAAGGAGCACATGATCATGTAGAATACACCAGGGAAGGGAGAGGGTACAAGATACATGATCATGTGATTTGGGCTGGTTAGGTAGGTCCAGTAATACAAGTACGAGGCGGTCATAGGAATGGAGCACATGATCATGTAGAATACACTAGGGTAGGGAGAGGGTACAAGATACATGATCATGTAATTTGGGCTGGTTAGGTAGGTCCAGTAATACAAGTACGAGGCGGTCATAGGAACGGAGCACATGGTCATGTAGAATACACTAGGGAAGGGAGAGGGTACAAGATACATGATCATGTGATTTGGGTTGGTTAGGTAGGCCCAGTAATACAAGTACAGGCTGTCATAGGAAAGGAGCACACCACCATGTAGAATACAGTAGGGAAGGGGGAGGGTACAAGATACATGATCATGTGATTTGGGCTGGTTAGGTAGGTCCAGTAATACAAGTATGAGGCTGTCATAGGAAAGGAGCACACGATCATGTAGAATACACTAGGGAAGGGAGAGGGTACAAGATACATGTGATTTGGGCTGGTTAGGTAGGTCCAGTAATACAAGTATGAGACTGTCATAGGAAAGGAGCACACAATCATGTAGAATACACTAGGGAAGGGAGAGGGTACAAGGTACATGATCATGTGATTTGGGCTGGTTAGGTAGGTCCAGTAATACAAGTACGAGGCGGTCATAGGAAAGGAGCACACGATCATGTAGAAGACACTAGGGAAGGGAGAGGGTACAAGATACATGTTTATGTGATTTGGGCTGGTTGGGTAGGTCCAGTAATACAAGTACTAGGCTGTCATAGGAAAAGAGCACACCATCATGTAAGATACACTATTGAAGGGAGAAGGTACAAAATACATGGTCGTGATTTGGGCTGCTTAGGTAGTCCCAGTAATACAAGTACAGGTCGGTCATAGGAAAGGAGCGCACGATCATGTAGACTGCACCAGAGGGTACGAGCTACATGATAATGTGATTTGGGCTGGTTAGGTAGGTCCATTAACCTCCCTGGCGGTACGCAGATGCGGTGGCTGCGTCCGCGGGAGGGATTTTTTTAATCAGAAGTGTTTTGTTAATGTTAGCTAGCACTAGGCTAGCGAACTGTGGCCCCCAAGTCCCCTGGCACCTCTCTGAGCCCCCCGATCGCTGCCGGCAACACTCACCCGT
This sequence comes from Hyperolius riggenbachi, assembly GCF_040937935.1. Taxonomy (NCBI): domain Eukaryota; kingdom Metazoa; phylum Chordata; class Amphibia; order Anura; family Hyperoliidae; genus Hyperolius; species Hyperolius riggenbachi. Next base: position 298,684,115 of record NC_090654.1, on the reverse strand, counting down.
TCGTGATCCGTGAGAGCCGCAGCTTCCCAATTCGCTTCACTCGTCGCTATGTCGATGATCGGACATGATGTCATGACGTCATTGACATCATGTGCAGTTCCGATCCTCATCCCATAGCAAAGCCGGGTGCTGATTGGGAGGCTGCGCCATCGCGGGATCCCTGGGGGGTACGTATACCGGCGGCGATCAGAGGGGAACGAAGGGACTTGGGGGACATGGTTAGCTAGCGAAGTGCTAGCTTAACCAAATAAAACCATTTTTATTTTTTTAAAAATCCTCCCGGGGCCATGCTATCCCCTGCACTGTGTCGGGCTTACTGCCAGGGAGGTTAATACAAGTACGAGGCTGTCATAGGAATGGAGCACACGATCATGTAGAATATACTAGGGAAGTGAGAGGGTACAAGATACATGATCATGTGATTTGGGCTGGTTAGGTAGGTCCAGTAATACAAGTACGAGGCTGACATAGGAAAGGAGCACACGATCATGTAGAATACACTAGGGAAGGGAGAGGGTACAAGAGACATGATCATGTGATTTGGGCTGGTTAGGTAGGCCCAGTAATACAAGTACAGGCTGTCATAGGAAAGGAGCACACGATCATGTAGAATACACTAGGGAAGTGAGGGGGTACAAGATACATGATCATGTGATTTGGGCTGGTTAGGTAGGCCCAGTAATACAAGTACGAGGCTGTCATAGGAAAGGAGCACATGATCATGTAGAATACACCAGGGAAGAGAGAGGGTACAAGATACATGATCATGTGATTTGGGCTGGTTAGGTAGGTCCAGTAATACAAGTATGAGGCGGTCATAGGAAAGGAGCACACAATCATGTAGAATACACTAGGGAAGGGAGAGGGTACAAGGTACATGATCATGTGATTTGGGCTGGTTAGGTAGCTCCAGTAATACAAGTACAGGGTGGTCATAGGAAAGGAGCACACGATCATGTAGAATACACTAGGGAAGGGAGAGGGTACAAGATACATGATCATGTGATTTGGGTTGGTTAGGTAGGTCCAGTAATACAGGTACAGGCTGTCATAGGAAAGGGGCACATGATCATGTAGAATACACTAGGGAAGGGAGAGGGTACAAGATACATGATCATGTGATTTGGGCTGGTTAGGTAGGTCCAGTAATACAGGTACAGGCTGTCATAGGAAAGGAGCACACGATCATGTAGGATACACTAGGGAAGGGAGAGGGTACAAGATACATGATCATATGATTTGGGCTGGTTAGGTAGGTCCAGTAATACAAGTACAAGGCTGTCATAGGAAAGGAGCACACGATCATGTAGAATACACTAGGGAAGGGAGAGGGTACAAGATACATGATCATGTGATTTGGGCTGGTTAGGTAGGTCCAGTAATACAGGTACAGGCTGTCATAGGAAAGGGGCACATGATCATGTAGAATACACTAGGGAAGGGAGAGGGTACAAGATACATGATCATGTGATTTGGGCTGGTTAGGTAGGTCCAGTAATACAGGTACAGGCTGTCATAGGAAAGGGGCACATGATCATGTAGAATACACTAGGGAAGGGAGAGGGTACAAGATACATGATCATGTGATTTGGGCTGGTTAGGGATGTCCAGTAATACAGGTACAGGCTGTCATAGGAAAGGGGCACATGATCATGTAGAATACACTAGGGAAGGGAGAGGGTACAAGATATATGATCATGTGATTTGGGCTGGTTAGGTAGGTCCAGTAATACAGGTACAGGCTGTCATAGGAAAGGAGCACACGATCATGTAGGATACACTAGGGAAGGGAGAGGGTACAAGATACATGATCATATGATTTGGGCTGGTTAGGTAGGTCCAGTAATACAAGTACGAGGCTGTCATAGGAAAGGTGCACATGATTATGATGTAGAATACACTAGGGAAGGGAGAGGGTACAAGATACATGATCATGTGATTTGGGCTGGTTAGGGATGTCCAGTAATACAGGTACAGGCTGTCATAGGAAAGGGGCACACGATCATGTAGGATACACTAGGGAAGGGAGAGGGTACAAGATACATGATCATATGATTTGGGCTGGTTAGGTAGGTCCAGTAATACAAGTACGAGGCTGTCATAGGAAAGGTGCACATGATTATGATGTAGAATACACTAGGGAAGGGAGAGGGTACAAGATACATGATCATGTGATTTGGGCTGGTTAGGGATGTCCAGTAATACAGGTACAGGCTGACATAGGAGAGGAGCACATGATCATGTAGAATACACTAGGGAAGGGAGAGGGTACAAGATACATGATCATGTGATTTGGGCTGGTTAGGTAGGTCCAGTAATACAAGTACAAGGCTGTCATAGGAAAGGAGCACACGATCATGTAGAATACACTAGGGAAGGGAGAGGGTACAAGATGCATGATCATGTGATTTGGGCTGGTTAGGTAGGTCCAGTAATATAAGTACAAGGCTGTCATAGGAAAGGAGCACACGATCCTGTAGGATACACTAGGGAAGGGAGAGGGTACAAGATACATGATCATATGATTTGGGCTGGTTAGGTAGGTCCAGTAATACAAGTACGAGGCGGTCATAGGAAAGGAGCACACAATCATGTAGAATACACTAGGGGTGGAAAGAGAGGGTACAAGATACATGATCATGTAGAATACACTAGGGAAGGGAGAGAGTACAAGAGACATGATCATGTGATTTGGCCTGGTTAGGTAGGCCCAGTAATACAAGTACAGGATGTCATAGGAAAGGAGCACACGATCATGTAGACTACACTAGGGAAGGGAGAGGGTACAAGATACATGATCATGTGATTTGGGCTGGTTAGGTAGGTCCAGTAATACAAGTACGAGGCAGTCATAGGAAAGGAGCACACGATCATGTAGAATACACCAGGGAAGGGAGAGGGTACAAGATACATGATCATGTGATTTGGGCTGGTTAGGTAGGTCCAGTAATACAGGTACAGGCTGTCATAGGAAAGGAGCACACAATCATGTAGAATACACTAGGGAAGGGAGAGGGTACAAGATACATGATCATATGATTTGGGCTGGTTAGGTAGGTCCAGTAATACAAGTACGAGCCGGTCATAGGAAAGGTGCACACGATCATGTAGAATACACTAGGGAAGGGAGAGGGTACAAGATGCACTTTAAAGTTGCGAAGTACTGAATTGTAATAAATCACCTGGTCACTAAGGAGGTGTACACCACAGGTCCTCAAGCGGTTACACAGGTTCTCAGCTTGGCCCTGTGCACGGTGTGTGACGCTTTCACAAAGTATACCCTTAACCACTACAGGTTGAGAGCAATATTTACATATCAGCGCTGCTCCCATTCAATCGCCCATAACTTTTACTGCTTATCACACTTAAATGATCTATATATGTTTTTTGTTTTTTCCAGGACCAATTAGGCTTATAGTGTGTGATAATTTTGTTTTAATATTACTTTTTCTATGCATTTTAAAGGGAAATAAGGGGGAAAAAAACATTTACATCAATTAAAGCTTTACAATAAACCGTGCTAACTATAAGTTAAACCCTCTAATTGCATTTGCTCACCCACCCTGGTTATTTCATCTTTTAGATTATATCCCTAGTACAATGCATAGTGACTATTCTTCTATTTGGATATAAAGGTTTCTTTTCTTTTTTTTCTCATTGTATACTGTCTATTACAAGACCTTATTTGCAAAAACAATAGTAATATACCCTCATGGCATACATATTTAAAAAGCCAAGTTCCTAAGGTAACAGTGGTTTGTTTTCTTTTTATATTCTGTCACTTTGTTTACATTTTACAAGTCTTTCATTTTAGTACAGAATATTTATTTATTCAGCTTGTTACAAAAAAATATACATGGGCCTCAAAACATGGGCCTCAACCCTAAAACTCTCTAAACTCTATTGTACTACTTATCACGGTTAAAATGTTACTACACGTGTCTCTTGTAGATTTGCTAAGACTTTCCCAGGTTTGATCGCAATGTTGAAAATGACTTTTTTATGTTGGACTGAGTTTGTCCTAGCTATTTTCTATGTGACCTTTATAGGAAAACAATGCGGTAGGATGACTCTCCGGAGGGCAGATTCTTTGTAGCCACAATCGGACCAGAACAGGGCAAAACAAGAGCAATACAATTGTTTTATTCTAAATCTATGCACACATATACTTTACAACCAACAGGTAATTATACCTGTCGGTCAGAACAGATTAGGTTGATAGAAAAAGGGTAGAGATGAAAAGGAAAAAAGAATGTTTTATAATACAGTTCAAAACACCATTATTGGTAGTCCATGCAATCAAAGTCTTTTGAGAAAATCATGGTGGGGTTGTGGGCAGCACGGTGACATTGGGGTTAGCGCCCTTGCCTTGCAGCGCTGGGTCCCTGGTTCGAATCCCAGCCAGGTCAACATCAAAAATTGATTTCATATTTGTGAGGTCAAGGAAAGGTTTGCTAAATCATGCAGAAGGCCAGCTGTTTTTCTTAAAAGTGGCTTCTGCAGGATGCTACTAGGACCCCCTGTGGCTGACAATTTTTCATTTACAGGGGTAAGGTGCCTAGTTGTCTGTATGAGATTTTGTCAAAGCTCATATCTGATCTGATGGATGGGACTATAAACCTTCTAGGGGGTCTCATAGGAACTAGGAGAAAGCTTTTCACACCTGGGTGCTTGGAGGGACTTCTGCTAAGGGATTTCTCATTTACCTTGGCATGAAAAGGTTCCTCCAGCCATTTGGTGTAGGAGAAACAAAGTTGATTTAAAATGTCATATTTGTATTGCAATGGAATGGTGACCAGCTGTGCATCCAAGATGGCTGCCCACAGGCCAGCAATCTTGTCTGCACCTCCCTATGCTCCGCACAAACTCTCTACAGCAAAACAATAACCACTCGCTTTCTAGCCCATGAACCAAAGCAGCGACAGAATTTGGAAGGGATCCCTTTAATATGTCGCTGCCCGTCGCAGTGTGAAATTGAAAATTAAAATTTCTGAGAGAAGAAGGGGGGAAGAAACCGTCTTCTTTGAAACATTTGTTTAGAGAGCGTAAGCCGAAATGCCTAATTAATTCTTGCTTCCTGTCTGACATGTATAAATGATGTCCGCTTGGCTGTCCGTAGCGTCCACCTTCTATCGTTAAACGTGCGCAGCCTGTGAGTTCCTGTCTCAGGATCTGGAGACGCAGATTAATGGAAGCTGCTGGGCACAACAAATTAAGTTGACGTTGATATATGAGAACATAATAGCATGATGATCCCTGCGTAGCTTCGCCGGGAACCCCCGCTTCATTCGCCTCTTGTTAGGATCGCTTAGGAAACTAAATGAGGAAATTCTCTGCAATACATATTGATGGATTTTCTCTCTTCTCTCCCCTCCGGTGACCTTAGACCCATCCTAACGCCAGCAAGCTTCCTCTGAAGGACGCCTTCACGTTCGATGACTACAGGTGGGTTATCTTCTGCCTCTGTTACTGACTGCAAGCATCCTGAGAGCGTTTATCTGCTATGTCACATGTGTGGAACTCCAGGCCTGGAGGGCCGGATCCATGCCAGTGTTTAGGATGGTCTGAGAAAGAGAGGAATGTGTTCTACCTGATGGACCTTTCCTGGTTCAGACCCATCAATTCATTTGAGCTGTATCAAACATGTGTGAGGATCTCGGCCCTCGTAGGACTGATTTGACATACCTGTGCTATGTGCAGCCTTTACAGGTCACCTGGTCCTTGCTAGTTGCAGAACTGCTCTTAGCCACAGCTTCATGTGGGATAAAACGTAAGGTAACCAGAACTAGCTGTTCTTCAAGGCTTAGTGGCGGATCACTATCATGTAATATCCATACATAGAAAATGTATGTTTCCCCCCGAGTAAAATCCCTGCTCGCCTGCAAGCCATCTTTGTGGGTAAACTGATCAACTGCCGTTCAGTAAGGGCTTTTCTAAATCTAATCCCCCTGAGGAGATGGACTAGTCTAAAATATTATTTTTCTATGTATGTCTGTATATATGTGATGGTAGAATGTAGGGCCGATGCTTCTCTGCGCCACTCTGCTTACCGCATAGGCGGGTCATGAGGTGAGCACCCGGGTATAAGAGGCTGGGCAATCTAACTGTGGGTACATGTCAGAGTGTCTCCACCTGAAATAGCGAAAAAATAGTCCTCACTCAATAGGATCCAGCCAGTCAATACTGTTCGGGGCTCACTAGCTCCTATCCTAGACTGCTGTGTATGGGCCTCAAACTTAAGCACCAAGCTTAAACAACTACAAAGAAAAACCAAGCTTTTTGAGGCCTCATGATCCTTGAAAAAATATATATATGCTTTATTGGTCACAAAAATCACAGTGTGTTGAACTTTTAAAAGCAATTAAAAACCTTTTGGAAACCCCGGGGCGCCCCCACACACCTCCTCACAGTCATACTGTCAGTCACACAGAGCAGTTGCTACAATTGCGTCTTGCTGCAAGGAGTGGCCTCACTGCAACCCCAGCACAATTAGATCCACTAGTGCAAAGCGGATTCCACTATCGCTCTACAGATTTCTATGCAGCTCACAGCCTGCTGTATTGTATTAAAGTTTGTTGCGGCTAAGCACAGAGGCTAGGCTTGCTCCCCAAGTCTTAAGTAAACTTAGGGCCAGTCACAGCATCCAGCTCCAGTAGCGTACAGCCATTGCACAAAGTCCCCCAACAGTTTTTCAGCTGGTACAAGCGTAAGCAGACAAGCAGGCAGGTTTTCAAGCGTCATAAGCGTCAGCTCTTAGCAATCTTTGTGCTGCGCAGCAGCAAGCAAAATACAGGCACAGGTTACCTTGATAGTCCGCCAACCCGCGGGTCCCCCTCACTCCGCTCCGGCCGCAGACTTCACAGTGGTATTCCTCCTGTTTGTACGTGATGCAGCAAGCCACACATGCTGTGTCTCCACCTGCCTCACATCCATCTCCTTCTGGGTGGCCATGTCAGAGTGTTGTCCACCATGGACAAGGTCTCCACCTGCCTCACATCCATCTCCTTCTGGGTGGCCATGTCAGAGTGTTGTCCACCATGGACAAGTTCTCCACCTGCCTCACATCCATCTCCTTCTGGGTGGCCATGTCAGAGTGTTGTCCACCATGGACAAGGTCTCCACCTGCCTCACATCCATCTCCTTCTGGGTGGCCATGTCAGAGTGTTGTCCACCATGGACAAGTTCTCCACCTGCCTCACATCCATCTCCTTCTGGGTGGCCATGTCAGAGTGTTGTCCACCATGGACAAGTTCTCCACCTGCCTCACATCCATCTCCTTCTGGGTGGCCGCCAGGTTCCTGAAGCTTCATTTGGACAAGGCTGAGCTTCTGATATTCCCGCCCCGCACAGCTGCACCCCTCCCAGATATGCACTACACTATCGACAACACTACCATCCGCCCTACCCCCAAATCCCCCTGTCTAGGTGTTACCCTGGACTCTGCACTGTCCTTTGATCCCCACATCTAAAGTATTTCCCAATGCTGCAACTTTTACCTCCGCAACATCTCCAGGATCCACCCCTACATGTCCCCTGACAACACCAACAGTGTTCGGCTCAACAGTCCGTAAGGACTTTAATTTCTGACTTAAGTGAGGCTTAATTGCCTCAGGTGCGGGCTGGGAGAGAGGGGGTTACTTACCCATAAGTCCGCTGTCTTCTATGCGTATCAAACTTCTTGCACGCGTTGGAAGGAGGAAGTGCGCGGTAATGAGTCTTGGAACACGTCCAATAGGATGTGTGCAAGATGTTATAGAATGCATAGAAGACAGCGGTCTTGTGTGTAAGTAAGCCCCTCTCTCCCAGCCGCACACCTGAAGCAATTAAGCCTCATTTAAATCACGAATTTGAGTCCTTAAAGTGGATCCGAGGTGAACTTTTACTCATTGCATAATTGTGTTCCTTTCCTATTGTTTATAGGGCATTCCTCAAGCAAAATACTTTTTTGTTTTAATACTCTAATTCCCTATAAACTAAATAAACCATGCCCACAGGTTTTCAGAGAGCCTTGGCAGTAGCAAGGGCTCATGGTAGCTCAGTCTAGGCAGGAGGTGTTACTAGCCAATGATTTCAGAAGCAGAGGGGAGGAGGGGGGATTAGGTACAGATACAGATAAGCCTGCCTCTGTGTAATGTTTACAAACAACATGGCTGCTGTCATTGTATCACAGGAAGAAATAATCATTTTCTATTGAAGCTGTTTGCAGCTAGATTTGTTGTGTAAACTATCTAAACTTTAGATAAGATATATATAGACAAGTTACTTGTTCTAGTTAGTTTTTTATCTCGGATCCGCTTTAAGAACTCATGAGCCCATGCCTGACCACCGAACTCCCTCATCCATGCCCTTGTCATCTCCTACCTAGACTAGTGCAATTCTGTTTTATCAGACCTCCCCTCTAACTGTATTGCTCTCCTTCAATCAGTAATGAATGAGGCAGCTAGGCTGATCACCTCCTCCCATCGCTCCGCCTCTACGACTCCCCTCTGTAAATCCCTCCACTGGCTCACCATCCACTTCAACATACTGTGCTTGGCCTACAAATCAGTGCGCAGGACCTGCTTGACCTACATCTCCGATCTTGTCCAGAGGTACATGCTGGCCCGCCCCCTCCGATCCTCCGACCTAGAATCAACACAGAATTGTATGCATGTCACTGACCATCCCTACTAGTGACACAACTACACATCAGGCTTTATTCTTACTGTGCTTACAGTTTCCAATTCCTCATCGCTACCCAATTGGCCCTGATAACTTACATTCCCTGGGGAGTTGGCCTGATAACATGCACACAAACGTGTTGTAATGGTTATTAAAGGGAGCCATCTTCACCTGTGATCTGTAATTAGTGGTACACAGTGCTGAGAGGCGTCCAGTGTGTGAGGGATGAGTGAAAATGAATGAAAATATGGAGGGAAATAGTAGGCTAAGGTTTGCTCTGAGCCTGTGTAACAAGGATAAATCTATTCATAGCGCGCGTTTCGTGGGCTATAATACCACTTCCTCAGGCCAGTAATGTGCCGATAGCTGTAAACAATTAGAGTGACTCTATTAGTCGACTGATTTCCCAGCTGTGATTCATCTTCACTCCTCCCTCATACACTGGGCACCTCTCACCACCCTGTACAAGTATATGCCTACCCTTTTGGAGGGAAGAGTCTGTGAGCGACCATCCGTAGGAGGTTACCCCACAAGACCCGAGTGCGGGACGGCTTTTCCCCACACGTGCTGAGTGACTGCCTCTCCTTCTCATTATTTCATTTGTCCGAAATAATAACACCATATCGGGCTCCTGCTCTTCCTTTGTGGGTTTCTTTTGTCATCGAGGTCCCTTGATACAGTCCCGTATTGTAATTAGGAGGGGTGTATAAAAGGTCAATGAGTTTCTGGACTCCTAAGAGACCCTCCCATCTTTCATCCAGTGCTGCACTGAGGTTTTTTCCATTCTAAGTCACGGGGAAAGCAAATTAAATGTCAAAGGATCTGCGGGAAAAGGTAGTTGAACTCTATAATATAAACAGGAAAGCGATATAAGAAAATGTGCAAGGAATTAAGAATACCAAAATCTAAGAAGTGGAAAATGATGGGTTCTGGTGAAGCCAACCCGCAGTCAGGCAGACCAACTAAAATTTCAGCAACTGCCGCCTGAAGAATTGTTCGGGATACAAGGAAAACCCACAAATCACTTCAGTTGAACCTCAGGACTCTCTGGAAAAATGTGGTGCGGTAGTTTCAAGATGCAGAATAAGGAGGCACTTGGCAAGAGATGGGCTGCATGGCCGAGTTGCCACAACAAAGCCATTACTATGGCTTATTGTAAGCAGGATATTCTGTGGCAATTGCAAACCACGCAGAGACTTAAAGGGAAACTGAAGCAAGAGGGATGGAGGCTGCCATATTTATTTCCTGTTAAGCAATACCAGTTTCCTGGCAACCAATGTCAGAAACACCTGATCTGCTGCATACTTGTTCAGGGGCTATGGCTAAAAGAATTAGAGGCAGAGGATCAGGAGGACAGCCAGGCAACTGGTATTTCTTAAAAGGAAGTAAATATTGCAGCCTCCATACACCTCTCACTTCAGTTGTCCTTTAAACCTCTTTCTGGCGCAGTGTCATTTGGAGTAAAGAGACTAAACTTTATGGCCACAACCATAAACACTACATTTGGAGAGGCGTCAACAATGCCTATGGTGAAGGGTACACATTCCTACTGTGAAACATGGTGGTGGATCGCTGATGTTTTGGGGATGTGTGGGCTACAAAGGCACAGGACATTGGGTGAGAATTGATGGCAATATAAATGCAGTAAGTTATCAAAATACTGTATACTGGAGGAATATTTGCACTCATCAGCCAGGAAGCTGAGCATGGGATGTACTTGGACATGAGGATCATAAAACACAATGGCATCAATTCACTAAGCTTATCTCCTGTCTTTAATAACTCTTCTAGAGTTGTTACCATGGTGATGAGGCATGTCGTATTCAGGAAACATTTTACCTCAGGCAAACCTAATGTTAACTCTTCTGTCTTTAAATTAACTCTCCAATCCTTAAAATAACTCCAGAGTTAAAGACAGGCTGTTCATTAGCTGCGTGTGAAAATAACTACAGAGGAGGTAAATTAACTACAGAGGAGGTAACATAAGGAATGAAGAGATAAGATAACTCTCTCACTGTGTGGAGGTAAGTTTTCTCTTGCCTTATTATCTCCAGCATGATCTTAGTGAATTGAGGCCAAAGCCTAGTCGACCAGTCACTGGCTACAGTAACATAAAGTGAAGGTTCTGGAGTGGCCATCTCAGTCTCCTGACCTCAACATCTTGGAGCCTCTCTGGGGAGACCTCAAACGTGCAGATCATGCAAGACAGCCAGAGAATTTACTGGAACTGGAGGCTTTTTACCAGGAAGAATGGGCAGCTTTACCGTCTGAGACGGTAAAGAGCCTCATCCACGACTACCACAAAAGACTTCACGCTGGCATTGATGGTAAAGGGGGGCAATACACGGTAGTAAGGACTGGGGGATGTAAACTTTTGATCAGGGCCATTTGTGTGCTTTATGTAGTGATTACAGTAGTTTCACAACAAACGACTTCAGCCAACCACTGACCATGACTGAAAGAAGACGGTTATCCTCCACCTGCATTGACTGCAGTAGCACAAGTGACTTTTTTTGATTGGTTTGTTTCATTTTTTGTCAGCTAAGCACAGCTATTACTGTATATACACATTATTTATGGTGATTATCATCTAAGAAATAGAACATTGTGTTAGAATTTTTTTTTAATTACGGTTTTAATTTATTAGGAGTCAGTACAGTTTTTGTTGTGTTTGGTTTTTTTACGACTGACTCCAGGTACCCCAAAATTGATCCGACTCCACAGCCCTGACCAGGAGCTTTATATGGTGTAAGTTGTAACTGGCGCATGAACAATAATCTTGTCCTCAATGCGGCCAAGACTGTCAAACTCTCTTCCCCCTCCCCCCCCCAGTCCTCATTGGTGAGACTGAAGTCTCCAGGGGTGCCGTGTGTTCGGTTCCTGGGCAGTACGATAACAAGTGACATAAGATGGGGGCAGAATACCACCAAAATCCAGAAGAATGCTCAGTTGCGGCTATTCTTCCTGCAGCAGCTGAAGAAATTCAGTATCCCAAGAGGGCAGCTCACCAGTTTCTACACCGCCACAATTGAGTTCATCTATTGCTCCACCATCATTGTCTGGTATGCAAGGGCGACCGCTAGCGACCAGTATAATCTGCAGAGAGTAATTAGCACTGCAGAAAAGATCATCGGTACGCCCCTTGTTTCCCCTGGACCTCCTCCACACCGCCAGAATGAGGAAAAGAGCCACCAAGATTTCACAAGACCCCTCCCACCCAGGCAGATTCTTCTCTGAGCCCCTCCCATTAGGCCGCCGCTTCAGGACAGTCCCCTCCAGGGACACTTCCCCCCCCCCCCCCCCCGGCAGTCCTCCTGACTGGGCCCCATAGTATAGTCCATGGGCAACTGTTCTCCCGGCGCTCAGCCTGACCCCTGGTGCCCCCTTCTCCTGTATCGATGTAGTCTTTACCAACGCTATGCATGTATATCTGTAGTGTATGTACTTGTACCACCTTCCATGCCATGTATGTCTCATGCTCTCCTGCCATTGCCGTGTGTACCACCTTCCATGCCATGTATGTCTCATGCTCTCCTGCCATTGCCGTGTGTACCACCTTCCATGCCATGTATGTCTCATGTTCTCCTGCCATTGCAGTGTGTACCGCCTTCCTACCACCTTCCATGCCATGTATGTCTCATGCTCTCCTGCCATTGCCGTGTGTACCACCTTCCATGCCATGTATGTCTCATGCTCTCCTGCCATTGCCGTGTGTACCACCTTCCATGCCATGTATGTCTCATGCTCTCCTGCCATTGCCGTGTGTACCACCTTCCATGCCATGTATGTCTCCTGCCATTGCCGTGTGTACCGCCTTCCATGCCATGTATGTCTCATGTTCTCCTGCCATTGCCGTGTGTACCACCTTCCATGCCATGTATGTCTCATGCTCTCCTGCCATTGCCGTGTGTACCACCTTCCATGCCATGTATGTCTCATGCTCTCCTGCCATTGCCGTGTGTACCACCTTCCATGCCATGTATGTCTCATGCTCTCCTGCCATTGCCGTGTGTACCACCTTCCATGCCATGCATGTCTCCTGCCATTGCCGTGTGTACCACCTTCCATGCCATGTATGTCTCATGCTCTCCTGCCATTGCCGTGTGTACCACCTTCCATGCCATGTATGTCTCCTGCCATTGCCGTGTGTACCACCTTCCATGCCATGTATGTCTCATGCTCTCCTGCCATTGCCGTGTGTACCACCTTCCATGCCATGTATGTCTCATGCTCTCCTGCCATTGCCGTGTGTACCTCCTTCCATGCCATGTATGTCTCATGCTCTCCTGCCATTGCCATGTGTACCACCTTCCATGCCATGTATGTCTCATGCTCTCCTGCCATTGCCGTGTGTACCACCTTCCATGCCATGTATGTCTTATGTCTCATGCTCTCCTGCCATTGCCGTGTGTACCACCTTCCATGCCATGTATGTCTCATGCTCTCCTGCCATTGCCGTGTGTACCACCTTCCATGCCATGTATGTCTCCTGCCATTGCCGTGTGTACCACCTTCCATGCCATGTATGTCTCCTGCCATTGCCGTGTGTACCACCTTCCATGCCATGTATGTCTTCTGCCATTGCCGTGTGTACCAAATTCCATGCCATGTATGTCTCATGCTCTCCTGCCATTGCCGTGTGTACCACCTTCCATGCCGTGTATGTCTCATGCTCTCCTGCCATTGCCGTGTGTACCACCTTCCATGCCATGTATGTCTCATGCTCTCCTGCCATTGCCATGTGTACCACCTTCCATGCCATGTATGTCTCATGCTCTCCTGCCATTGCCGTGTGTACCACCTTCCATGCCATGTATGTCTCATGCTCTCCTGCCATTGCCGTGTGTACCACCTTCCATGCCATGTATGTCTCATGCTCTCCTGCCATTGCCGTGTGTACCACCTTCCATGCCATGTATGTCTCATGCTCTCCTGCCATTGCCGTGTGTACCACCTTCCATGCCATGTATGTCTTATGTCTCATGCTCTCCTGCCATTGCCGTGTGTACCACCTTCCATGCCATGTATGTCTCATGCTCTCCTGCCATTGCCGTGTGTACCACCTTCCATGCCATGTATGTCTCCTGCCATTGCCGTGTGTACCACCTTCCATGCCATGTATGTCTCCTGCCATTGCCGTGTGTACCAAATTCCATGCCATGTATGTCTCCTGCCATTGCCGTGTGTACCACCTTCCATGCCATGTATGTCTCATGCTCTCCTGCCATTGCCGTGTGTACCACCTTCCATGCCATGTATGTCTCATGCTCTCCTGCCATTGCCGTGTGTACCACCTTCCATGCCGTGTATGTCTCATGCTCTCCTACCATTGCCGTGTGTACCACCTTCCATGCCATGTATGTCTCATGCTCTCCTGCCATTGCCGTGTGTACCACCTTCCATGCCGTGTATGTCTCATGCTCTCCTGCCATTGCCGTGTGTACCACCTTCCATGCCATGTATGTCTCATGTTCTCCTGCCATTGCCGTGTGTACCACCTTCCATGCCATGTATGTCTCATGCTCTCCTGCCATTGCCGTATGTACCACCTTCCATGCCATGTATGTCTCATGCTCTCCTGCCATTGCCGTGTGTACCACCTTCCATGCCATGTATGTCTCATGCTCCTGCCATTGCCGTGTGTACTACCTTCCATGCCATGTATGTCTCATGTTCTCCTGCCATTGCCGTGTGTACCACCTTCCATGCCATGTATGTCTCATGCTCTCCTGCCATTGCCGTGTGTACCACCTTCCATGCCATGTATGTCTCATGCTCTCCTGCCATTGCCGTGTGTACCACCTTCCATGCCATGTATGTCTCATGTTCTCCTGCCATTGCCGTGTGTACCACCTTCCATGCCATGTATGTCTCATGCTCTCCTGCCATTGCCGTGTGTACCACCTTCCATGCCATGTATGTCTCATGCTCTCCTGCCATTGCCGTGTGTACCACCTTCCATGCCATGTATGTCTCATGCTCTCCTGCCATTGCCGTGTGTACCACCTTCCATGCCATGTATGTCTCATGCTCTCCTGCCATTGCCGTGTGTACCACCTTCCATGCCATGTATGTCTCATGTTCTCCTGCCATTGCCGTGTGTACCACCTTCCATGCCGTGTATGCCTCATGCTCTCCTGCCATTGCCGTGTGTACCACCTTCCATGCCATGTATGTCTCATGCTCTCCTGCCATTGCCGTGTGTACCACAATCCATGCCATGTATGTCTCATGTCCTCCTGCCATTGCCGTGTGTACCACCTTCCATGCCATGTATGTCTCATGCTCTCCTGCCATTGCCGTGTGTACCACCTTCCATGCCATGTATGTCTCATGTCTCATGCTCTCCTGCCATTGCCGTGTGTACCACCTTCCATGCCATGTATGTCTCATGCTCTCCTGCCATTGCCGTGTGTACCACCTTCCATGCCATGTATGTCTCATGCTCTCCTGCCATTGCCGTGTGTACCACCTTCCATGCCATGTATGTCTTATGTCTCATGCTCTCCTGCCATTGCCGTGTGTACCACCTTCCATGCCATGTATGTCTCATGCTCTCCTGCCATTGCCGTGTGTACCACCTTCCATGCCATGTATGTCTCCTGCCATTGCCGTGTGTACCACCTTCCATGCCATGTATGTCTCCTGCCATTGCCGTGTGTACCAAATTCCATGCCATGTATGTCTCCTGCCATTGCCGTGTGTACCAAATTCCATGCCATGTATGTCTCATGTCTCATGCTCTCCTGCCATTGCCGTGTGTACCACCTTCCATGCCATGTATGTCTCATGCTCTCCTGCCATTGCCGTGTGTACCACCTTCCATGCCATGTATGTCTCATGTTCTCCTGCCATTGCCGTGTGTACCACCTTCCATGCCATGTATGTCTCATGCTCTCCTGCCATTGCCGTGTGTACCACCTTCCATGCCATGTATGTCTCATGCTCTCCTACCATTGCCGTGTGTACCACCTTCCATGCCATGTATGTCTCATGCTCTCCTGCCATTGCCGTGTGTACCACCTTCCATGCCGTGTATGTCTCATGCTCTCCTGCCATTGCCGTGTGTACCACCTTCCATGCCATGTATGTCTCATGTTCTCCTGCCATTGCCGTGTGTACCACCTTCCATGCCATGTATGTCTCATGCTCTCCTGCCATTGCCGTGTGTACCACCTTCCATGCCATGTATGTCTCATGCTCTCCTGCCATTGCCGTGTGTACCACCTTCCATGCCATGTATGTCTCATGTTCTCCTACCATTGCCGTGTGTACCACCTTCCATGCCATGTATGTCTCATGCTCTCCTACCATTGCCGTGTGTACCACCTTCCATGCCATGTATGTCTCATGCTCTCCTGCCATTGCCGTGTGTACCACCTTCCATGCCATGTATGTCTCATGTTCTCCTGCCATTGCCGTGTGTACCACCTTCCATGCCATGTATGTCTCATGCTCTCCTGCCATTGCCGTGTGTACCACCTTCCATGCCATGTATGTCTCATGCTCTCCTGCCATTGCCGTGTGTACCACCTTCCATGCCATGTATGTCTCATGCTCTCCTACCATTGCCGTGTGTACCACCTTCCATGCCATGTATGTCTCATGCTCTCCTGCCATTGCCGTGTGTACCACCTTCCATGCCATGTATGTCTCATGCTCTCCTGCCATTGCCGTGTGTACCACCTTCCATGCCATGTATGTCTCATGTCCTCCTGCCATTGCCGTGTGTACCACCTTCCATGCCATGTATGTCTCATGCTCTCCTGCCATTGCCGTGTGTACCACCTTCCATGCCATGTATGTCTCATGCTCTCCTGCCATTGCCGTGTGTACCACCTTCCATGCCATGTATGTCTCATGCTCTCCTGCCATTGCCGTGTGTACCACAATCCATGCCATGTATGTCTCATGTCCTCCTGCCATTGCCGTGTGTACCACCTTCAATGCCATGTATGTCTCATGTTCTCCTGCCATTGCCGTGTGTACCACCTTCCATGCCGTGTATGTCTCATGCTCTCCTGCCATTGCCGTGTGTACCACCTTCCATGCCATGTATGTCTCATGCTCTCCTGCCATTGCCGTGTGTACCACCTTCCATGCCATGTATGTCTCATGTCCTCCTGCCATTGCCGTGTGTACCACCTTCCATGCCATGTATGTCTCATGCTCTCCTGCCATTGCCGTGTGTACCACCTTCCATGCCATGTATGTCTCATGCTCTCCTGCCATTGCCGTGTGTACCACCTTCCATGCCATGTATGTCTCATGCTCTCCTGCCATTGCCGTGTGTACCACAATCCATGCCATGTATGTCTCATGTCCTCCTGCCATTGCCGTGTGTACCACCTTCCATGCCATGTATGTCTCATGCTCTCCTGCCATTGCCGTGTGTACCACCTTCCATGCCATGTATGTCTCATGCTCTCCTGCCATTGCCGTGTGTACCACCTTCCATGCCGTGTATGTCTCATGTTCTCCTGCCATTGCCGTGTGTACCACCTTTCATGCCATGTATGTCTCATGCTCTCCTGTCACTACCGTGTGTACCACCTTCCATGCCATGTATGTCTCATGCTCTCCTGCCATTGCCGTGTGTACCACCTTCCATGCCATGTATGTCTCATGCTCTCCTGCCATTGCCGTGTGTACCACCTTCCATGCCATGTATGTCTCATGCTCTCCTGCCATTGCCGTGTGTACCACCTTCCATGCCATGTATGTCTCATGCTCTCCTGCCATTGCCGTGTGTACCACCTTCCATGCCATGTATGTCTCATGTCCTCCTGCCATTGCCGTGTGTACCACCTTCCATGCCATGTATGTCTCATGTTCTCCTGCCATTGCCGTGTGTACCACCTTCCATGCCATGTATGTCTCATGCTCTCCTGCCATTGCCGTGTGTACCACCTTCCATGCCATGTATGTCTCCTGCCATTGCCGTGTGTACCACCTTCCATGCCATGTATGTCTCCTGCCATTGCCGTGTGTACCAAATTCCATGCCATGTATGTCTCCTGCCATTGCCGTGTGTACCACCTTCCATGCCATGTATGTCTCATGCTCTCCTGCCATTGCCGTGTGTACCACCTTCCATGCCATGTATGTCTCATGCTCTCCTGCCATTGCCGTGTGTACCACCTTCCATGCCATGTATGTCTCATGTCCTCCTGCCATTGCCGTGTGTACCACCTTCCATGCCATGTATGTCTCATGCTCTCCTGCCATTGCCGTGTGTACCACCTTCCATGCCATGTATGTCTCATGCTCTCCTGCCATTGCCGTGTGTACCACCTTCCATGCCATGTATGTCTCATGTTCTCCTGCCATTGCCGTGTGTACCACCTTCCATGCCATTTATGTCTCATGCTCTCCTGCCATTGCCGTGTGTACCACCTTCCATGCCATGTATGTCTCATGCTCTCCTACCATTGCCGTGTGTACCACCTTCCATGCCATGTATGTCTCATGCTCTCCTGCCATTGCCGTGTGTACCACCTTCCATGCCGTGTATGTCTCATGCTCTCCTGCCATTGCCGTGTGTACCACCTTCCATGCCATGTATGTCTTATGTTCTCCTGCCATTGCCGTGTGTACCACCTTCCATGCCATGTATTTCTCATGCTCTCCTGCCATTGCCGTGTGTACCACCTTCCATGCCATGTATGTCTCATGCTCTCCTGCCATTGCCGTGTGTACCACCTTCCATGCCATGTATGTCTCATGCTCTCCTGCCATTGCCGTGTGTACCACCTTCCATGCCATGTATGTCTCATGTCCTCCTGCCATTGCCGTGTGTACCACCTTCCATGCCATGTATGTCTCATGTTCTCCTGCCATTGCCGTGTGTACCACCTTCCATGCCATGTATGTCTCATGTTCTCCTGCCATTGCCGTGTGTACCACCTTCCATGCCGTGTATGTCTCATGCTCTCCTGCCATTGCCGTGTGTACCACCTTCCATGCCATGTATGTCTCATGCTCTCCTGCCATTGCCGTGTGTACCACCTTCCATGCCATGTATGTCTCATGCTCTCCTGCCATTGCCGTGTGTACCACAATCCATGCCATGTATGTCTCATGTCCTCCTGCCATTGCCGTGTGTACCACCTTCCATGCCATGTATGTCTCATGCTCTCCTGCTATTGCCGTGTGTACCACCTTCCATGCCATGTATGGCTCATGCTCTCCTGCCATTGCCGTGTGTACCACCTTCCATGCCGTGTATGTCTCATGCTCTCCTGCCATTGCCGTGTGTACCACCTTCCATGCCATGTATGTCTCATGCTCTCCTGCCATTGCCGTGTGTACCACCTTCCATGCCATGTATGTCTCATGTTCTCCTGCCATTGCCGTGTGTACCACCTTCCATGCCATGTATGTCTCATGCTCTCTTGCCATTGCCGTGTGTACCACCTTCCATGCCATGTATGTCTCATGCTCTCCTGCCATTGCCGTGTGTACCACCTTCCATGCCATGTATGTCTCATGCTCTCCTGCCATTGCCGTGTGTACCGCCTTCCATGCCATGTATGTCTCATGCTCTCCTGCCATTGCCGTGTGTACCACCTTCCATGCTGTGTATGTCTCATGCTCTCCTGCCATTGCCGTGTGTACCACCTTCCATGCCATGTATGTCTCATGTTCTCCTGCCATTGCCCTGTGTACCACCTTCCATGCCATGTATGTCTCATGCTCTCCTGCCATTGCCGTGTGTACCACCTTCCATGCCGTGTATGTCTCATGCTCTCCTGCCATTGCCGTGTGTACCACCTTCCATGCCATGTATGTCTCATGCTTCTGCCATTGCCGTGTGTACCACCTTCCATGCCATGTATGTCTCATGTTCTCCTGCCATTGCCGTGTGTACCACCTTCCATGCCATGTATGTCTCATGCTCTCCTGCCATTGCCGTGTGTACCACCTTCCATGCCATGTATGTCTCATGCTCTCCTGCCATTGCCGTGTGTACCACCTTCCATGCAATGTATGTCTCATGCTCTCCTGCCATTGCCGTGTGTACCACCTTCCATGCCGTGTATGTCTCATGCTCTCCTGCCATTGCCGTGTGTACCACCTTCCATGCCATGTATGTCTCGTGCTCTCCTGCCATTGCCGTGTGTACCACCTTCCATGCCATGTATGTCTCATGCTCCTGCCATTGCCGTGTGTACCACCTTCCATGCCATGTATGTCTCATGCTCTCCTGCCATTGCCGTGTGTACCGCCTTCCATGCCATGTATGTCTCATGCTCTCCTGCCATTGCCGTGTGTACCACCTTCCATGCCATGTATGTCTCATGTTCTCCTGCCATTGCCGTGTGTACCACCTTCCATGCCATGTATGTCTCATGCTCTCCTGCCATTGCCGTGTGTACCACCTTCCATGCCATGTATGTCTCATGCTCTCCTGCCATTGCCGTGTGTACCACCTTCCATGCCATGTATGTCTCATGTCCTCCTGCCATTGCCGTGTGTACCACCTTCCATGCCATGTATGTCTCATGTTCTCCTGCCATTGCCGTGTGTACCACCTTCCATGCCATGTATGTCTCATGCTCTCCTGCCATTGCCGTGTGTACCACCTTCCATGCCATGTATGTCTCATGCTCTCCTGCCATTGCCGTGTGTACCACCTTCCATGCCGTGTATGTCTCATGCTCTCCTGCCATTGCCGTGTGTACCACCTTCCATGCCATGTATGTCTCATGTTCTCCTGCCATTGCCGTGTGTACCACCTTCCATGCTGTGTATGTCTCATGCTCTCCTGCCATTGCCGTGTGTACCGCCTTCCATGCCATGTATGTCTCATGCTCTCCTGCCATTGCCGTGTGTACCGCCTTCCATGCCATGTATGTCTCATGCTCTCCTGCCATTGCCGTGTGTACCACCTTCCATGCCATGTATGTCTCATGCTCTCCTGCCATTGCCGTGTGTATCACCTTCTATGCCATGTATGTCTCTTGCTCTCCTGCCATTGCCGTGTGTACCACAATCCATTCCAGATACGCCAACCACGTACTCGGCGAATAAAGAGGATTCTGATTCTAAAGCTGTAGAAAGTGACAAGGATGTAAGGAATAGAGAGGAAGTATTTGCCCTCTGCAATGCCCTGCTTCATTGTAGATGGTGTGTGGGAAGGGGGAGAGTATTTGGGGGAATTTAATGGCTTCCTCGAGTCCCAACATTTCCTATCCAAACAGGAAGTGCGGAAATCTCTCCAACAGTGACGGAGAAAAGTGTTCTGTGAACAACGTCATCGGATTTGTGTACATTTATTTATACAGGCAGAAAGTCACTTTCATAGTAACTTGATGTATGAAGTAAAATAAAAAGCATAATTCTGTGGTAGGATTAAGCAGTATTATTATTATTTATTGTATTTATAAAGCGCCAACATATTATGCAGCGCTGCACAAGAGATAAATGGGGTAACATACAGGTAGGACATACAGGAAACTCACAACAAAACAGGATCATGCAAATGATATGATAACAGTCCAGTGTCATTGGTCAGAATAGAGACTGTTCTCACCCCTATTGTGGACTAGAACAGTCTCTATTCTGACCTATGACACTGGACTGTTATCAAATCATTTGCATGGTGTTTTCTTGTGAGTTTCCTGTATGTCCTACCTTGTATGTTACCCCATTTATCTCTTGTGCAGCGCTGCGTAATATGTTGGCGCTTTTATAAATGCAATAAATAATAATAATAATAATAATACTGCTTAATCCTACCACAGAATTATGCTTTTTATATTACTTCATACATCATGTTTCTATGAAGGTGGCTTTCTGCCTGTATAAATAAATGGACACAAATCTGATGACCTAAGCACTAAGCTACTTCTGTTACTGACTAACCATATGTACTCTAATATAAAGCATTTAGAGTATCAGCAGACACTCCACACGTGTTACTGGTGAGTAAATAACAGAAACAGTTATTAATGCATTGTTCCCTCCTCTGGCTGCAGGTGGGCGGTATCATCTGTCATGACGCGTCAGAATCAGATCCCGACAGAGGATGGATCCCGGGTGACGCTGGCTTTAATCCCTCTGTGGGACATGTGTAACCACACCAATGGCCTGGTAAGCAGTGCTGCTCTCGTGTCATAAGGGTGCTCAGAGAGCCAATCAGTGCACATACTGCTGTGGCTGCATTCCATTGGCCCCACCCCTAGTGGCTAATCCTGTGGTGTGACTGCATTCCATTGGCCCCACCCCTAGTGGCTGAGCCTGTGGTGTGACTGCATTCCATTGGCCCCACCCCTAGTGGCTAAGCCTGTGGTGTGACTGCATTCCATTAACCCCACCCCTAGTGGCTGAGCCTGTGGTGTGACTGCATTCCATTAACCCCACCCCTAGTGGCTGAGCCTGTGGAGTGGCTGCATTCCATTAACCCCACCCCTAGTGGCTGAGCCTGTGGTGTGACTGCATTCCATTGGCCCCACCCCTAGTGGCTGAGCCTGTGGAGTGGCTGCATTCCATTGGCCCCACCCCTAGGGGCTAAGCCTGTGGAGTGGCTGCATTCCATTAACCCCACCCCTAGTGGCTGAGCCTGAGGTGTGACTGCATTCCATTAACCCCGCCCCTAGTGGCTAAGCCTTTGGAGTGGCTGCATTCCATTAACCCCACCCCTAGTGGCTGAGCCTGTGGTTTGACTGCATTCCATTAACCCCACCCCTAGTGGCTGAGCCTGTGGTGTGACTGCATTCCATTGGCCCCACCCCTAGTGGCTGAGCCTGTGGTGTGACTGCATTCCATTGGCCACACCCCTAGTGGCTAAGCCTGTGGTGTGACTGCATTCCATTAACCCCACCCCTAGTGGCTGAGCCTGTGGTGTGACTGCATTCCATTGGCCCCACCCCTAGTGGCTAAGCCTGTGGTGTGACTGCATTCCATTAACCCCACCCCTAGTGGATGAGCCTGTGGTGTGACTGCATTCCATTGGCCCCACCCCTAGTGGCTGAGCCTGTGGTGTGACTGCATTCCATTGGCCCCACCCCTAGTGGCTGAGCCTGTGGAGTGGCTGCATTCAATTAACCCCACCCCTAGTGGCTAAGCCTGTGGAGTGGCTGCATTCCATTGACCCCACCCCTAGTGGCTAAGCCTGTGGAGTGGCTGCATTCCATTAACCCCACCCCTAGTGGCTAAGCCTGTGGAGTGGCTGCATTCCATTAACCCCACCCCTAGTGGCTAAGCCTGTGGTGTGACTGCATTCCATTAACCCCACCCCTAGTGGCTGAGCCTGTGGTGTGACTGCATTCCATTAACCCCACCCCTAGTGGCTGAGCCTGTGGTGTGACTGCATTCCATTGGCCCCACCCCTAGTGGCTAAGCCTGTGGAGTGGCTGCATTCCATTAACCCCACCCCTAGTGGCTGAGCCTGTGGTGTGACTGCATTCCATTGGCCCCACCCCTAGTGGCTAAGCCTGTGGTGTGACTGCATTCCATTAACCCCACCCCTAGTGGATGAGCCTGTGGTGTGACTGCATTCCATTGGCCCCACCCCTAGTGGCTGAGCCTGTGGTGTGACTGCATTCCATTGGCCCCACCCCTAGTGGCTAAGCCTGTGGAGTGGCTGCATTCAATTAACCCCACCCCTAGTGGCTAAGCCTGTGGAGTGGCTGCATTCCATTGACCCCACCCCTAGTGGCTAAGCCTGTGGAGTGGCTGCATTCCATTAACCCCACCCCTAGTGGCTAAGCCTGTGGAGTGGCTGCATTCCATTAACCCCACCCCTAGTGGCTAAGCCTGTGGTGTGACTGCATTCCATTAACCCCACCCCTAGTGGCTGAGCCTGTGGTGTGACTGCATTCCATTAACCCCACCCCTAGTGGCTGAGCCTGTGGTGTGACTGCATTCCATTGGCCCCACCCCTAGTGGCTAAGCCTGTGGAGTGGCTGCATTCCATTAACCCCACCCCTAGTGGCTGAGCCTTTGGTGTGACTGCATTCCATTGGCCCCACCCCTAGTGGCTAAGCCTGTGGTGTGACTGCATTCCATTAACCCCACCCCTAGTGGCTAAGCCACTTTATTTATGGTTTGTGTACCCATCCTCCCGGTATTGAAGCTTTGTGTACCCATCCTCCTGGTATTTAAACTTTGTGTACCCTTTCTTCTGGTATTTGTCATGTGTACCCATCCTCCTAGTATTTATGCTTTGTGTACACGTCCTCCTGGTATCGCTGGCAGTTGTGTACCCATCCTCCTGGTATCGTGGCAGTTCATTAGCTATGCCATGCTTACCCGTCCTCCTGTTATCGCTGGCAGTTCAGGAGCTGTGCCATGTGTACCCATCCTCTTGGTATTTATGCCATGTGTACCCATCCTCCTGGTATTTATGCCATGTGTACTCACCCTCCTGGTATTTATGCCGTGTACCTATCCTCCTAGTACGTATGCCATGTGTACCCATCCTCCTGGTATTGCTGGTAGTTGTGTACCTGTCCTCCCAGTATCTCTGGTAGTTGTGTACCCATCCTCCGGTATTGCTGGTAGTTGTGTACCTGTCCTCCTGGTATCGATGGTAGTTGTGTACCTGTCCTCCTGGTATCGCTGGTAGTTGTGTACCTGTCGTCCTGGTATCGCTGGTAGTTGTGTACCTGTCCTCCTGGTATCGCTGGTAGTTGTGTACCTGTCCTGGTATCGCTGGTAGTTGTGTACCTGTCGTCCTGGTATCGCTGGTAGTTGTGTACCTGTCCTCCTGGTATCGATGGTAGTTGTGTACCTGTCCTCCTGGTATCGCTGGTAGTTGTGTACCTGTCGTCCTGGTATCGCTGGTAGTTGTGTACCTGTCCTCCTGGTATCGCTGGTAGTT
The DNA here is from genome assembly GCF_040937935.1 of Hyperolius riggenbachi. Taxonomy (NCBI): domain Eukaryota; kingdom Metazoa; phylum Chordata; class Amphibia; order Anura; family Hyperoliidae; genus Hyperolius; species Hyperolius riggenbachi. Next base: position 298,659,628 of record NC_090654.1, on the reverse strand, counting down.
GTGTACCTGTCCTGGTATCGCTGGTAGTTGTGTACCTGTCGTCCTGGTATCGCTGGTAGTTGTGTACCCATCCTCCCGGTATATGTGCCATGTGTACCCGTCCTCCGGTATCGCTGGTAGTTGTGTACCTGTCCTGGTATCGCTGGTAGTTGTGTACCCGTCCTCCCGGTATATATGCCATGTGTACCCGTCCTCCTGGTATCGCTGGTAGTTGTGTACCTGTCCTCCTGGTATAGCTGGTAGTTGTGTACCTGTCCTCCTGGTATCGCTGGTAGTTGTGTACCCATCCTCCCGGTATATGTGCCATGTGTACCCGTCCTCCGGTATCGCTGGTAGTTGTGTACCTGTCCTCCTGGTATCACTGGTAGTTGTGTACCTGTCCTCCTGGTATCGCTGGTAGTTGTGTACCTGTCCCCCTGGTATCACTGGTAGTTGTGTACCCGTCCTCCCGGTATATGTGCCATGTGTACCCGCTCTCCGGTATCGCTGGTAGTTGTGTACCTGTCCTGGTATCGCTGGTAGTTTGTGTACCCGTCCTCCCGGTATATATGCCATGTGTACCCGTCCTCCTGGTATCACTGGTAGTTGTGTACCTGTCCTCCTGGTATCGCTGGTAGTTGTGTACCTGTCCCCCTGGTATCACTGGTAGTTGTGTACCCGTCCTCCCGGTATATGTGCCATGTGTACCCGTCCTCCGGTATTGCTGGTAGTTGTGTACCTGTCCTCCTAGTATCGCTGGTAGTTGTGTACCCATCCTCCCGGTATATGTGCCATGTGTACCCGTCCTCCTGGTATCACTGGTAGTTGTGTACCTGACCTCCTGGTATCGCTGGTAGTTGTGTACCCGTCATCCCGGTATATGTGCCATGTGTACCCCTCCTCCTGGTATCGCTGGTAGTTGTGTACCTGTCCTCCTGGTATCGCTGGTAGTTGTGTACCTGTCCTTCTGGTATCGCTGGTAGTTGTGTACCTGTCCTCCTGGTATCGCTGGTAGTTGTGTACCTGGTATCGCTGGTAGTTATGTACCCGTCCTCCTGGTATCGCTGGTAGTTGTGTACTCATCCTCCCGGTATATGTGCCATGTGTACCCGTCCTCCTGGTATCGCTAGTAGTTGTGTACCTGTCCTCCTGGTATCGCTGGTAGTTGTGTACCTGTCCTCCTGGTATCACTGGTAGTTGTGTACCTGTCCTCCTGGTGTCGCTGGTAGTTGTGTACCTGTCCCCCTGGTATCACTGGTAGTTGTGTACCCATCCTCCCGGTATATGTGCCATGTGTACCCGTCCTCCGGTATCGCTGGTAGTTGTGTACCTGTCCTCCTGGTATCGCTGGTAGTTGTGTACCCATCCTCCCAGTATATATGCCATGTGTACCCATCCTCCTGGTATCGCTGGTAGTTGTGTACCTGTCCTCCTGGTATCGCTAATAGTTGTGTACCTGTCCTCCTGGTATCACTGGTAGTTGTGTACCCGTCCTCCCGGTATATGTGCCATGTGTACCCGTCCTCCGGTATCGCTGGTAGTTGTGTTCCTGTCCTCCTAGTATCGCTGGTAGTTGTGTACCCATCCTCCCGGTATATATGCCATGTGTACCCGTCCTCCGGTATCGCTGGTAGTTGTGTACCTGTCCTCCTGGTATCGCTGGTAGTTGTGTACCTGTCCTCCTGGTATCGCTGGTAGTTGTGTACCTGTCCCCCTGGTATCACTGGTAGTTGTGTACCCGTCCTCCCGGTATATGTGCCATGTGTACCCGCTCTCCGGTATCGCTGGTAGTTGTGTACCTGTCCTGGTATCGCTGGTAGTTTGTGTACCCGTCCTCCCGGTATATATGCCATGTGTACCCGTCCTCCTGGTATCACTGGTAGTTGTGTACCTGTCCTCCTGGTATCGCTGGTAGTTGTGTACCTGTCCCCCTGGTATCACTGGTAGTTGTGTACCCGTCCTCCCGGTATATGTGCCATGTGTACCCGTCCTCCGGTATTGCTGGTAGTTGTGTACCTGTCCTCCTAGTATCGCTGGTAGTTGTGTACCCATCCTCCCGGTATCGCTGGTAGTTGTGTACCCGTCCTCCCGGTATCGCTGGTAGTTGTGTACCTGTCCTCCCGGTATCACTGGTAGTTGTGTACCCGTCCTCCCGGTATCGCTGGTAGTTGTGTACCCGTCCTCCCGGTATCGCTGGTAGTTGTGTATCCGTCCTCCCGGTATCGCTGGTAGTTGTGTACCCGTCCTCCCGGTATCGCTGGTAGTTGTGTACCCATCCTCCCGGTATCGCTGGTAGTTGTGTACCCGTCCTCCCGGTATTGCTGGTAGTTGTGTACTCGTCCTCCTGGTATCGCTGGTAGTTGTGTACCTGTCCTCCTGGTATCGTTGGTAGTTGTGTACCTGTCCTCCTGGTATCGCTGGTAGTTGTGTACCCGTCCTCCTGGTATATATGCCATGTGTTCCCGTCCTCCTGGTATCGCTGGTAGTTGTGTACCCATCCTCCCGGTATATATGCCATGTGTACCCGTCCTCCCGGTATCGCTGGTAGTTGTGTACTCGTCCTCCCGGTATCGCTGGTAGTTGTGTACCTGTCCTCCTGGTATCGCTGGTAGTTGTGTACTCGTCCTCCCGGTATCGCTGGTAGTTGTGTACCTGTCCTCCTGGTATCGCTGGTAGTTGTGTACCCGTCCTCCCGGTATCAGCAGAATGGCTGCATGCAGCAGGTGTGAGGCGAGCCCCCAGTCTTGCTCCTCTTCGGATGGTGTTTGGGATCCCCGGTAGGTTTCATGAAATATTCAGCTGCAAAGCTGTCACGTCAGGTGGAACAGAGTCGCCGGTGAATGCTTCCCATTAATGTTTCATGCTGTCTAAAGAGACAATCTTGCTGCAGGTAAAATAGCATCTAATGAGTGGAAATCTTTATTCATGACTTTTGCTCTCTTCCTCAGATAACGACTGGTTATAATCTGGAGGATGACCGATGCGAGTGCGTGGCGTTGCAGCAGTTTCAAGCGGGGGAACAGGTAAGACTAGGCGGAGGCCATCTGTGAATTAAGCAGCATATTGTGCGCTGATCGCCGCAGGCCCAGAGGAGACGTCTACACAGCCAGAATCCTTCGCAGCTTCTTATAGGGCCTGAGAATATTCCCATACATCTGTTTTTATAAATAACCTGATCCAATATTCCCCTTTATGTGTGAACAGCGGGGCTGTGTTATGTGATTTAATAAGCCAATTATCCTTAAAGACGGCAGTCACCGCTACAGACGACTCCTAAAGCTCAAACTCTGCAGGAATTCCAATATTCTGCCCCCCCCCCCCCTCAGTCTGCATCAGCTCAGCCTCCCCCCACTTTTATTCAATACATTTCCATTCATTACCAATGTACAATGTTATTTATAGATTGCCCATCTGTAGAGCTCCACCCAAATCAGAGAACGACGCTTCCGATACTATCCCCTCCACTCGGGTCTTGGTCAAGAGTTTGGGCTATTCCCAGGTCATCCCTGACCTTCTGGACCAGATATCTTTAAAGGAGAACTGAAGTGAGAGTTAAATGGAGGCTGCCATATTTATTTCCTTTTAAGCACTACCAGTTCCCTGGTTGTCCTGCTGATCCTCAGCTTCTAATACTTTAAGCCATAGCCCCTGAACAAGCATACAGCAGATCAGGGTTCTCTGACATTTTTGTCCGATCTGACAAGATTTGCTGCATGCTTGTTTCTGGCGTTATTCAGACACTAATGCAGCCAAAGAGGATCAGCAGGGCTTCCGGGCAACTGGTATTGTTTTAAAGGAAATAAATATGGCAGCCTCCATACACAGTCATATCCAATGTGCCTTCCTCTCTCCATCTCCAGATACTTTTACTCTAGTACCTCAAAAGTAAAAAACTACCATAGCATAATACTGTATTGTGTATAAAATATATAAAAATTCATTGCACTCACAAAATGATCATTGGAGAGAGAAGATACCCATAATCGTAAAGATATCTGGTTGAGAATACCCCCAACACTTAACTTGTTTCTATTGCAATTTGGGCTCAGTCTCAGCGTCACTATAGCCACCATAATTCACATAATGGCGTCTCCTCAGCCAAGCTTAGTATAGCGTCTCCTCAGCCAAGCTTACTATAGCGTCACCTCAGCCAAGCTTAGTATAGCGTCGCCTCAGCCAAGCTTAGTATAGCGTCGCCTCAGCCAAGCTTAGTATAGCGTCTCCTCAGCCAAGCTTAGTATAGCGTCTCCTCAGCCAAGCTTAGTATAGCGTCTCCTCAGCCAAGCTTAGTATAGCGTCACCTCTCAGCCAAGCTTAGTATAGCGTCGCCTCAGCCAAGCTTAGTATAGCGTCGCCTCTCAGCCAAGCTTAGTATAGCGTCTCCTCAGCCAAGCTTAGTATAGCCTCGCCTCAGCCAAGCTTAGTTTAGCGTCACCTCTCAGCCAAGCTTAGTATAGTGTCACCTCAGCCAAGCTTAGTATAGCGTCTCCTCAGCCAAGCTTAGTATAGCGTCTCCTCAGCCAAGCTTAGTATAGAGTCACCTCAGCCAAGCTTAGTATAGCGTCTCCTCAGCCAAGCTTAGTAAAGCGTCGCCTCAGCCAAGCTTAGTATAGCGTCTCCTCAGCCAAGCTTAGTATAGCTTCTCCTCAGCCAAGCTTACTATAGCTTCTCCTCAGCCAAGCTTAGTATAGAGTCTCCTCAGCCAAGCTTAGTATAGCGTCGCCTCTCAGCCAAGCTTAGTATAGCGTCTCCTCAGCCAAGCTTAGTATAGCGTCACCTCAGCCAAGCTTAGTATAGCGTCACCTCTCAGCCAAGCTTAGCATAGTGTCTCCTCAGCCAAGCTTAGTATAGCGTCTCCTCAGCCAAGCTTAGTATAGCGTCTCCTCAGCCAAGCTTAGTATAGCGTCTCCTCAGCCAAGCTTAGTATAGCGTCGCCTCAGCCAAGCTTAGTATAGCGTCGCCTCAGCCAAGCTTAGTATAGCGTCTCCTCAGCCAAGCTTAGTATAGCGTCTCCTCACCCAAGCTTAGTATAGCGTCGCCTCAGCCAAGCTTAGTATAGCGTCGCCTCAGCCAAGCTTAGTATAGCGTCTCCTCAGCCAAGCTTAGTATAGCGTCGCCTCAGCCAAGCTTAGTATAGCGTCGCCTCAGCCAAGCTTAGTATAGCGTCGCCTCAGCCAAGCTTAGTATAGCGTCGCCTCAGCCAAGCTTAGTATAGCGTCGCCTCAGCCAAGCTTAGTATAGCGTCGCCTCAGCCAAGCTTAGTATAGCGTCTCCTCAGCCAAGCTTAGTATAGCGGCTCCTCAGCCAAGCTTAGTATAGAGTCTCCTCAGCCAAGCTTAGTATAGCGTCGCCTCAGCCAAGCTTAGTATAGCGTCGCCTCAGCCAAGCTTAGTATAGCGTCGCCTCAGCCAAGCTTAGTATAGCGTCTCCTCAGCCAAGCTTAGTATAGCGTCTCCTCAGCCAAGCTTAGTATAGCGTCGCCTCAGCCAAGCTTAGTATAGCGTCTCCTCACCCAAGCTTAGTATAGCGTCTCCTCAGCCAAGCTTAGTATAGCGTCTCCTCACCCAAGCTTAGTATAGCGTCTCCTCACCCAAGCTTAGTATAGCGTCTCCTCAGCCAGGCTTAGTATAGAGTCTCCTCAGCCAACCTTAGAATAGCGTCTCCTCAGCCAAGCTTAGTATAGCGTCTCCTCAGCCAAGCTTAGTATAGCTTCTCCTCAGCCAAGCTTAGTATAGCGTCGCCTGAGCCAAGCTTAGTATAGCGTCTCCTCAGCCAAGCTTAGTATAGCGTCTCCTCAGCCAAGCTTAGTATAGCGTCTCCTCAGCCAAGCTTAGTATAGCGTCTCCTCAGCCAAGCTTAGTATAGCGTCTCCTCAGCCAAGCTTAGTATAGCGTCTCCTCAGCCAAGCTTAGTATAGCGTCTCCTCAGCCAAGCTTAGTATAGCGTCTCCTCAGCCAAGCTTAGTATAGCGTCACCTCAGCCAAGCTTAGTATAGCGTCTCCTCAGCCAAGCTTAGTATAGCGTCACCTCAGCCAAGCTTAGTAAAGCATCTCCTCAGCCAAGCTTAGTATAGCGTCACCTCAGCCAAGCTTAGTATAGCGTCTCCTCAGCCAAGCTTAGTATAGCTTCTCCTCAGCCAAGCTTAGGATAGCGTCACCTCAGCCAAGCTTAGTATAGCGTCTCCTCAGCCAAGCTTAGTATAGCGTCTCCTCAGCCAAGCTTAGTATAGCTTAGTATAGCGTCACCTCAGCCAAGCTTAGTATAGCGTCTCCTCAGCCAAGCTTAGTATAGCTTCTCCTCAGCCAAGCTTAGTATGGCGTCTCCTCAGCCAAGCTTAGTATAGCGTCACCTCAGCCAAGCTTAGTATAGCGTCACCTCAGCCAAGCTTAGTATAGCGTCTCCTCAGCCAAGCTTAGTATGGCGTCTCCTCAGCCAAGCTTAGTATAGCGTCACCTCAGCCAAGCTTAGTATAGCGTCTCCTCAGCCAAGCTTAGTATAGCGTCTCCTCAGCCAAGCTTAGTATAGCGTCTCCTCAGCCAAGCTTAGTATAGCGTCTCCTCAGCCAAGCTTAGTATAGCGTCGCCTCAGCCAAGCTTAGTATAGCGTCTCCTCAGCCAAGCTTAGTATAGCTTCTCCTCAGCCAAGCTTAGCATAGAGTCTCCTCAGCCAAGCTTAGCATAGCCTCGCCTCAGCCCAGCTTAGCATAGCGTCTCCTCAGCCAAGCTTAGCATAGCCTCGCCTCAGCCCAGCTTAGCATAGCGTCTCCTCAGCCAAGCTTAGCATAGTGTCTCCTCAGCCAAGCTTAGTATAGCCTCGCCTCAGCCAAGCTTAGTATAGCCTCGCCTCAGCCAAGCTTAGTATAGCATCTCCTCAGCCATGCTTAGTATAGCGTCGCCTCAGCCAAGCTTAGTATGGCGTCACCTCAGCCAACCTTAGTATGGCGTCACCTCAGCCAAGCTTAGTATAGCGTTTCCTCAGCCATGCTTAGTATAGCGTCGCCTGAGCCCAGCTTAGTATAGCATCTCCTCAGCCAAGCTTAGTATAGCGTCTCCTCAGCCAAGCTTAGTATAGCGTCACCTCAGCCAAGCTTAGTATAGCGTCACCTCAGCCAAGCTTAGTATAGCGTCTCCTCAGCCAAGCTTAGTATAGCGTCACCTCAGCCAAGCTTAGTATAGCGTCGCCTCAGCCAAGCTTAGTATAGCGTCACCTCAGCCAAGCTTAGTATAGCGTCTCCTCAGCCAAGCTTAGTATAGCGTCGCCTCACCCAAGCTTAGTATAGAGTCTCCTCAGCCAAGCTTAGTATGGCGTCTCCTCAGCCAAGCTTAGTATGGCGTCTCCTCAGCCAACCTTACTATAGTGTCTCCTCAGCCAAGCTTAGTATAGCGTCTCCTCAGCCAAGCTTAGTAAAGCGTCACCTCACCCAAGCTTAGTATAGAGTCTCCTCAGCCAAGCTTAGTATAGCGTCGCCTCAGCCAAGCTTAGTATAGCGTCACCTCAGCCAAGCTTAGTATAGCTTCTCCTCAGCCAAGCTTAGTATAGCGTCTCCTCAGCCAAGCTTAGTAAAGCGTCACCTCACCCAAGCTTAGTATAGCGTCGCCTCAGCCAAGCTTAGTATAGCGTCGCCTCAGCCAAGCTTAGTATAGCGTCACCTCAGCCAAGCTTAGTATAGCATCTCCTCAGCCAAGCTTAGTAAAGCGTCTCCTCAGCCAAGCTTAGTAAAGCGTCACCTCAGCCAAGCTTAGTATAGCGTCTCCTCAGCCAAGCTTAGTATAGCGTCTCCTCAGCCAAGCTTAGTATAGCATCGCCTCACCCAAGCTTTGTATAGCGTCTTCTCAGCCAAGCTTAGTATAGCTTCTCCTCAGCCAAGCTTAGTATAGCGTCTCCTCAGCCAAGCTTAGTATAGCGTCGCCTCAGCCAAGCTTAGCATAGCGTCTCCTCAGCCAAGCTTAGTATAGCCTCGCCTCAGCCAAGCTTAGTATAGCGTCTCCTCAGCCAAGCTTAGTATAGCGTCGCCTCACCCAAGCTTAGTATAGAGTCTCCTCAGCCAAGCTTAGTATGGCGTCTCCTCAGCCAAGCTTAGTATAGCGTCTCCTCAGCCAACCTTACTATAGTGTCTCCTCAGCCAAGCTTAGTATAGCGTCTCCTCAGCCAAGCTTAGTAAAGCGTCACCTCACCCAAGCTTAGTATAGAGTCACCTCAGCCAAGCTTAGTATAGCGTCGCCTCAGCCAAGCTTAGTATAGCGTCGCCTCAGCCAAGCTTAGTATAGCGTCTCCTCAGCCAAGCTTAGTAAAGCGTCACCTCAGCCAAGCTTAGTATAGCGTCTCCTCAGCCAAGCTTGGTATAGCGTCACCTCAGCCAAGCTTAGTATAGAGTCACCTCAGCCAAGCTTAGTAAAGCGTCGCCTCACCCAAGCTTTGTATAGCGTCTCCTCAGCCAAGCTTAGTATAGCGTCTCCTCAGCCAAGCTTAGTATAGCGTCTCCTCAGCCAAGCTTAGTATAGCGTCTCCTCAGCCAAGCTTAGTATAGAGTCTCCTCAGCCAAGCTTAGTATAGCGTCTCCTCAGCCAAGCTTAGTATAGAGTCACCTCACCCAAGCTTAGTATAGAGTCTCCTCAGCCAAGCTTAGTAAAGCGTCGCCTCACCCAAGCTTTGTATAGCGTCTCCTCAGCCAAGCTTAGTATAGCGTCTCCTCAGCCAAGCTTAGTATAGCGTCTCCTCAGCCAAGCTTAGTATAGCGTCTCCTCAGCCAAGCTTAGTATAGCGTCTCCTCAGCCAAGCTTACTATAGCCTCGCCTCAGCCAAGCTTAGTATAGCGTCTCCTCAGCCAAGCTTAGTATAGCGTCTCCTCAGCCAAGCTTAGTATAGCGTCTCCTTAGCCAAGCTTAGTATAGCGTCTCCTCAGCCAAGCTTAGTATAGCGTCTCCTCAGCCAAGCTTAGTATAGCGTCTCCTCAGCCAAGCTTACTATAGCCTCGCCTCAGCCAAGCTTAGTATAGCATCTCCTCAGCCAAGCTTACTATAGCCTCGCCTCAGCCAAGCTTAGTATAGCGTCTCCTCAGCCAAGCTTAGTATAGCGTCTCCTCAGCCAAGCTTACTATAGCCTCGCCTCAGCCAAGCTTAGTATAGCGTCTCCTCAGCCAAGCTTAGTATAGCGTCTCCTCAGCCAAGCTTAGTATAGCGTCACCTCAGCCAAGCTTAGTATAGCGTCACCTCTCAGCAAAGCTTAGTATAGCGTCACCTCAGCCAAGCTTAGTATAGCGTCACCTCTCAGCCAAGCTTAGTATAGCGTCACCTCAGCCAAGCTTAGTATAGCGTCACCTCTCAGCCAAGCTTAGTATAGCGTCACCTCTCAGCCAAGCTTAGTATAGAGTCTCCTCAGCCAAGCTTAGTATAGCGTCACCTCACTCAAGCTTAGTATAGCGTCTCCTCAGCCAAGCTTAGTATAGCGTCTCCTCAGCCAAGCTTAGTATAGCGTCTCCTCAGCCAAGCTTAGTCTAGCGTCTCCTCAGCCAAGCTTAGTATAGCCTCTCCTCAGCCAAGCTTAGTATAGCGTCTCCTCAGCCAAGCTTAGTATAGCGTCTCCTCAGCCAAGCTTAGTCTAGCGTCTCCTCAGCCAAGCTTAGTATAGCCTCTCCTCAGCCAAGCTTAGTATAGCGTCACCTCAGCCAAGCTTAGTATAGCGTCACCTCTCAGCAAAGCTTAGTATAGCGTCTCCTCAGCCAAGCTTAGTATAGCGTCTCCTCAGCCAAGCTTAGTATAGCCTCGCCTCAGCCAAGCTTAGTATAGCGTCTCCTCAGCCAAGCTTAGTATAGCCTCGCCTCAGCCAAGCTTAGTATAGCGTCTCCTCAGCCAAGCTTAGTCTAGCGTCTCCTCAGCCAAGCTTAGTATAGCGTCTCCTCAGCCAAGCTTAGTATAGAGTCTCCTCAGCCAAGCTTAGTATAGAGTCTCCTCAGCCAAGCTTAGTAAAGCGTCACCTCAGCCAAGCTTAGTATAGCGTGTCCTCAGCCAAGCTTAGTATAGCGTCTCCTCAGCCAAGCTTAGTATAGAGTCTCCTCAGCCAAGCTTAGTATAGAGTCTCCTCAGCCAAGCTTAGTATAGCGTCTCCTCAGCCAAGCTTAGTATAGCGTCTCCTCAGCCAAGCTTAGTATAGAGTCACCTCACCCAAGCTTAGTATAGAGTCTCCTCAGCCAAGCTTAGTAAAGCGTCGCCTCACCCAAGCTTTGTATAGCGTCTCCTCAGCCAAGCTTAGTATAGCGTCTCCTCAGCCAAGCTTAGTATAGCGTCTCCTCAGCCAAGCTTAGTATAGCGTCTCCTCAGCCAAGCTTAGTATAGCGTCTCCTCAGCCAAGCTTACTATAGCCTCGCCTCAGCCAAGCTTAGTATAGCCTCGCCTCAGCCAAGCTTAGTATAGCGTCTCCTCAGCCAAGCTTAGTATAGCGTCTCCTCAGCCAAGCTTAGTATAGCGTCTCCTCAGCCAAGCTTAGTATAGCGTCTCCTCAGCCAAGCTTAGTATAGCGTCTCCTCAGCCAAGCTTAGTATAGCGTCTCCTCAGCCAAGCTTACTATAGCCTCGCCTCAGCCAAGCTTAGTATAGCATCTCCTCAGCCAAGCTTACTATAGCCTCGCCTCAGCCAAGCTTAGTATAGCGTCTCCTCAGCCAAGCTTAGTATAGCGTCTCCTCAGCCAAGCTTACTATAGCCTCGCCTCAGCCAAGCTTAGTATAGCGTCTCCTCAGCCAAGCTTAGTATAGTGTCTCCTCAGCCAAGCTTAGTATAACGTCACCTCAGCCAAGCTTAGTATAGCGTCACCTCTCAGCAAAGCTTAGTATAGCGTCACCTCAGCCAAGCTTAGTATAGCGTCACCTCTCAGCCAAGCTTAGTATAGCGTCACCTCAGCCAAGCTTAGTATAGCGTCACCTCTCAGCCAAGCTTAGTATAGCGTCACCTCTCAGCCAAGCTTAGTATAGAGTCTCCTCAGCCAAGCTTAGTATAGCGTCACCTCACTCAAGCTTAGTATAGCGTCACCTCACTCAAGCTTAGTATAGCGTCTCCTCAGCCAAGCTTAGTATAGCGTCTCCTCAGCCAAGCTTAGTATAGCGTCTCCTCAGCCAAGCTTAGTCTAGCGTCTCCTCAGCCAAGCTTAGTATAGCGTCACCTCTCAGCAAAGCTTAGTATAGCGTCTCCTCAGCCAAGCTTAGTATAGCGTCTCCTCAGCCAAGCTTAGTATAGCCTCGCCTCAGCCAAGCTTAGTATAGCGTCTCCTCAGCCAAGCTTAGTATAGCCTCGCCTCAGCCAAGCTTAGTCTAGCGTCTCCTCAGCCAAGCTTAGTATAGCGTCTCCTCAGCCAAGCTTAGTATAGAGTCTCCTCAGCCAAGCTTAGTATAGAGTCTCCTCAGCCAAGCTTAGTAAAGCGTCACCTCAGCCAAGCTTAGTATAGCGTGTCCTCAGCCAAGCTTAGTATAGCGTCTCCTCAGCCAAGCTTAGTATAGAGTCTCCTCAGCCAAGCTTAGTATAGAGTCTCCTCAGCCAAGCTTAGTATAGCGTCTCCTCAGCCAAGCTTAGTATAGCCTCGCCTCAGCCAAGCTTAGTATAGCGTCTCCTCAGCCAAGCTTAGTATAGCGTCTCCTCAGCCAAGCTTAGTATAGCGTCTCCTCAGCCAAGCTTAGTATAGAGTCTCCTCAGCCAAGCTTAGTATAGCGTCTCCTCAGCCAAGCTTAGTATAGCGTCTCCTCAGCCAAGCTTAGTATAGCCTCGCCTCAGCCAAGCTTAGTATAGCGTCTCCTCAGCCAAGCTTAGTATAGCGTCTCCTCAGCCAAGCTTAGTATAGCGTCTCCTCAGCCAAGCTTAGTATAGCGTCTCCTCAGCCAAGCTTAGTATAGCGTCTCCTCAGCCAAGCTTAGTATAGCGTCTCCTCAGCCAAGCTTAGTATAGCGTCTCCTCAGCCAAGCTTAGTATAGCCTCACCTCAGCCAAGCTTAGTATAGCGTCTCCTCAGCCAAGCTTAGTATAGCGTCTCCTCAGCCAAGCTTAGTATAGCGTCACCTCACTCAAGCTTAGTATAGCGTCTCCTCAGCCAAGCTTAGTATAGCGTCTCCTCAGCCAAGCTTAGTCTAGCGTCTCTTAGTATAGAGTCTCCTCAGCCAAGCTTAGTATAGCGTCTCCTCAACCAAGCTTAGTATAGCGTCTCCTCAGCCAAGCTTAGTATAGCCTCACCTCAGCCAAGCTTAGTATAGCGTCTCCTCAGCCAAGCTTAGTATAGCCTCACCTCAGCCAAGCTTAGTATAGCGTCTCCTCAGCCAAGCTTAGTATAGCGTCTCCTCAGCCAAGCTTAGTATAGCGTCTCCTCAGCCAAGCTTAGTATAGAGTCTCCTCAGCCAAGCTTAGTATAGCGTCTCCTCAGCCAAGCTTAGTATAGCGTCTCCTCAGCCAAGCTTAGTATAGCGTCTCCTCAGCCAAGCTTAGTATAGCGTCTCCTCAGCCAAGCTTAGTATAGCGTCTCCTCAGCCAAGCTTAGTATAGCGTCTCCTCAGCCAAGCTTAGTATAGCGTCTCCTCAGCCAAGCTTAGTATAGCGTCTCCTCAGCCAAGCTTAGTATAGCGTCACCTCACTCAAGCTTAGTATAGCGTCTCCTCAGCCAAGCTTAGTATAGTGTCTCCTCAGCCAAGCTTAGTATAACGTCACCTCAGCCAAGCTTAGTATAGCGTCACCTCTCAGCAAAGCTTAGTATAGCGTCACCTCAGCCAAGCTTAGTATAGCGTCACCTCTCAGCCAAGCTTAGTATAGCGTCACCTCAGCCAAGCTTAGTATAGCGTCACCTCTCAGCCAAGCTTAGTATAGCGTCACCTCTCAGCCAAGCTTAGTATAGAGTCTCCTCAGCCAAGCTTAGTATAGCGTCACCTCACTCAAGCTTAGTATAGCGTCACCTCACTCAAGCTTAGTATAGCGTCTCCTCAGCCAAGCTTAGTATAGCGTCTCCTCAGCCAAGCTTAGTATAGCGTCTCCTCAGCCAAGCTTAGTCTAGCGTCTCCTCAGCCAAGCTTAGTATAGCGTCACCTCTCAGCAAAGCTTAGTATAGCGTCTCCTCAGCCAAGCTTAGTATAGCGTCTCCTCAGCCAAGCTTAGTATAGCCTCGCCTCAGCCAAGCTTAGTATAGCGTCTCCTCAGCCAAGCTTAGTATAGCCTCGCCTCAGCCAAGCTTAGTCTAGCGTCTCCTCAGCCAAGCTTAGTATAGCGTCTCCTCAGCCAAGCTTAGTATAGAGTCTCCTCAGCCAAGCTTAGTATAGAGTCTCCTCAGCCAAGCTTAGTAAAGCGTCACCTCAGCCAAGCTTAGTATAGCGTGTCCTCAGCCAAGCTTAGTATAGCGTCTCCTCAGCCAAGCTTAGTATAGAGTCTCCTCAGCCAAGCTTAGTATAGAGTCTCCTCAGCCAAGCTTAGTATAGCGTCTCCTCAGCCAAGCTTAGTATAGCCTCGCCTCAGCCAAGCTTAGTATAGCGTCTCCTCAGCCAAGCTTAGTATAGCGTCTCCTCAGCCAAGCTTAGTATAGCGTCTCCTCAGCCAAGCTTAGTATAGAGTCTCCTCAGCCAAGCTTAGTATAGCGTCTCCTCAGCCAAGCTTAGTATAGCGTCTCCTCAGCCAAGCTTAGTATAGCCTCGCCTCAGCCAAGCTTAGTATAGCGTCTCCTCAGCCAAGCTTAGTATAGCGTCTCCTCAGCCAAGCTTAGTATAGCGTCTCCTCAGCCAAGCTTAGTATAGCGTCTCCTCAGCCAAGCTTAGTATAGCGTCTCCTCAGCCAAGCTTAGTATAGCGTCTCCTCAGCCAAGCTTAGTATAGCGTCTCCTCAGCCAAGCTTAGTATAGCCTCACCTCAGCCAAGCTTAGTATAGCGTCTCCTCAGCCAAGCTTAGTATAGCGTCTCCTCAGCCAAGCTTAGTATAGCGTCACCTCACTCAAGCTTAGTATAGCGTCTCCTCAGCCAAGCTTAGTATAGCGTCTCCTCAGCCAAGCTTAGTCTAGCGTCTCTTAGTATAGAGTCTCCTCAGCCAAGCTTAGTATAGCGTCTCCTCAACCAAGCTTAGTATAGCGTCTCCTCAGCCAAGCTTAGTATAGCCTCACCTCAGCCAAGCTTAGTATAGCGTCTCCTCAGCCAAGCTTAGTATAGCCTCACCTCAGCCAAGCTTAGTATAGCGTCTCCTCAGCCAAGCTTAGTATAGCGTCTCCTCAGCCAAGCTTAGTATAGCGTCTCCTCAGCCAAGCTTAGTATAGAGTCTCCTCAGCCAAGCTTAGTATAGCGTCTCCTCAGCCAAGCTTAGTATAGCGTCTCCTCAGCCAAGCTTAGTATAGCGTCTCCTCAGCCAAGCTTAGTATAGCGTCTCCTCAGCCAAGCTTAGTATAGCGTCTCCTCAGCCAAGCTTAGTATAGCGTCTCCTCAGCCAAGCTTAGTATAGCGTCTCCTCAGCCAAGCTTAGTATAGCGTCTCCTCAGCCAAGCTTAGTATAGCGTCACCTCACTCAAGCTTAGTATAGCGTCTCCTCAGCCAAGCTTAGTATAGCCTCGCCTCAGCCAAGCTTAGTATAGCGTCTCCTCAGCCAAGCTTAGTCTAGCTTCTCTTAGTATAGAGTCTCCTCAGCCAAGCTTAGTATAGCGTCTCCTCAGCCAAGCTTAGTATAGCGTCTCCTCAGCCAAGCTTAGTCTAGCGTCTCTTAGTATAGAGTCTCCTCAGCCAAGCTTAGTATAGCGTCTCCTCAGCCAAGCTTAGTATAGCGTCTCCTCAGCCAAGCTTAGTATAGCCTCACCTCAGCCAAGCTTAGTATAGCGTCTCCTCAGCCAAGCTTAGTATAGCGTCTCCTCAGCCAAGCTTAGTATAGCGTCTCCTCAGCCAAGCTTAGTATAGCGTCTCCTCAGCCAAGCTTAGTATAGCGTCTCCTCAGCCAAGCTTGGTATAGCGTCTCCTCAGCCAAGCTTAGTATAGCGTCTCCTCAGCCAAGCTTAGTATAGCGTCTCCTCAGCCAAGCTTAGTATAGCGTCTCCTCAGCCAAGCTTAGTATAGCGTCTCCTCAGCCAAGCTTAGTATAGCGTCTCCTCAGCCAAGCTTAGTATAGCGTCACCTCACTCAAGCTTAGTATAGCGTCTCCTCAGCCAAGCTTAGTATAGCCTCGCCTCAGCCAAGCTTAGTATAGCGTCTCCTCAGCCAAGCTTAGTCTAGCGTCTCCTCAGCCAAGCTTAGTCTAGCGTCTCCTCAGCCAAGCTTAGTATAGCGTCTCCTCAGCCAAGCTTAGTATAGCCTCGCCTCAGCCAAGCTTAGTATAGCGTCTCCTCAGCCAAGTTTAGTATAGCGTCTCCTCAGCCAAGCTTAGTATAGCGTCTCCTCAGCCAAGCTTAGTCTAGCGTCTCCTCAGCCAAGCTTAGTATAGAGTCTCCTCAGCCAAGCTTAGTATAGAGTCTCCTCAGCCAAGCTTAGTATAGCGTCTCCTCAGCCAAGCTTAGTATAGCCTCGCCTTAGCCAAGCTTAGTATAGCGTCTCCTCAGCCAAGCTTAGTATAGCGTCTCCTCAGCCAAGCTTAGTATAGCGTCTCCTCAGCCAAGCTTAGTATAGCGTCTCCTCAGCCAAGCTTAGTATAGCGTCTCCTCAGCCAAGCTTAGTATAGAGTCTCCTCAGCCAAGCTTAGTATAGCGTCTCCTCAGCCAAGCTTAGTATAGCGTCTCCTCAGCCAAGCTTAGTATAGCGTCTCCTCAGCCAAGCTTAGTATAGCGTCTCCTCAGCCAAGCTTAGTATAGCCTCACCTCAGCCAAGCTTAGTATAGCGTCTCCTCAGCCAAGCTTAGTATAGCGTCTCCTCAGCCAAGCTTAGTATAGCATCTCCTCAGCCAAGCTTAGTATAGCGTCTCCTCAGCCAAGCTTAGCATAGCGTCTCCTCAGCCAAGCTTAGTATAGCTTCTCCTCAGCCAAGCTTAGTATAGCGTCTCCTCAGCCAAGCTTAGCATAGCGTCTCCTCAGCCAAGCTTAGTATAGCATGTGTTGACTGTTTCCTGCTGCAATAAGACCCCAGATCTACCCCATTCTGGGGAGAGCAGCGTAAGGATGCCCACTACATTTCATTATACTCTGCAGCATCGGCATCAGGCAGTTTCAATCATAATGATTAAATGTGGGCGGTAGTGCAAGGACAGTGATGTATAAATGAGGATTACCACCAACTGCATGCCGGATGGGGGAGCATGACAGCCCCTCACCCCCCCATTCCTTAGTGCAGTAGTCACCCCCCCCTCCCCCATTAGCGCAGCGGCACCTGTCCTGTCATGTTAGCTGGTGTCCTTAGATCACATACAATCGATGGTCAGACTCTCCATACTTCAGACTCTCCATGTATGGAGAGATTGGAGCAGCCGCTCACACATAAGCCGCACAGTCACTTTTATGGGGTGGTAAGGAGACGGGTATTCTCCTATCCTGGCAGAATAAACACCGTTAAGCAGATTTCATGCAAGGCTCTTGTCTGTTATCTCGTGTCCTCTTCTCTTGTCCAGATTTATATTTTCTATGGCACGCGCTCAAACGCAGAGTTTGTCATCCACAACGGATTCTTCTTTGAGAACAACACTCACGACCGGGTGAAGATAAAGCTGGGCGTCAGTAAGAGCGACCGACTCTACGCCATGAAGGCCGAAGTCCTAGCTCGAGCCGGCATCCCAACGTAAGCCCTTCCTTCTGTTGTACACAAAAAGAGATGCCAACATCAATAGATGACATTGTATGAATAATGCAATCATTGTTACTGCTGTGTTTTTCTTATGAGAGATCTGTGAACTGCCCGGCTTTTATTTACCAAACCGTTCTTCTCTGCACCCGTTCTATTGTGCCACGAAATCCCTTGCTTTCCATTGTGCAGCCGTTCTATTCTGCTGCAGCGTGGAGCCGCCTGTGCCGCCGCAGCGTGGAGCCGCCTGTGCCGCCGCAGCGTCGAGCCGCCTGTGGAGCCGCCTGTGCCGCCGCAGCGTAGAGCCGCCGTGCCGCAGCAGCGTGGTGCCGCTTGTGCCGCAGCAGCGTGGTGCCGCCCGTGCCGCAGCAGCGTGGAGCCGCCTGTGCCGCAGCGTCGTGCCGCAGCAGCGTGGAGCCACCCGCGCCGCAGCAGCGTGGAGCCGCCTGTGCCGCAGCAGCGTGGAGCCGCCTGTGCCGCAGCAGCGTGGAGCCGCCTGTGCCGCAGCAGCATGGAGCCGCCCGCGCCGCAGCGGCGTGGAGCCGCCCGCGCCGCAGCAGCGTGGAGTGCAGTGGGGAGTGGCCTGTGCCGTGCAGTGTGAGGTAGCACAGAGCCCTCCTGTAGATGGGTGGGTATATGGTGCTGCTCAGGTGCTCCTGTACATTGGTGCCACGGTCAGTCTTGGATCGGGGGGTGGGGGCAGGGGGCCCGAGGTTCTGAGAAGCCTCTGAAAGATTCAGAGAATTCCCTCTACTGAAGCATCGGACTTGTTTGATTTGATAAAGTGGCAGGTTTGCTGTAATTAGATGTTTTCTCCAATTTTCATGGACTTGGAATGTAAATTGCCGCAGCTCAGACTTGGGCTCAGCAGTTGCTGTACATTGGCTGCATTTCCCACCTTCATGTCACAGAATGGTCTGTGTGTGTGAAATCACCAGAGACTGTCACATCAATATACATATGTTATCATTACTGCTCTTCTGACTGCCACCCCTCTATTCCCAGGTCCAGTGTGTTCGCTCTGCACGTCACCGAACCCCCCATCTCCGCTCAGCTGCTGGCCTTCCTGCGGGTCTTCTGCATGACTGAGGGTAAGGTGCCTGTCACTTAACTGAGCTACATCCCTTCTATAGATCACTCCACCCATAACTGAACTAAGTCACTTCTATGGATAGCCAGCTCCACTCATAACTGAGCTATGTCAAGTCTATGGATTGCCAGCTCCACTCATAACTGAGCTCTGTCACTTTCTATGGATAGCCAGCTCCACACATAACTGAACTCCGTCACTTCTATGGATAGCCAGCTCCACTCAAAACTGAGCTCTGTCACGTCTATGGATAGCCAGCTCCACACATAACTGAGCTCTGTCACGTCTATGGATAGCCAGCTCCACCCATAACTGAGCTCTGTCACGTATATGGATCACTCCACCCATAACTGAGCTACGTCACTTCTATGGATCGGTCCACTCATAACTGAGCTCTGTCATTTTTATGGATAGCTTCACCCATAAATGAGCTCTGTCACTTCTATGGATCACTCCACCCATAACTGAGCTACGTCACTTCTATGGATCGCTCCACCCATAACTGAGCTATGTCACTTCTATGGATAGCCAGCTCCACTCATAACTGAGCTATGTTACTTCTATGGATAGCTCCACTCATAACTGAGCTCCGTCACTTGTATGGATAGCCAGCTCCACACATAACTGAGCTCCGTCACTTCTATGGATAACCAGCTCCAGTCATAACTGAGCTCTGTCACGTCTATGGATAGCCGGTTCCACACTGAGCTAAGTCATGTCTATAGATAGCAAGCTCCACTCATAATTGAGGTTTTTTTCTGTGTTTAAGACACTGTAGTGACATAGATTGCAGTAAATTATTCAGGATATTCACTTTTACAGTAATTTTCCTGTTTTCAGCATCAGAAACACTTTCTATAGCTGTATATTGCTGTATATCGTTATGCGCTCCCCCCTCCCCCCATGATGTCACAGCCTAGGCTGTTTAGCTAAGCAGAATGCTCCTCCCAGCAGTAAAAATGTCACCTCCTGTGATACATTTTAGAATGTAAATCAAGTAGGCAAAGTTTTTTTTGCAGTTCGCAAAGTCCAGGGTTGTGGATTTGGTCCAAAATCATCCGACTCCTCCGTTTATGAAACCTATGACACCAGGTACCCAAAATTACCCCGACTCCACAGCCCTGGAGCAAGCCCTCAATAAATAATTTATAAACTAATATTGGTAAAAAATAAGCAGTTTTATTCATTCAGTTTATTTTCCCTTCTTATGAGAGGTGACGTTTTCCAGGGTCCATGTAATGAGAAGTTCTCTCTCTCCTGCAGATGAGCTGAAGGAACACTTGATCGGAGAGCATGCACTCAACAAGATCTTCACACTGGGGAATACGGAGTTTCCTGTCAGCTGGGACAATGAGATTAAGCTGTGGACCTTCCTGGAGGCCAGAGCTTCACTGCTGCTGAAGACCTACAGAACCACCATCGAGGTAACGCCACCATCTCCTGGTCTCGCCTATTCACCTGTGTATGCATGAGAGTGTAGCCAGCCACATCCACAAGAGCATTGAAACAATACGTTGGTTGCCTGAAGCAGAGGGCGTGGATAGGTTTGGCAGGTTCTGGTCCTTGTGAAACCGATCTTATGCTGAGGTAATCTGCCGCTGCACCACTGACTTGGGCTCTTCCTTCATGCGATGGGGTCATGGTAGGAGAATTCTATTTGTACCATAAGAATGGATTTGCTAGGACAAGGCAGAGGGATAGGTTTTATTATTGGGAGAACATGAACAGGTAATATGTAAAGTAGTAACACAGCCACAAAGGTTACCACTGGATAGGCAGGTGGGGAGAATTATAACCTGACCCCGCTCCGGGATATAAGAAGTGGCTCTCTGTAGACCGGAAGGAATGGGGATACACCCCTCCACCAAGGGTGGGCTAGACACTTTGTAAAGTTGTCACACAGACACATACAAACGTCGCCACGAAGGTTACCACTGGATAGGCGGGCGGGGAGAATTATAACCTGACCCCGCTCAGGTATAAGAAGTGGCTCTCTGTAGACCGGATGGAATGGAGATACACCCCTCCACCAAGGGTGGACTAGACACTTTGTAAAGTCGTCACACAGACACATACAAACGTCGCCACGAAGGTTACCACTGGATAGGCGGGCGGGGAGAATTATAACCTGACCCCGCTCAGGTATAAGAAGTGGCTCTCTGTAGATCGGATGGAATGGAGATACACCCCTCCACCCAGGGTGGACTACACAATTTGTAAAGTAGTAACACAGAGGCACCAAGTAGAGTAAAAACGATTAAAAGCAGTTTAAAAAGGGAGAAGTTGGTGGACTTACCTCTCATAGGCAAAAAGTTTGGAGGGTACAAAGTCAGGTCAATAGCCTGGCTAAGCGCTTAGCCAGGCTATTGACCTGACTTTGTACCCTCCAAACTTTTTGCCAGATGAAGTGGGATAGTGACCCGTGAAACGTGTTGCAACCTTGGAGCTTTTAATAAAAAGTTACTTTATAATGTAACGTCCCATTGTCTGGTTTATCTTTCTATGAGAGAGGTAAGTCCACCAACTTCCCCCTTTTTAAACCGCTTTTAATTGTTTTTACTCTACTTGGCGCCTCTGTGTTACGACTTTACAAATTGTCTAGTCCACCCTTGGTGGAGGGGTGTATCCCTAATCCTTCCTGTCTACAGAGAGCCACTTCTTATCCCGGAGCGGGGTCAGGTTATAATTCTCCCCGCCCGCCTATCCAGTGGTTGCCTTTGTGGTGACCCACGTTTGTGAGTATAGCCATTGCTTTGTTATATACCTGACCAATTGTCATTGAAATACTACACTATATTGGGCTCTCGGTCTCCTTTTGTCTCCTTCATGGACAGGTAATAGTTTTTTTTTTGGGGGGGGGGGGGGGGGGTTAGAATAGCTTAGCTAGAACAATGGAATAGCTTTTTGGACCCTTACATCTTCGGGGAGCTATACTGGGTGTTAAGGGCATAGAGGGGCAGTAGTGGGTTAGAAGAGGCTTATGATTGGAGGGAGAGTTATATGACCTGGAGGACACATTGGTGTTTCATGATGTATGGGTGGGGGTGCTAAAACAAATAGTCAGCCATTTAGCATTGCACTGAAGCTGAACAGTGCTGTACTATTCATGCCAAATACAAGAGTATGCTTCACCTCTTCACCAGACATCATGATGGGGACATCAGACATGGAAAAAGTCTTGGCAATAAATATCTTCAATGCCAATCAGCTGCAGCTAAAGCCAATTCTGCATAAAATCAGAAGATAGTTTTGGTGGTATGCTACTCCCTCTGTATAAGTCCCTTGTGAGGCCACATTTACAGGATGGGATACAGTTACCTGCTGCTAAATGTAAGGGTTCTTTGCAGTAAGGGTGGTTAAGATATGAAATCTTACCACAGATGGGAAATCTTACTACAGCAAGTAATTCTTGTTCTTAACTTGCATTTAAAAGGGATATGACTGCTTTTCTTGCTTAAGAAAAAAAAGCCATTTATTTCTGTGTAGCAGTCACATGACCATAGCTATGCTTTGTTGTCCCTGGGGACGTTCTGCTGCAGCCTAGTGTAGGGAATGAGTTTCTGTTTTGAGCAGCTAATTACACATGCAGGAAGAGGGAAATACATGGGAAGTCTGTATTGCAAACTACTGCAGACAGTGTAGATTCAGGAATGCGTTTTGGGATAAAATTGGGTGGGAGTCCCTATGGAAATCTGTTAACCCACTCCCCCAACCCACTGTGGGCCAGTGGTGGTCTAGCGTAAACCCTATGGAGGCCGTGGAAGAGCTCATGTTGACAGGTCTGAGCGTTATATAAATGCTTAGTCACCTTGGGTTCTGTTTAAGGACTCCGACTACAAAGCTACAGTGATGTGAAAAACTATTTGCCCCCTTCCTGATTTCTTATTCTTTTGCATGTTTGTCACACTTAAATGTTTCTGCTCATCAAAAACCGTTAACTATTAGTCACAGATAACATAATTGAACACAAAATGCAGTTTTAAATGATAGTTTTTATTATTTAGTGAGGAAAAAAAACTCCAAACCTACATGGCCCTGTGTGAAAAAGAAATTGCCCCCTGAACCTAATAACTGGTTGGGCCACCCTTAGCAGCAATAACTGCAATCAAGCGTTTGCGATAACTTGCAACGAGTCTTTTACAGCGCTCTGGAGGAATTTTGGCCCACTCATCTTTGCAGAATTGTTGTAATTCAGCTTTATTTGAGGGTTTTCTAGCATGAACCGCCTTTTTAAGGTCATGCCACAACATCTCAATAGGATTCAGGTCAGGACTTTGACTAGGCCACTCCAAAGTCTTCATTTTGTTTTTCTTCAGCCATTCAGAGGTGAATTTGCTGGTGTGTTTTGGGTCATTGTCCTGCTGCAACACCCAAGATCGCTTCAGCTTGAGTTGACGAACAGATGGCCGGACATTCTCCTTCAGGATTTTTTGGTAGACAGTAGAATTCATGGTTCTATCTATCACAGCATGCCTTCCAGGTCCTGAAGCAGCAAAACAACCCCAGACCATCACACTACCACCACCATATTTTACTGTTGGTATGATGTTCTTTTGCTGAAATGCTGTGGTACTTCTATGCCAGATGTAATGGGACACGTACCTTCCAAAAAGTTCAACTTTTGTCTCGTCGGTCCACAAGGTATTTTCCCAAAAGTCTTGGCAATCATTGAGATGTTTTTTTTAGCAAAATTGAGACGAGCCTTAATGTTCTTTTTGCTTAAAAGTGGTTTGTGCCTTGGATATCTGCCATGCAGGCCGTTTTTGCCCAGTCTCTTTCTTATGGTGGAGTCGTGAACACTGACCTTAATTGAGGCAAGTGAGGCCTGCAGTTCTTTAGATGTTGTCCTGGGGTCTTTTGTGGCCTCTCGGATGAGTTTTCTCTGCGCTCTTGGGGTAATTTTGGTCGGCCAGCCACTCCTGGGAAAGTTCATCACTGTTCCATGTTTTTGCCATTTGTGGATAATGGCTCTCACTGTGGTTCGCTGGAGTCCCAAAGCTTTAGAAATGGCTTTATAATCTTTACCAGACTGATAGATCTCAATTACTTTTGTTCTCATTTGTTCCTGAATTTCTTTGGATCTTGGCATGATGTCTAGCTTCTCTATGTCAGATAGCTCCTATTTAAGTGATTTCTTGATTGAAACAGGTGTGGCAGTAATCAGGCCTGGGGGTGACTACAGAAATTGAACTCAGGTGTGATAAACCACAGTTAAGTTATTTTTTAACAAGGGGGGCAATTTCTTTTTCACACAGGGCCTTGTAGGTTTTGAGTTTTTTTTCTCACTAAATAATAAAAACCATCATTTAAAACTGCATTTTGTGTTCAATTATGTTATCTTTGACTAATAGTTAACGGTTTTTGATGAGCAGAAACATTTAAGTGTGACAAACATGCAAAAGAATAAGAAATCAGGAAGGGGGCAAATAGTTTTTCACATTACTGTATATATTACATTTTGAGGCGTGGCTTTCAGATTGGTGTGTTATTTAAACCATTTGACATTCTCCCCAACCAGCAATGAAACTTTGTCATTTCATAGTTTGTGATTGCCCTATTGGAGTCTGTCCTACTGGGATGCTGTTAGTTGCTACTTGTCAATAGTCTTGATCTCCTTTTTTTGCCTGCAGGAGGATAAGCATCTGTTAGAGGGAGGAGACCTTTCGCTCCACGCATCCATGGCCATCAAACTGCGTCTCGTGGAGAAAGAGATCCTGGAGAAAGCCGTGAAGAGTGCTTCCGATAACTGTAACCTGCACAGAAAACACATGGAGGACGGCGACCCTCTCCCCAAATACGAGGAAAGCATCGC
Source organism: Hyperolius riggenbachi (assembly GCF_040937935.1). NCBI lineage: Eukaryota > Metazoa > Chordata > Amphibia > Anura > Hyperoliidae > Hyperolius > Hyperolius riggenbachi. Next base: position 298,636,061 of record NC_090654.1, on the reverse strand, counting down.
CTTTCTGGAGAATGCTGCGGCGGACGCCAAACTCCCCCTTGTACTTAAAGGCTTGGATGAAGAAGACTCTGACCCGTCTGAGCTGAACCTCCAGGAAGCTCTCACCATCTCTGAACTCACTGAAAATGGTTACAGTGATGGAAAAGACTCTCTGGTCAATGGGACAAAGTATATAAACGAGACCGATCTCCCACAGGAAGACACAACCAAAGACGCCAAAGAAATTCTCTCCGAGACCTCAGAGGAGGCCAAAGTGCAATTGTGAACTCCTTTTTTGACTTTGAAAGTGATTGAGAAATACAGAGATTTTCAGACCGTGCACTTGCATTGCTGTGTTCACTTTTAACGTTTCGGCAGAAAAAAAAAATATTGCTGCTTTCATTTTTTTCTTAATTTAAGTTTCCCTGAACTGGCGTGTTTATGGAAGTGGGTCTATTTTGTGTTGACTTCAACAACCAATCAGATTCTGGTTGTCCTCTCTAAGTAATGCTTCAGACAGCAGCTGGGCCAGGATTCACGGCAGTGAGCAGCACCGTAGGCTGAAGTCAGATGGGGGGGTTGGCAGGAATCACTGCAGTGAGCAGCACCGTAGGCTTAAGTCAGATGGGGAGGGGGGGCAGGATTCACGGCAGTGAGCAGCACCATAGGGAAAAGTCAGATGGGGGGGCAGAAATCACTGCAGTGAGCAGCACCGTAGGCTGAAGCCGGATGGGGGGGGGGCAGGAATCACTGCAGTGAGCAACACCATAGGGAGAAGTCAGATGGGGGGGGCAGAAATCACTGCAGTGAGCAGCACCGTAGGCTGAAGCCGGATGGGGGGGGCAGGAATCACTGCAGTGAGCAGCACCGTAGGGAGAAGTCAGATGGGGAGGGGGGGCAGGAATCACTGCTGTGAGCAGCACCGTAGGCTGTAGTCAGATGGGGGGGCAGGAATCACTGCAGTGAGCAGCACCGTAGGCTGAAGCCGGATGGGGGGGGGGCAGGAATTATGGCTGTGGAGATTTACACTTTAAGAATATTATTTGAGTGAATTTATTTTTTATTATTATTATTTTAAGAGGGCTTTAGATTTGCCATTTTATGATGAGTTTACATATAATTTGAGAAGATTATAAAGGGTTACTTAGGCTGCTTCTGTGCAGTAAATGGGATGAGGCAACCATCTGGGCGGCCCCTTCCCTCCTGGGCAGCCCCTCCTACACTGTGTGTTTCTGTGCAGTAAATGGGGGGAGGCAACCATATGGGCAGCCCCTCCCCTCCTAGGTGGTCCCTCCCCTTCTGGGCAGCCCCTCCTACACTGTGCTTCTGTGCAGTAAATGGGATGAGGCAACCATATGGGCAGCCCCTCCCCTCCTGGGCAGCCCCTCCTACACTGCTTCTGTGCAGTAAATTGGATGTGGCAACCAGATGGGTGGCCCCTCCCCTCCTGGGCAGCCCCTCCTACACTGTGTGCTTCTGTGCAGTAAATGGGATGAGGCAACCAGATGGGTGGCTCCTCCTAAGCAGCCCCTCCCCTCCTGGGCGGCCCCTGTGTTCAGACTACAGCTCTAACTTTAGATACCACCATTGTTGCAGTTTGTCCAATCAGCTCCGAGGAATTTAAAAATATCACTTATAAATGTAAAGTCCCAGGTTTTTTCCATGCATTTATTAGAACATTATTTTAAAATTTGCATCAAAAAGTTTTGGAAAAAAGTTGCGCATTTTGAAAAATAAAAATGGAAATTATTACTGCGCCAAATCGTGGCTTCTCATCTCCTCTTGTCTCCTGCTGAGTCCCGTCTGGTATGAAGCTATGAGCCCAGGAAGAGAGTAACCGCCATGATAGGCTTGGGCCATGTTCATGGTGGGACGTTGTTTCTGCAAGCTGAACTTGCTGCACTGTGAGCGCCCCATAGCTGCTGCACCTCGCAATGCACCCCTGTGTATGGGGCCTTTGTCTTACGTAAAAAAAAAAATGGTTCAATCAACCTTTTCAGAGTTTTGTAATTGTATTTGTTGATACTGTGCCATGATGAGAACGTAGCAAATGTAAGCTTACGTTTTTCTTAGAAATAATAATAATAATTGCAGTATTTGTATAGCGCCTTTCTCCTGTCAGACTCAAAGCGCTTGCGAGGCAGCCACTAGAGCGCACTCAGTAAGCAGTAGCAGTGTTAGGGAGACTTGCCCAAGAAACTCCTTACTGAATAGGTGTTGGCTTACTGAACAGGCAGAGCCGAGATGTGAACCCAGGTCTCCTGTGTCAGAGGCAGAAATGGCAGCACTTTACTTATTAAAATGTTTCCTTAAACCTGAGACGATAAAAATAAACGACAAGGCACGCGGCTGTGCATGTGCCGTACACACCACAATTTACAATGCCCCAGGTGGCAGATTTTTTTTTTTATCACCCTCAGATATACTTTACTTTTAATAGCATAAGCAACTTTTTTTTTTCTTTGTTAATTTGCATTTTGTGCTTTATCTTTATTTTTCATTTTGTTTATTTTATGAAGTGGCATTATTTGAAAACCATTCCTATTAGTACATACTTCTATCCAGTACATGTATGAACATATTTTGTTAGTTTAGTTACATCAAAGGGTACAGGTAAAAGTATGTAGGGTAACAGCTGTATTTTTTTTGGGGGGGAGGGGGGGGCAGGGGGAGGGGTTTAGGAAAGTATCTCTATGGTTTGCTATGAGTGCAATTTGTTTACCTCAGCCTGACCATTTTTATACTTGTAGTTGTCCGATACAGATAGAAGTATGAACTTAGTCTGGGAAAAAAGAAGTTAACATTTTTCATTTCATTTTTTAAAACACTTTTTAGAACAAATGTTTGAGCTACATATCATATGAAAGCCTATAACAAAATGCTGTAATATGATACCCGCCCCTGAGCTGCATATCATATGAAAGCCTATAACAATGCCATAATATGATACCCGCCCCTGAGCTGCATATCATATGAAAGCCTATAACAATGCCGTAATATGATACCCGGCCCTGAGCTGCATATCATATGAAAGCCTATAACAATGCCGTAATATGATACCTGTTCCTTGGCTGCATATCATATGAAAGCCTATAACAATGCCGTAATATGATACCCGCCCCTGAGCTGCATATCATATGAAAGCCTATAACAATGCCGTAATATGATACCCGCCCCTGAGCTGCATATCATATGAAAGCCTATAACAATGCTGTAATATGATACCCGCCCCTGAGCTGCATATCATATGAAAGCCTATAATAATGCCATAATATGATACCCGCCCCCTGAGCTACATATCATATGAAAGCCTATAACAATGCCATAATATGATACCTGCCCCTGAGCTGCATATCACATGAAAGCCTATAACAATGCCGTAATATGATATCCGCCCCTGAGCTGCATATCACATGAAAGCCTATAACAAAATGCCGTAATATGATACCTGCCCCTGAGCTGCATATGACATAAAAGCCTATAACAAAATGCGGTAATATAATACCCGCCCCTGAGCTGCATATCACATGAAAGCCTATAACAAAATGCCGTAATATGATACCCACCCCTGAGCTGCATGTATTGTGAAAGCTTATAACAATGTCGTAATATGATACCTGCCCCTGAGCTGCATATCGCATGAAAACCTATAACAATGCCGTAATATGATACCTGCCCCTGAGCTGCATATCATATGAAAGCCTATAACAAAATGCTGTAATATGATACCTGCTCCTGAGCTACATGTCATATGAAAGCCTATAACAAAATGCCGTAATATGATACCTGCCCCTGAGCTGCATATGACATAAAAGCCTATAACAAAATGCCGTACTATGATACCCGCCCCTGAGCTGCATATGACATAAAAGCCTATAACAAAATGCCGTAATATGATACCTGCCCCTGAGCTACATATCATATAAAAGCCTATAACAAAATGCGGTAATATGATACCCGCCCCTGAGCTGCATATGACATAAAAGCCTATAACAATGCCGTAATATGATACCCGCCCCTGAGCTGCATATCATATGAAAGCCTATAACAAAATGAGGTAATATGATACCCGCCTCTGAGCTGCCTATAACAAAATGCCGTAATATGATACCTGCCCCTGAGCTGCATATGACATAAAAGCCTATAACAAAATGCGGTAATATGATACCCGCCCCTGAGCTGCATATGACATAAAAGCCTATAACAATGCAGTAACATGATACCTGCCTATTGTATAAAAGCCTATAACAAAATTCTGTAATATGATACCCGCCCCTGAGCTGCCTATAACAAAATGCCGTAATATGATACCTGCCCCTGAGCTACATATCATATGAAAGCCTATAACAAAATGCCGTAATATGATACCCACCCCTGAGCTGCATATCATGAAAGCCTGTAACAAAATGGCATAATATGATACCTGCCCCTGAGCTGCATATGACATAAAAGCCTATAACAAAATGCGGTACTATGATACCTGCTCCTGAGCTGCATATCGTATGAAAGCCTATAACAAAATGGCGTAATATGATACCCACCCCTGAGCTGCATATAATGTGAAAGCTTATAACAATGCCGTAATATGATACCTGCCCCTGAGCTGCATATCACATGAAAGCCTATAACAATGCCGTAATATGATACCTGCCCCTGAGCTGCATATGACATAAAAGCCTATAACAAAATGCGGTAATATGATACCTGCCCCTGAGCTGCATATCACATGAAAACCTATAACAATGCCGTAATATGATACCTGCCCCTGAGCTGCATATGACATAAAAGCCTATAACAATGCCGTAATATGATACCTGCCCCTGAGCTGCATATCACATGAAAGCCTATAACAATGCCGTAATATGATACCTGCCCCTGAGCTGCATATGACATAAAAGCCTATAACAAAATGCGGTAATATGATACCTGCCCCTGAGTTACATATCATATGAAAGCCTATAACAATGCCGTAATATGATACCCTCCCCTGAGCTGCATATGACATAAAAGCCTATAGCAAAATGCCGTACTATGATACCTGCCCCTGAGCTGCATATCATATGAAAGCCTATAACAAAATGCGGTAATATGATACCTGCCCCTGAGCTACATATATGAAAGCCTATAACAATGCCGTAATATGATACCTGCCCCTGAGCTGCATATAATGTGAAAGCTTATAACAATGCCGTAATATGATACCTGCCCCTGAGTTACATATCATATGAAAGCCTATAACAATGCCGTAATATGATACCCGCCCCTGAGCTGCATATGACATAAAAGCCTATAACAAAATGCCGTACTATGATACCCGCCCCTGAGCTGCATATGACATAAAAGCCTATAACAAAATGCCGTACTATGATACCCGCCCCTGAGCTGCATATCATATGAAAGCCTATAACAAAATGCCGTAATATGATACCCGCCCCTGAGCTGCATATGACATAAAAGCCTATAACAAAATGCCGTACTATGATACCCGCCCCTGAGCTGCATATCATATGAAAGCCTATAACAAAATGGCGTAATATGATACCTGCCCCTGAGCTGCATATGACATAAAAGCCTATAACAAAATGCCGTACTATGATACCCGCCCCTGAGCTGCATATCATATGAAAGCCTATAACAAAATGGCGTAATATGATACCTGCCCCTGAGCTGCATATGACATAAAAGCCTATAACAAAATGCGGTAATATGATACCCGCCCCTGAGCTGCATATGACATAAAAGCCTATAACAATGCAGTAACATGATACCTGCCTATTGTATAAAAGCCTATAACAAAATTCTGTAATATGATACCTGCCCCTGAGTTACATATCATATGAAAGCCTATAACAAAATGCCGTAACATGATACCTACCCCTGTGCTGCATATTGTATAAAAGCCTATAACAAAATGCTGTAAAAAACCTGCCCTTGAGCTGCATATCGTATGAAGGCCTATAACAATGCCGTAATATGATACCCGCCCTTGAGCTGCATATCATATGAAAGCCTATAACAATGCCGTAATATGATACCCTCCCCTGAGCTACATATCACATGAAAGCCTATAACAATGCCGTAATATGATATCCGCGCCTGAGCTGCATATCACATGAAAGCCTATAACAATGCAGTAACATGATACCTACCCCTGTGCTGCATATTGTATAAAAGCCTATAACAAAATGCTGTAAAAAACCTGCCCTTGAGCTGCATATCATATGAAAGCCTATAACAAAATGCCGTAATATGATACCTGCCCCTGAGCTGCATCCTATATAATAATAGCCCTGTATCTCTGCGTCCTATCCCTCACTTCATGAGTGTGTGTATCCCGGGTTTTGCACTACTGCGCATGTGCAGGGAGGGACGCAGAGACTGAGGAGAGCTGAGGGAGGACGGGGCCAGAAGGGGTGGGTGGGTGTGTGCGTGCGGAGGAGTGGTGACAGACCTAGCCCATTTTTAAACGGGCTAAACTAGTATCATACGAAAGCCTTTAACAAAATGCCGTAATATGATACCTCCTCCTGAGCTGCATATATATGAAGGCCCATAACAAAATGCTGTAGCAGGATGTTTGCCTCTGAGCTGCTGTTGTGCTCAATCCCATCATTTTGTTTTGTACTCTATATGTAGCATCTGGATTCAGCTAATCTCAGCGCTGCTGTGTCCCCCATGAGCTATAAAGTCAGCAACGTAATGCCGGGAAACGCCGCCAAAGGTTGCCAAATGGTCTTCTACTTGGTAGAACAGCATTGGACATAGTCTAAGAAAGACGCAACTGCTGTTGGTTTAGACGCCCATCTGAACCAGCCCTAAAGATCTGGCCTGCCAGATGCGACCTCAGGGGTCATTTTGTACTAATGCTAGATTCTCAACTGACACTGCCCCGATGGTCCATCTCGCTGGACAACACGCGAGCAGAGTCAGGACTTCCTGTGCATACACTCCATCACATTCTGTACAGTCGATATGGAGGGAGATGGAGCGAGTGGTAAGTAGGAGAACAATGCCCTTGGAAGGGGTCCGGCTGGGTCACTCCAGCATATCATCCACTGACATCTTGAGGATGATCGGGGGCCTCTCTACACACACTGCATTCTCTGCTGAAGTGACCACGACTGATCCGTCATAGCCAAGGACCGTCTAGCATGTGTACAAGGTACAAAGTACAGGTAAAGCCCGGATGAAGATAGGCACACATGGATCCATTTTGGCCAACTGACCCCTCTCCGATCAGAGATTGGTCAGATGATGATCGATTCCTGCAACCCTGGCTACTCAAGCTTCAAGTGTTGATGCAGTACAATGTTATGTAGTATTCGTGCTTCCGCCCACTTGCATGGGATTCTTGCTATATGGCCAATGGCCAATAAACTGCCAAAAAATGATTGGATGTGTTTGGTCCAATAGATATCTGGCAAATTCAGGGTGATTGAATGGATATTTTGTGAGTGTGTGTGTGTGTGCCTAGCCTTATATGGTAGAATATAGGCTGCTAGGTAAGTAGTACTACGGTAATCAACGCACTTCCTAACATCTAGTGCTCCCAGCAGTTACGTAAAGATACAATATGTATTCTTCAAGCAATGACCATAGCAACTCTTGGACATCCATTAGGACAACAGTAAAGAGAATTGCAATAAACTCCAATAAACAGCTTGACGGCGCTAAACCCTTTTGAATCAAAGGGCACCTCCGGGTCTGCGTCTGGGGTACCCCCAGCTTTTTCCTGTGGTCAGTGGAGGTCTTGTTCTGGTACCTCCAGCTTCTTCTGTGGTCAGTGGAGGTCTGATTCTGGTACCTCCAGCATCTTATGTGGTCAGCGGAGGTCTGCTTCTGGTACCTTCAGCTTTCTTCTGTGGTCAGTGGAGGTCTGCTTCTGGTACCTCCAACTAGAGGCCTGTGTGGGTCTAATTTTTCAGACCTGCAGCCTGCTACCCACAACTTGCTTTGAGGTGAATTAGATACCCGACCGCCTACCCGAAATAGCAGAACAGAGCAGCCACATCCCTGGCCCCGGCTGCTTTAGGCCATGTAAATGCAGAGCCCCATCTTCAGAAAGCAAAGCTCATACCTGCAGTGGTGGAAGCGTCGCTCCAGTGTGTGTGGGGAAGGGGGGAGGTAGGTTTAGGGAGGTAGTTTGTGCAGTTAGGGGAGTTTTAAGGCTTAGGCATCAGGTAGGTAGTTCTATACTGATACTGATCTTTTACTATCGGCATTACTGGATGCTCAAATTTCTGTACGCCTTTATTTGATGTACACTTGTCTTGTACCTGTTTGATAGTAAAAGCCTGTCTTTAATTTTTCTTGACACAGAACATTTATAATGCGCTGTCTTCCTGGCAAACTCAAAGCACCAGAGCTGCTGCCACTTGCTGGCGCTCTATAGGCAGTAGCAGTGTTAGGCTGGAGCCACTAGGGGGTGCTCTATAGGCAGTAGCAGTGTTAGGCCAGAGCTGCAGCCACTAGGGGCGCTCTATAAGCAGTAGTAGTGTTAGGCCAGAGCTGCAGCCACTAGTGGGCGCTCTATAGGCAGTGTTAGGCCAGAGCTACAGCCACTCTATAAGCAGTAGCAGTGTTAGGCCAGAGCTGCAGCCACTAGGGGGCGCTCTATAGGCAGTAGCAGTGTTAGGCCAGAGCTGCAGACACTAGGGGGAGCTCTATAGGCAGTAGCAGTGTTAGGTCAGAGCTGCAGCCACTAGGGGGTGCTCTATAGGCAGTAGCAGTGTTAGGCCAGAGCTGCAGCCAGTAGGGGGCGCCCTATAGGCAGTAGCAGTGTAAGGCCAGAGCTGCAGCCACTAGGGGGCGCTCTATAGGCAGTAGCAGTGTTAGGCCAGAGCTGCAGCCACTAGGGCACGCTCTATAGGCAGTAGCAGTGTTAGGCCAGAGCTGCAGCCACTAGGGGGCACTCTATAGACAGTAGCAGTGTTAGGCCAGAGCTGCAGCCACTAGGGGCGCTCTACAGTCAGTAGCAGTGTTAGGCCAGAGCTGCAGCCACTAGGATGCGCTCTATAGGCAGTAGCAGTGTTAGGCCGGAGCTGCAGCCACTAGGGGGCGCTCTATAGGCAGTAGTAGTGTTAGGTCAGAGCTGCAGCCACTAGGATGCGCTCTATAGGCAGTAGCAGTGTTAGGCCAGAGCTGCAGCCACTAGGATGCGCTCTATAGGCAGTAGCAGTGTTAGGCAGGAGCTGCAGCCACTAGGGGGCGCTCTATAGGCAGTAGCAGTGTTAGGCCAGAGCTGCAGCCACTAGGGAGCGCTCTATAGGCAGTAGCAGTGTTAGGCCAGAGCTGCAGCCACTAGTGGGCGCTCTATAGGCAGTAGCAGTGTTAGGCCAGAGCTGCAGCCCCTAGGGAGCGCTCTATAGGCAGTAGCAGTGTTAGGCCAGAGCTGCAGCCACTAGTGGGCGCTCTATAGGCAGTAGCAGTGTTAGGCCAGAGCTGCAGCCACTAGGGGGCGCTCTATAGGCAGTAGTAGTGTTAGGCCAGAGCTGCAGCCACTAGGGGGAACTCTATAGGCAGTAGCAGTGTTAGGCCAGAGCTGCAGCCACTAGGGGGCACTCTATAGGCAGTAGCAGTGTTAGGCCAGAGCTGCAGCCCCTAGGGAGCGCTCTATAGGCAGTAGCAGTGTTAGGCCAGAGCTGCAGCCACTAGTGGGCGCTCTATAGGCAGTAGCAGTGTTAGGCCAGAGCTGCAGCCACTAGGGGGCGCTCTATAGGCAGTAGTAGTGTTAGGCCAGAGCTGCAGCCACTAGGGGTGCTCTATAGGCAGTAGCAGTGTTAGGCCAGAGCTGCAGCCACTAGGGGGCGCTCTATAGGCAGTAGCAGTGTTAGGTCAGAGCTGCAGCCATTAGGGGGCGCTCTATAGGCAGTAGCAGTGTTAAGCCAGAGCTGCAGCCACTAGGGGGTGATCTATAGGCAGTAGCAGTGTTAGGCCAGAGCTGCAGCCACTAGGAGGTGCTCTATAGGCAGTAGCAGTGTTAGGCCAGAGCTGCAGCCACTAGGGGGGGCTCTATAGGCAGTAGCAGTGTTGGGGCAGAGCTGCAGCCACTAGGGGTCGCTCTATAGGCAGTAGCAGTGTTAGGCCAGAGCTGCAGCCACTAGGGGGTGCTCTATAGGCAGTAGCAGTGTTAGGCCAGAGCTGCAGCCACTAGGGGGCGCTCTATAGGCAGTAGCAGTGTTAGGCCAGAGCTGCAGCCACTAGGGGGCGCTCTATAGGCAGTAGCACTGCTGGCCAGAGCTGCAGCCACTAGGGGGCGCTCTATAGGCAGTAGCAGTGTTAGGCCAGAGCTGCAGCCACTAGGGGGTGCTCTATAGGCAGTAGCAGTTTTAGGCCAGAGCTGCAGCCACTAGGGGGCGCTCTATAGGCAGTAGCAGTGTTAGGTCAGAGCTGCAGCCACTAGGGGGCGCTCTATAGGCAGTAGCAGTGTTAGGTCAGAGCTGCAGCCACTAGGGGGCGCTCTATAGGCAGTAGCAGTGTTAGGTCAGAGCTGCAGCCACTAGGGGGCGCTCTATAGGCAGTAGCATTGTTAGGCCAGAGCTGCAGCCACTAGGGGGCGCTCTATAGGCAGTAGCAGTGTTAGGCCAGAGCTGCAGCCACTTGGGGGCGCTCTATAGGCAGTAGCAGTCTTAGGCCAGAGCTGCAGCCACTAGGGGGCACTCTATATTCAGTAGCAGTGTTAGGCTAGAGCTGCAGCCACTAGGGGCGCTCTATAGGCAGTAGCAGTGTTAGGCCAGAGCTGCAGCCACTAGGGGGCGCTCTATAGGCAGTAGCAGTGTTAGGCCAGAGCTGCAGCCACTAGGGGGTGCTCTATAGGCAGTAGCAGTGTTAGGCCAGAGCTGCAGCCACTAGGGGCGCTCTATAGGCAGTAGCAGTGTTAGGCCAGAGCTGCAGCCACTAGGGGGTGCTCTATAGGCAGTAGCAGTGTTAGGCCAGAGCTGCAGCCACTAGGGGTGCTCTATAGGCAGTAGCAGTGTTAGGCCAGAGCTGCAGCCACTAGGATGCGCTCTATAGGCAGTAGTAGTGTTAGGCCAGAGCTGCAGCCACTAGGGGGCGCTCTATAGGCAGTAGTAGTGTTAGGCCAGAGCTGCAGCCACTAGGGGTGCTCTATAGGCAGTAGAAGAGTTAGGCCAGAGCTGCAGCCACTAGGGGGCGCTCTATAGGCAGTAGCAGTGTTAGGCTGGAGCCACTAGGGGGCGCTCTATAGGCAGTAGCAGTGTTAGGCCGGAGCTGCAGCCACTAGGGGGCGCTCTATAGGCAGTAGCAGTGTTAGGCCAGAGCTGCAGCCACTAGGATGCGCTCTATAGGCAGTAGCAGTGTTAGGCCAGAGCTGCAGCCACTAGGGGGCGCTCTATAGGCAGTAGTAGTGTTAGGCCAGAGCTGCAGCCACTAGGGGTGCTCTATAGGCAGTAGAAGAGTTAGGCCAGAGCTGCAGCCACTAGGGGGCGCTCTATAGGCAGTAGCAGTGTTAGGCTGGAGCCACTAGGGGGCGCTCTATAGGCAGTAGCAGTGTTAGGCCGGAGCTGCAGCCACTAGGGGGCGCTCTATAGGCAGTAGCAGTGTTAGGCCAGAGCTGCAGCTACTAGGGGGTGCTCTATAGGCAGTAGCAGTGTTAGGGCAAAGCTGCAGCCACTAGGGGGCGCTCTATAGGCAGTAGCAGTGTTAGGGCAAAGCTGCAGCCACTAGGGGGTGCTCTATAGGCAGTAGCAGTGTTAGGCTGGAGCTGCTGCCACTTGCTGGCGCTCTATAGGCAGTAGCAGTGTTAGGCCAGAGCTGCAGCCACTAGGGGGTGCTCTATAGGCAGTAGCAGTGTTAGGCCAGAGCTGCAGCCACTAGGGGGCGCTCTATAGGCAGTAGCAGTGTTAGGCCAGAGCTGCAGCCACTAGGGAGCGCTCTATAGGCCAGAGCTGCAGCCACTAGGGGGTGCTCTATAGGCAGTAGCAGTGTTAGGCCAGAGCTGCAGCCACTAGGGGGCGCTCTATAGGCAGTAGCAGTGTTAGGCCAGAGCTGCAGCCACTAGGGCACGCTCTATAGGTAGTAGCAGTGTTAGGCCAGAGCTGCAGCCACTAGGGAGCGCTCTATAGGCAGTAGCAGTGTTAGGCCAGAGCTGCAGCCACTAGTGGGTGCTCTATAGGCAGTAGCAGTGTTAGGCCGGAGCTGCAGCCACTAGGGGGGCTCTATAGGCAGTAGCAGTGTTAGGCCAGAGCTGCAGCCACTAGGGCACGCTCTATAGGTAGTAGCAGTGTTAGGGCAGAGCTGCAGCCACTAGGGGGCGCTCTATAGGCAGTAGCAGTGTTAGGGCAGAGCTGCAGCCACTAGGGGAGCTCTATAGGCAGTAGCAGTGTTAGGCCAGAGCTGCAGCCACTAGGGATGCTCTATAGGCAGTAGCAGTGTTAGGCCAGAGCTGCAGCTACTAGGGGGTGCTCTATAGGCAGTAGCAGTGTTAGGGCAAAGCTGCAGCCACTAGGGGGCGCTCTATAGGCAGTAGCAGTGTTAGGGCAAAGCTGCAGCCACTAGGGGGTGCTCTATAGGCAGTAGCAGTGTTAGGCTGGAGCTGCTGCCACTTGCTGGCGCTCTATAGGCAGTAGCAGTGTTAGGCCAGAGCTGCAGCCACTTGGGGGTGCTCTATAGGCAGTAGCAGTGTTAGGCCAGAGCTGCAGCCACTAGGGGGCGCTCTATAGGCAGTAGCAGTGTTAGGCCAGAGCTGCAGCCACTAGGGGGCGCTCTATAGGCAGTAGCAGTGTTAGGCAGAGCTGCAGCCACTAGGCAGCTCTATAGGCAGTAGCAGTGTTAGGCCAGAGCTGCAGCCACTAGGGGGGGGTGCTCTATAGGCAGTAGCAGTGTTAGGCAGAGCTGCAGCCACTAGGAGGCGCTCTATAGGCAGTAACAGTGTTAGGCCAGAGCTGCAGCCACTAGGATGCGCTCTATAGGCAGTAGCAGTGTTAGGCCAGAGCTGCAGCCACTAGGATGCGCTCTATAGGCAGTAGCAGTGTTAGGCAGGAGCTGCAGCCACTAGGGGGCGCTTTATAGGCAGTAGCAGTGTTAGGCCAGAGCTGCAGCCACTAGGGGGCGCTCTATAGGCAGTAGCAGTGTTAGGCCAGAGCTGCAGCCACTAGGGGTGCTCTATAGGCAGTAGCAGTGTTAGGCCAGAGCTGCAGCCACTAGGGGGCGCTCTATAGGCAGTAGCAGTGTTAGGCCAGAGCTGCAGCCACTAGGGGGCGCTCTATAGGCAGTAGCAGTGTTAGGCCGGAGCTGCAGCCACTAGGGGGGCTCTATAGGCAGTAGCAGTGTTAGGCCAGAGCTGCAGCCACTAGGGCACGCTCTATAGGTAGTAGCAGTGTTAGGGCAGAGCTGCAGCCACTAGGGGGCGCTCTATAGGCAGTAGCAGTGTTAGGGCAGAGCTGCAGCCACTAGGGGGTGCTCTATAGGCAGTAGCAGTGTTATGCCAGAGCTGCAGCCACTAGGGGGCACTCTATAGACAGTAGCAGTGTTAGGGCAGAGCTGCAGCTACTAGGGGCGCTCTATAGGCAGTAGCAGTGTTAGGCCAGAGCTGCAGCCACTAGGGGGTGCTCTATAGGCAGTAGCAGTGTTAGGCCAGAGCTGCAGCCACTAGGGCACGCTCTATAGGTAGTAGCAGTGTTAGGCCAGAGCTGCAGCCACTAGGGGGTGCTCTATAGGCAGTAGCAGTGTTAGGCCAGAGCTGCAGCCACTAGGGGGTGCTCTATAGGCAGTAGCAGTGTTAGGCCAGAGCTGCAGCCACTAGGGGGCACTCTATAGGCAGTAGCAGTGTTAGGCCAGAGCTGCAGCCACTAGGGGGCGCTCTATAGGCAGTAGCAGTGTTAGGCCAGAGCTGCAGCCACTAGGATGCGCTCTATAGGCAGTAGCAGTGTTAGGCCAGAGCTGCAGCCACTAGGATGCGCTCTATAGGCAGTAGCAGTGTTAGGCCAGAGCTGCAGCCACTAGGGAGTGCTCTATAGGCAGTAGCAGTGTTAGGCCAGAGCTGCAGCCACTAGGTGTGCTCTATAGGCAGTAGCAGTGTTAGGCCAGAGCTGCAGCCACTAGGGGGCGCTCTATAGGCAGTAGCAGTGTTAGGCCAGAGCTGCAGCCACTAGGTGTGCTCTATAGGCAGTAGCAGTGTTAGGCCAGAGCTGCAGCCACTAGGGGGGGGGGGGCGCTCTATAGGCAGTAGCAGTGTTAGGCCGGAGCTGCAGGCACTAGGGGGTGCTCTATAGGCAGTAGCAGTGTTAGGCCAGAGCTGCAGCCGCTAGGGCGTGCTCTATAGGCAGTAGCAGTGTTAGGCCAGAGCTGCAGCCACTAGGGGGGGCTCTATAGGCAGTAGCAGTGTTAGGCCAGAGCTGCAGCCACTAGGGGGCGTTCTATAGGCAGTAGTAGTGTTAGGTCAGAGCTGCAGCCACTAGGATGCGCTCTATAGGCAGTAGCAGTGTTAGGCCAGAGCTGCAGCCACTAGGGGTGCTCTATAGGCAGTAGCAGTGTTAGGCCGGAGCTGCAGCCCCTAGGGGGCGCTCTATAGGCAGTAGCAGTGTTAGGCCAGAGCTGCAGCCACTAGGGGTGCTCTATAGGCAGTAGCAGTGTTAGGGCAGAGCTGCAGCTACTAGGGGCGCTCTATAGACAGTAGCAGTGTTAGGCCAGAGCTGCAGCCACAAGGGGGCGCTCTATAGGCAGTAGCAGTGTTAGGCCAGAGCTGCAGCCACTAGGGGGCGTTCTATAGGCAGTAGCAGTGTTAGGCCAGAGCTGCAGCCACTAGGTGTGCTCTATATGCAGTAGCAGTGTTAGGCCAGAGCTGCAGCCACTAGGGGGCGCTCTATAGGCAGTAGCAGTGTTAGGCCAGAGCTGCAGCCACTAGGGGGAGCTCTATAGGCAGTAGCAGTGTTAGGCCAGAGCTACAGCCACTAGGGGGAGCTCTATAGGCAGTAGCAGTGTTAGGCCAGAGCTGCAGCCACTAGGTGTGCTCTATATGCAGTAGCAGTGTTAGGCCAGAGCTGCAGCCACAAGGGGGCGCTCTATAGGCAGTAGCAGTGTTAGGCCAGAGCTGCAGCCACTAGGGGGTGCTCTATAGGCAGTAGCAGTGTTAGGCCAGAGCTGCAGCCACTAGGGGTGCTCTATAGGCAGTAGCAGTGTTAGGGCAAAGCTGCAGCCACTAGGGGGTGCTCTATAGGCAGTAGCAATGTTAGGCCAGAGCTGCAGCCACTAGGGGGCACCCTATAGGCAGTAGCAGTGTTAGGCTGGAGCTGCAGCCACTAGGGGGCGCTCTATAGGTAGTAGCAGTGTTAGGCCAGAGCTGCAGCCACTAGGGGGCACCCTATAGGCAGTAGCAGTGTTAGGCTGGAGCTGCTGCCACTAGGGGGCGCTCTATAGGTAGTAGCAGTGTTAGGCCAGAGCTGCAGCCACTAGGGGGCGCTCTATAGGTAGTAGCAGTGTTAGGCCAGAGCTGCAGCCACTAGGGGGCGCTCTATAGGCAGTAGCAGTGTTAGGCCAGAGCTGCAGCCACTAGGGGGCACCCTATAGGCAGTAGCAGTGTTAGGCTGGAGCTGCAGCCACTAGGGGGCGCTCTATAGGTAGTAGCAGTGTTAGGCCAGAGCTGCAGCCACTAGGGGGCGCTCTATAGGTAGTAGCAGTGTTAGGCCAGAGCTGCAGCCACTAGGGGGCGCTCTATAGGTAGTAGCAGTGTTAGGCCAGAGCTGCAGCCACTAGGGGGCGCTCTATAGGTAGTAGCAGTGTTAGGCCAGAGCTGCAGCCACTAGGTGTGCTCTATAGGTAGTAGCAGTGTTAGGCCAGAGCTGCAGCCACAAGGGGGCGCTCTATAGGCAGTAGCAGTGTTAGGCCAGAGCTGCAGCCACTAGGGGGCGCTCTATAGGTAGTAGCAGTGTTAGGCCAGAGCTGCAGCCACTAGGGGGCGCGCTATAGGCAGTAGCAGTGTTAGGCCAGAGCTGCAGCCACTAGGGGGCGCTCTATAGGTAGTAGCAGTGTTAGGCCAGAGCTGCAGCCACTAGGGGGCGCTCTATAGGCAGTAGCAGTGTTAGGCCAGAGCTGCAGCCACTAGGGGGCGCTCTATAGATAGTAGCAGTGTTAGGCCAGAGCTGCAGCCACAAGGGGGCGCTCTATAGGCAGAAGTAGTGTTAGGCCGGAGCTGCAGCCCCTAGGGGGCGCTCTATAGGCAGTAGCAGTGTTAGGCCAGAGCTGCAGCCACTAGGGGGCGCTCTATAGGCAGTAGCAGTGTTAGGCCAGAGCTGCAGCCACTAGGATGCGCTCTATAGGCAGTAGCAGTGTTAGGCCAGAGCTGCAGCCACTAGGGGGCGCTCTATAGGCAGTAGCAGTGTTAGGCCAGAGCTGCAGCCACTAGGGGGCGCTCTATAGGCAGTAGTAGTGTTAGGCCAGAGCTGCAGCCACTAGGGGTGCTCTATAGGCAGTAGCAGTGTTAGGCCAGAGCTGCAGCCACTAGGGGGCGCTCTATAGGCAGTAGCAGTGTTAGGCCAGAGCTGCAGCCACTAGGATGCGCTCTATAGGCAGTAGCAGTGTTAGGCCAGAGCTGCAGCCACTAGGGGGCTCTCTATAGGCAGTAGCAGTGTTAGGCCAGAGCTACAGCCACTAGGGAGCGCTCTATAGGCAGGAGCAGTGTTAGGCCAGAGCTGCAGCCACTAGGGGGCGCTCTATAGGCAGTAGCAGTGTTAGGCCAGAGCTGCAGCCACTAGGGGTGCTCTATAGGCAGTAGCAGTGTTAGGGCAGAGCTGCAGCTACTAGGGGCGCTCTATAGACAGTAGCAGTGTTAGGCCAGAGCTGCAGCCACAAGGGGGCGCTCTATAGGCAGTAGCAGTGTTAGGCCAGAGCTGCAGCCACTAGGGGGCGTTCTATAGGCAGTAGCAGTGTTAGGCCAGAGCTGCAGCCACTAGGTGTGCTCTATATGCAGTAGCAGTGTTAGGCCAGAGCTGCAGCCACTAGGGGGCGCTCTATAGGCAGTAGCAGTGTTAGGCCAGAGCTGCAGCCACTAGGGGGAGCTCTATAGGCAGTAGCAGTGTTAGGCCAGAGCTGCAGCCACTAGGGGGAGCTCTATAGGCAGTAGCAGTGTTAGGCCAGAGCTGCAGCCACTAGGTGTGCTCTATATGCAGTAGCAGTGTTAGGCCAGAGCTGCAGCCACAAGGGGGCGCTCTATAGGCAGTAGCAGTGTTAGGCCAGAGCTGCAGCCACTAGGGGGTGCTCTATAGGCAGTAGCAGTGTTAGGCCAGAGCTGCAGCCACTAGGGGTGCTCTATAGGCAGTAGCAGTGTTAGGGCAAAGCTGCAGCCACTAGGGGGTGCTCTATAGGCAGTAGCAATGTTAGGCCAGAGCTGCAGCCACTAGGGGGCACCCTATAGGCAGTAGCAGTGTTAGGCTGGAGCTGCAGCCACTAGGGGGCGCTCTATAGGTAGTAGCAGTGTTAGGCCAGAGCTGCAGCCACTAGGGGGCACCCTATAGGCAGTAGCAGTGTTAGGCTGGAGCTGCTGCCACTAGGGGGCGCTCTATAGGTAGTAGCAGTGTTAGGCCAGAGCTGCAGCCACTAGGGCACGCTCTATAGGTAGTAGCAGTGTTAGGCCAGAGCTGCAGCCACTAGGGAGCGCTCTATAGGCAGTAGCAGTGTTAGGCCAGAGCTGCAGCCACTAGTGGGTGCTCTATAGGCAGTAGCAGTGTTAGGCCGGAGCTGCAGCCACTAGGGGGGCTCTATAGGCAGTAGCAGTGTTAGGCCAGAGCTGCAGCCACTAGGGCACGCTCTATAGGTAGTAGCAGTGTTAGGGCAGAGCTGCAGCCACTAGGGGGCGCTCTATAGGCAGTAGCAGTGTTAGGGCAGAGCTGCAGCCACTAGGGGAGCTCTATAGGCAGTAGCAGTGTTAGGCCAGAGCTGCAGCCACTAGGGATGCTCTATAGGCAGTAGCAGTGTTAGGCCAGAGCTGCAGCTACTAGGGGGTGCTCTATAGGCAGTAGCAGTGTTAGGGCAAAGCTGCAGCCACTAGGGGGCGCTCTATAGGCAGTAGCAGTGTTAGGGCAAAGCTGCAGCCACTAGGGGGTGCTCTATAGGCAGTAGCAGTGTTAGGCTGGAGCTGCTGCCACTTGCTGGCGCTCTATAGGCAGTAGCAGTGTTAGGCCAGAGCTGCAGCCACTTGGGGGTGCTCTATAGGCAGTAGCAGTGTTAGGCCAGAGCTGCAGCCACTAGGGGGCGCTCTATAGGCAGTAGCAGTGTTAGGCCAGAGCTGCAGCCACTAGGGGGCGCTCTATAGGCAGTAGCAGTGTTAGGCAGAGCTGCAGCCACTAGGCAGCTCTATAGGCAGTAGCAGTGTTAGGCCAGAGCTGCAGCCACTAGGGGGGGGTGCTCTATAGGCAGTAGCAGTGTTAGGCAGAGCTGCAGCCACTAGGAGGCGCTCTATAGGCAGTAACAGTGTTAGGCCAGAGCTGCAGCCACTAGGATGCGCTCTATAGGCAGTAGCAGTGTTAGGCCAGAGCTGCAGCCACTAGGATGCGCTCTATAGGCAGTAGCAGTGTTAGGCAGGAGCTGCAGCCACTAGGGGGCGCTTTATAGGCAGTAGCAGTGTTAGGCCAGAGCTGCAGCCACTAGGGGGCGCTCTATAGGCAGTAGCAGTGTTAGGCCAGAGCTGCAGCCACTAGGGGTGCTCTATAGGCAGTAGCAGTGTTAGGCCAGAGCTGCAGCCACTAGGGGGCGCTCTATAGGCAGTAGCAGTGTTAGGCCAGAGCTGCAGCCACTAGGGGGCGCTCTATAGGCAGTAGCAGTGTTAGGCCGGAGCTGCAGCCACTAGGGGGGCTCTATAGGCAGTAGCAGTGTTAGGCCAGAGCTGCAGCCACTAGGGCACGCTCTATAGGTAGTAGCAGTGTTAGGGCAGAGCTGCAGCCACTAGGGGGCGCTCTATAGGCAGTAGCAGTGTTAGGGCAGAGCTGCAGCCACTAGGGGGTGCTCTATAGGCAGTAGCAGTGTTATGCCAGAGCTGCAGCCACTAGGGGGCACTCTATAGACAGTAGCAGTGTTAGGGCAGAGCTGCAGCTACTAGGGGCGCTCTATAGGCAGTAGCAGTGTTAGGCCAGAGCTGCAGCCACTAGGGGGTGCTCTATAGGCAGTAGCAGTGTTAGGCCAGAGCTGCAGCCACTAGGGCACGCTCTATAGGTAGTAGCAGTGTTAGGCCAGAGCTGCAGCCACTAGGGGGTGCTCTATAGGCAGTAGCAGTGTTAGGCCAGAGCTGCAGCCACTAGGGGGTGCTCTATAGGCAGTAGCAGTGTTAGGCCAGAGCTGCAGCCACTAGGGGGCACTCTATAGGCAGTAGCAGTGTTAGGCCAGAGCTGCAGCCACTAGGGGGCGCTCTATAGGCAGTAGCAGTGTTAGGCCAGAGCTGCAGCCACTAGGATGCGCTCTATAGGCAGTAGCAGTGTTAGGCCAGAGCTGCAGCCACTAGGATGCGCTCTATAGGCAGTAGCAGTGTTAGGCCAGAGCTGCAGCCACTAGGGAGTGCTCTATAGGCAGTAGCAGTGTTAGGCCAGAGCTGCAGCCACTAGGTGTGCTCTATAGGCAGTAGCAGTGTTAGGCCAGAGCTGCAGCCACTAGGGGGCGCTCTATAGGCAGTAGCAGTGTTAGGCCAGAGCTGCAGCCACTAGGTGTGCTCTATAGGCAGTAGCAGTGTTAGGCCAGAGCTGCAGCCACTAGGGGGGGGGGGGCGCTCTATAGGCAGTAGCAGTGTTAGGCCGGAGCTGCAGGCACTAGGGGGTGCTCTATAGGCAGTAGCAGTGTTAGGCCAGAGCTGCAGCCGCTAGGGCGTGCTCTATAGGCAGTAGCAGTGTTAGGCCAGAGCTGCAGCCACTAGGGGGGGCTCTATAGGCAGTAGCAGTGTTAGGCCAGAGCTGCAGCCACTAGGGGGCGTTCTATAGGCAGTAGTAGTGTTAGGTCAGAGCTGCAGCCACTAGGATGCGCTCTATAGGCAGTAGCAGTGTTAGGCCAGAGCTGCAGCCACTAGGGGTGCTCTATAGGCAGTAGCAGTGTTAGGCCGGAGCTGCAGCCCCTAGGGGGCGCTCTATAGGCAGTAGCAGTGTTAGGCCAGAGCTGCAGCCACTAGGGGTGCTCTATAGGCAGTAGCAGTGTTAGGGCAGAGCTGCAGCTACTAGGGGCGCTCTATAGACAGTAGCAGTGTTAGGCCAGAGCTGCAGCCACAAGGGGGCGCTCTATAGGCAGTAGCAGTGTTAGGCCAGAGCTGCAGCCACTAGGGGGCGTTCTATAGGCAGTAGCAGTGTTAGGCCAGAGCTGCAGCCACTAGGTGTGCTCTATATGCAGTAGCAGTGTTAGGCCAGAGCTGCAGCCACTAGGGGGCGCTCTATAGGCAGTAGCAGTGTTAGGCCAGAGCTGCAGCCACTAGGGGGAGCTCTATAGGCAGTAGCAGTGTTAGGCCAGAGCTGCAGCCACTAGGGGGAGCTCTATAGGCAGTAGCAGTGTTAGGCCAGAGCTGCAGCCACTAGGTGTGCTCTATATGCAGTAGCAGTGTTAGGCCAGAGCTGCAGCCACAAGGGGGCGCTCTATAGGCAGTAGCAGTGTTAGGCCAGAGCTGCAGCCACTAGGGGGTGCTCTATAGGCAGTAGCAGTGTTAGGCCAGAGCTGCAGCCACTAGGGGTGCTCTATAGGCAGTAGCAGTGTTAGGGCAAAGCTGCAGCCACTAGGGGGTGCTCTATAGGCAGTAGCAATGTTAGGCCAGAGCTGCAGCCACTAGGGGGCACCCTATAGGCAGTAGCAGTGTTAGGCTGGAGCTGCAGCCACTAGGGGGCGCTCTATAGGTAGTAGCAGTGTTAGGCCAGAGCTGCAGCCACTAGGGGGCACCCTATAGGCAGTAGCAGTGTTAGGCTGGAGCTGCTGCCACTAGGGGGCGCTCTATAGGTAGTAGCAGTGTTAGGCCAGAGCTGCAGCCACTAGGGGGCGCTCTATAGGTAGTAGCAGTGTTAGGCCAGAGCTGCAGCCACTAGGGGGCGCTCTATAGGCAGTAGCAGTGTTAGGCCAGAGCTGCAGCCACTAGGGGGCACCCTATAGGCAGTAGCAGTGTTAGGCTGGAGCTGCAGCCACTAGGGGGCGCTCTATAGGTAGTAGCAGTGTTAGGCCAGAGCTGCAGCCACTAGGGGGCGCTCTATAGGTAGTAGCAGTGTTAGGCCAGAGCTGCAGCCACTAGGGGGCGCTCTATAGGTAGTAGCAGTGTTAGGCCAGAGCTGCAGCCACTAGGGGGCGCTCTATAGGTAGTAGCAGTGTTAGGCCAGAGCTGCAGCCACTAGGTGTGCTCTATAGGTAGTAGCAGTGTTAGGCCAGAGCTGCAGCCACAAGGGGGCGCTCTATAGGCAGTAGCAGTGTTAGGCCAGAGCTGCAGCCACTAGGGGGCGCTCTATAGGTAGTAGCAGTGTTAGGCCAGAGCTGCAGCCACTAGGGGGCGCGCTATAGGCAGTAGCAGTGTTAGGCCAGAGCTGCAGCCACTAGGGGGCGCTCTATAGGTAGTAGCAGTGTTAGGCCAGAGCTGCAGCCACTAGGGGGCGCTCTATAGGCAGTAGCAGTGTTAGGCCAGAGCTGCAGCCACTAGGGGGCGCTCTATAGATAGTAGCAGTGTTAGGCCAGAGCTGCAGCCACAAGGGGGCGCTCTATAGGCAGAAGTAGTGTTAGGCCGGAGCTGCAGCCCCTAGGGGGCGCTCTATAGGCAGTAGCAGTGTTAGGCCAGAGCTGCAGCCACTAGGGGGCGCTCTATAGGCAGTAGCAGTGTTAGGCCAGAGCTGCAGCCACTAGGATGCGCTCTATAGGCAGTAGCAGTGTTAGGCCAGAGCTGCAGCCACTAGGGGGCGCTCTATAGGCAGTAGCAGTGTTAGGCCAGAGCTGCAGCCACTAGGGGGCGCTCTATAGGCAGTAGTAGTGTTAGGCCAGAGCTGCAGCCACTAGGGGTGCTCTATAGGCAGTAGCAGTGTTAGGCCAGAGCTGCAGCCACTAGGGGGCGCTCTATAGGCAGTAGCAGTGTTAGGCCAGAGCTGCAGCCACTAGGATGCGCTCTATAGGCAGTAGCAGTGTTAGGCCAGAGCTGCAGCCACTAGGGGGCTCTCTATAGGCAGTAGCAGTGTTAGGCCAGAGCTACAGCCACTAGGGAGCGCTCTATAGGCAGGAGCAGTGTTAGGCCAGAGCTGCAGCCACTAGGGGGCGCTCTATAGGCAGTAGCAGTGTTAGGCCAGAGCTGCAGCCACTAGGGGTGCTCTATAGGCAGTAGCAGTGTTAGGGCAGAGCTGCAGCTACTAGGGGCGCTCTATAGACAGTAGCAGTGTTAGGCCAGAGCTGCAGCCACAAGGGGGCGCTCTATAGGCAGTAGCAGTGTTAGGCCAGAGCTGCAGCCACTAGGGGGCGTTCTATAGGCAGTAGCAGTGTTAGGCCAGAGCTGCAGCCACTAGGTGTGCTCTATATGCAGTAGCAGTGTTAGGCCAGAGCTGCAGCCACTAGGGGGCGCTCTATAGGCAGTAGCAGTGTTAGGCCAGAGCTGCAGCCACTAGGGGGAGCTCTATAGGCAGTAGCAGTGTTAGGCCAGAGCTGCAGCCACTAGGGGGAGCTCTATAGGCAGTAGCAGTGTTAGGCCAGAGCTGCAGCCACTAGGTGTGCTCTATATGCAGTAGCAGTGTTAGGCCAGAGCTGCAGCCACAAGGGGGCGCTCTATAGGCAGTAGCAGTGTTAGGCCAGAGCTGCAGCCACTAGGGGGTGCTCTATAGGCAGTAGCAGTGTTAGGCCAGAGCTGCAGCCACTAGGGGTGCTCTATAGGCAGTAGCAGTGTTAGGGCAAAGCTGCAGCCACTAGGGGGTGCTCTATAGGCAGTAGCAATGTTAGGCCAGAGCTGCAGCCACTAGGGGGCACCCTATAGGCAGTAGCAGTGTTAGGCTGGAGCTGCAGCCACTAGGGGGCGCTCTATAGGTAGTAGCAGTGTTAGGCCAGAGCTGCAGCCACTAGGGGGCACCCTATAGGCAGTAGCAGTGTTAGGCTGGAGCTGCTGCCACTAGGGGGCGCTCTATAGGTAGTAGCAGTGTTAGGCCAGAGCTGCAGCCACTAGGGGGCGCTCTATAGGTAGTAGCAGTGTTAGGCCAGAGCTGCAGCCACTAGGGGGCGCTCTATAGGCAGTAGCAGTGTTAGGCCAGAGCTGCAGCCACTAGGGGGCACCCTATAGGCAGTAGCAGTGTTAGGCTGGAGCTGCAGCCACTAGGGGGCGCTCTATAGGTAGTAGCAGTGTTAGGCCAGAGCTGCAGCCACTAGGGGGCGCTCTATAGGTAGTAGCAGTGTTAGGCCAGAGCTGCAGCCACTAGGGGGCGCTCTATAGGTAGTAGCAGTGTTAGGCCAGAGCTGCAGCCACTAGGGGGCGCTCTATAGGTAGTAGCAGTGTTAGGCCAGAGCTGCAGCCACTAGGTGTGCTCTATAGGTAGTAGCAGTGTTAGGCCAGAGCTGCAGCCACAAGGGGGCGCTCTATAGGCAGTAGCAGTGTTAGGCCAGAGCTGCAGCCACTAGGGGGCGCTCTATAGGTAGTAGCAGTGTTAGGCCAGAGCTGCAGCCACTAGGGGGCGCGCTATAGGCAGTAGCAGTGTTAGGCCAGAGCTGCAGCCACTAGGGGGCGCTCTATAGGTAGTAGCAGTGTTAGGCCAGAGCTGCAGCCACTAGGGGGCGCTCTATAGGCAGTAGCAGTGTTAGGCCAGAGCTGCAGCCACTAGGGGGCGCTCTATAGATAGTAGCAGTGTTAGGCCAGAGCTGCAGCCACAAGGGGGCGCTCTATAGGCAGAAGTAGTGTTAGGCCGGAGCTGCAGCCCCTAGGGGGCGCTCTATAGGCAGTAGCAGTGTTAGGCCAGAGCTGCAGCCACTAGGGGGCGCTCTATAGGCAGTAGCAGTGTTAGGCCAGAGCTGCAGCCACTAGGATGCGCTCTATAGGCAGTAGCAGTGTTAGGCCAGAGCTGCAGCCACTAGGGGGCGCTCTATAGGCAGTAGCAGTGTTAGGCCAGAGCTGCAGCCACTAGGGGGCGCTCTATAGGCAGTAGTAGTGTTAGGCCAGAGCTGCAGCCACTAGGGGTGCTCTATAGGCAGTAGCAGTGTTAGGCCAGAGCTGCAGCCACTAGGGGGCGCTCTATAGGCAGTAGCAGTGTTAGGCCAGAGCTGCAGCCACTAGGATGCGCTCTATAGGCAGTAGCAGTGTTAGGCCAGAGCTGCAGCCACTAGGGGGCTCTCTATAGGCAGTAGCAGTGTTAGGCCAGAGCTACAGCCACTAGGGAGCGCTCTATAGGCAGGAGCAGTGTTAGGCCAGAGCTGCAGCCACTAGGGGGCGCTCTATAGGCAGTAGCAGTGTTAGGCCAGAGCTGCAGCCACTAGGGGGTGCTCTATAGGCAGTAGCAGTGTTAGGCCAGAGCTGCAGCCACTAGGGGGCGCTCTACAGGCAGTAGCAGTGTTAGGCCAGAGCTGCAGCCACTAGGGGGCGCTCTATAGGCAGTAGCAGTGTTAGGCCAGAGCTGCAGCCACTAGGGGGAGCTCTATAGGCAGTAGCAGTGTTAGCCCAGAGCTGCAGCCACTAGGTGTGCTCTATAGGCAGTAGCAGTGTTAGGCCAGAGCTGCAGCCACAAGGGGGCGCTCTATAGGCAGTAGCAGTGTTAGGCCAGAGCTGCAGCCACTAGGGGGTGCACTATAGGCAGTAGTAGTGTTAGGCCAGAGCTGCAGCCACTAGGGGGTGCTCTATAGGCAGTAGCAGTGTTAGGTCAGATCTGCAGCCACTAGGGGGCGCTCTATAGGCAGTAGCAGTGTTAGGCCAGAGCTGCAGCCACTCTATCGGCTGTAGCTGTGTTAGGGAGTCTTGCCTAAGGAATCCTACTGAATAGGTGCTGGCTTACTGAAGCGGAAGAGCCGAGATTTGAGCCCAGGTCTCGTGTGTCAGAGACAGAGCCCTTAACCATTACGCTATCCAGCCAATGTAGCTCGCTTGTTAGTAGGGGATTGTCTGTAATTAAATTATATTGTATTTAAATGAAGGGGCAGATTGAGGTCAGGCGACAGAAAAGGGTACATGTTACCGGGCAGACTGAGGTGAGGCATCTGGATGGGAGTTTGACACCAGGAGTAGGTTAGAGATTGTTTAATGGAATGGGTTTGGTGGACAGCTGGAAAGATGAGCCAGGTATCCTGATGAGAACTCCATTGCATAGCTTCATTCGCCCGCACAAAGCGGTTCCTGCCTGTCG
This sequence comes from Hyperolius riggenbachi, assembly GCF_040937935.1. Taxonomy (NCBI): domain Eukaryota; kingdom Metazoa; phylum Chordata; class Amphibia; order Anura; family Hyperoliidae; genus Hyperolius; species Hyperolius riggenbachi. Next base: position 298,610,835 of record NC_090654.1, on the reverse strand, counting down.
GTTTTGTCCCAGTGGCACAACCTGGCTACTAACCTGCCTGCATGTAAACCAAACACACACTTGTGGGTGGTACCGAGTGGTGTGCGCCGCTGCTTCCACCATGAAGGATCCCTCACATCAGAATGACTTGAGAGATGGGTTGTACCTTGCAAAATAACAACAGGAGCCTGGATAGTGTAGTATAGAATGTACTACAAATGGAGCAAGAGTAGGTAAACGATACTCACAAAATGAGGTTGCTTCGGTAGGCAACCAACCAACAAGGCATGTGGAGAACTGCCATCTCCACTTTGATGGACTCTCTTGAGTTGTGGTCAGGGGCGTAATAATAGACCCTGCAAGGGATGCAGCCGCAGGGGGGCCCAGAAGCCACAGGGGGCCCTGTCCTGAGAGACTGACAACTAAGGGCAAGGAGAGAAAAAACGTTCTTTTATCTGCACAATTTCTCTAATGACTGCATCTGCTCAGCCACTGGTAAGGAATCATACAAAGTTTTGTAGACAATGATTTGTAGACAGTCCCTATTCAGTGTGCAGGGGTAGGGGGCCCCATCCTGCAGCCCCCCTGCAAAACTTTGGATGGGGCCCCCTACCCCTGCACACTGAATACGGACTGTCTACAAATCAGTGAGGCCCTGTGATTTCTAGTTATGCCCCTGTTGTGGTGATTTTCTTTAGTGAAAAGATGGCCACCAGTGTAGTTGGAGGCCTCCCTGCAAGGGATGATAGACAATCCTGCTATTTACATTACACCAGAAGACTAGAATTCCAATATGGAGGTCAGTGATGGCAATGTTTTATCATGACAAGTCCTCTTTAAAGAACCCATGCTAACCTAGTAATAAAAAACACATATAGAAGTAGATAAATACTACGTCTACTTACATAACAGATGTATTGTGCTATCCACATAATGATTCCTGTGAATTTTATAAAAGAAAAGCAGAACATCCTATTCTAGGCAGAGGCCATCTTGCCAAGCTAATGCTGACATCATATCCTCCCTGACTCTTGTCTCCTCCCCCTCCCTTCTCTTGCTCATTGTGTATTCATTAGCTGCCCTCCTCCCAGAGTCTTTTTTTATGTACACATCCAATCACTGAGTCACCTCAGCCTTGCTTGTAAACACAAGTGATCAGCTAGGCAGGGAATTAAATGGAAGAGGAGGAATATATTATAGATAAAAAGAACTCCCAGCATTCAAAAGAACTCCCAGCATTCAACTGTTTGGCACTAGGGCCAGTGCTCCTAAAGTATGTGATAACTCCATACCATAACAGCAGAAAAAGTTTTGAATGCAGGATTAGCATCTGTATCACTTAATACACTCAGACCAGTTGTTGTTGAAATTACATTTTTATGGTGACAATACCGCTTTAATGTGTTGAGGTTTAGCCCCGGCTCTCTGTTCCACCACGGCTCCGGCTCGTTCCTTCTGAGCCGCCGCACAGTCCTCTGCACAGTTTTGGACATCGCTGTAGACTGTCAGACTTTCTCAGCTCTGCTTACTTGGTCATTAGTGCTATACCTGCAGGGATGATGACAGTTCAGCTGGTTAATAAAGGTCACATTGTCCCCTTTCTGGCTGCAGTCCCTAGCAGAGTAAGAATAATGTGGAGCCAGGCATGGCTGCTGGAGGAACGGGAGCGCGCGTGTCACTCCGGGTGCTGCTGTCACCAGAGATGGCAACGCTCCGGCTGCAGGGAGGGGGACACATCCCGGCTCAGGAAAATGCAAATCACCAGCAAAATTACATTTCAGGACTGAAAGAAGCTGCGATTATTAAAGGGAAATAATCCTGGATTCCGGCCTGTTATTTGTATTCTATCCTGAGAAGCTCTTCACAGAAGGTGTGTAATAGAAGATTTCCTCATCTAGTTGCATCAGTTCTTGCAATTCATTTTGAAGCTTGTAATCCATTTAAATATCAAGTTCCTTTGTTTTTATTCAGACTAGGATTGTTGCTAAAAACCCCTTTTCAGTACTCTGTAAAAACTGTGATTCCTCTGAATCTGAGGCCTCTTTCACACATTCTGCTGTGGTGTGACTGTTCTATACGTTACCTCTGCAGTACTCTGTAGCTGAGATCCCTCTGAGTCTGAGGTCTCTTTCACACATTCCACTGGGGTGTGACTGTTCTCGACATTACCGCTGCAGTACTCTTTAGCTGAGATTCCTCTGAGTCTGAGGTCTCTTTCACACATTCCACTGTGTTGTGACTGCTCTATACGTTACCTCTGCAGTACTCTGTAGCTGAGATTCCTCTGAGTCTGAGGCCTCTTTCACACATTCCACTGTGGTGTGATTGTTCTATACGTTACCTCTGCAGTACTCTGTAGCTGAGATTCCTCTGAGTCTGAGGCCTCTTTCACACATTCCACTGTGGTGTGACTGTTCTCGACATTACCTCTGCAGTACTCTGTAGCTGAGATTCCTCTGAGTCTGAGGTCTCTTTCACACATTACACTGTTGTGTGATTGTTCTATACGTTACCTCTGCAGTACTCTGTAGCTGAGATTCCTCTAAGTCTGAGGCCTCTTTCACACATTCTGCTGTGGTGTGACTGTTCTCTACGTTACCTCTGCAGTGCTCTGTAGCTGAGATTCCTCTAAGCCTGAGGCCTCTTTCACATATTCTGCTTTGGTGTGACTGCTCTATAAATTACCTCTGCAGTACTCTGTAGTTGAGATTCCTCTGAGTCTGAGGCCTCTTTCACACATTCCACTGTGGTGTGATTGTTCTATACGTTACCTCTGCAGTACTCTGTAGCTGAGATTCCTCTGAGTCTGAGGCCTCTTTCACACATTCCACTGTGGTGTAACTGTTCTCGACATTACCGCTGCAGTACTCTGTAGCTGGGATTCCTCTGAATCTGAGGCCTCTTTCACACATTCTGCTGTGGTGTGACTGTTCTACGTTACCTCTGCAGTACTCTGTAGCTGAGATTCCTCTGAATCTGAGGCCGCTTTCACACATTCCACTGTGGTGTGACTGATCTATATGTTACCTCTGCAGTACTCTGTAGCTGAGATTCCTCTGAGTCTGAGGTCTCTTTCACACATTCCTCTGGGGTGTGACTGCTCTATACATTACCTCTGCAGTACTCTGTAGATAAGATTTGACTGAGGTCTCTTTCACATATTCCACTGTGGTGTGATTGTTCTATAGTATACAATACCTCTGCAGTACTCTGTAGCTGAGATTCCTCTGAGTCTGAGGCCTCTTTCACATATTCTGCTGTGGTGTGACTGTTCTATACGTTACCTCTGCAGTACTCTGTAGCTGAGATTCCTCTGAGTCTGAGGCCTCTTTCACACATTCCACTGTGGTGTGACTGTTCTATATGTTACCTCTGCAGTACTCTGTAGCTGAGATTCCTCTGAGTCTGAGGCCTCTTTCACACATTCTGCTGTGGTGTAACTATTCTGTACGATAACTCTTCAGTCCTCTCTGTAGATGAGATTCCTCTGGGTCTAAGCTGTCTTTCACACATTCCACTGTGTTGTGACTGCTCTATACGTTACCTCTGCAGTACTCTGGAGCTGAGATTCCTATGAGTCTGAGGCCTCTTTCACACATTCTGCTATGGTGTGACTATTCTACGTTACCTCTGCAGTACTCTGTAGCTGAGATTCCTCTGAATCTGAGGCCGCTTACACACATTCCACTGTGGTGTGACTGATCTATACGTTACCTCTGCAGTACTCTGTAGCTGAGATTCCTCTGAGTCTGAGGTCTCTTACACACATTCCACTGTGGTGTGACTGTTCTATATGTTACCTCTGCAGTACTCTGTAGCTGAGATTCCTCTGAGTCTGAGGTCTCTTACACACATTCCACTGTGGTGTGACTGTTCTCTACGTTACCTCTGCAGTACTCTGTAGCTGGGATTCCTCTGAGTCTGAGGTCTCTTACACACATTCCACTGTGGTGTGACTGTTCTCTATGTTACCTCTGCAGTACTCTGTAGCTGGGATTCCTCTGAGTCTGAGGTCTCTTACACACATTCCTCTATGGTGTGACTGTTCTCTACGTTACCTCTGCAGTACTCTCTGTAGCTGAGATTCCTCTGGGTCTGAGGCCTCTTTCACACATTCCTCTATGGTGTGACTGTTCTCTACGTTACCTCTGCAGTACTCTGTAGCTGAGATTCCTCTGAATTTGAGGCCTCTTTCACACATTCCACTGTGGTGTGACTGATCTATACGTTACCTCTGCAGTACTCTATAGCTGAGATTCCTCTGAATCTGAGGCCTCTTTCACACATTCCTCTATGGTGTGACTGTTCTCTACGTTACCTCTGCAGTACTCTCTGTAGCTGAGATTCCTCTGGGTCTGAGGCCTCTTTCACACATTCCTCTATGGTGTGACTGTTCTCTACGTTACCTCTGCAGTACTCTGTAGTTGAGATTCCTCTGAATCTGAGGCCTCTTTCACACATTCCTCTATGGTGTGACTGTTCTCTACGTTACCTCTGCAGTACTCTGTAGCTGAGATTCCTCTGAATCTGAGGCCTCTTTCACACATTCCTCTATGGTGTGACTGCTCTCTACGTTACCTCTGCAGTACTCTCTGTAGCTGAGATTCCTCTAAATCTGAGGCCTCTTTCACACATTCTGCTGTTGTATGATTGTTCTTTACATTACCTCTGCAGTACTCTGTAGCTGAGATTCCTCTGAGTCTGAGGTGTCTGTTACATATTCTGCTGTGGTGTGACTGTTCTATACGTTACCTCTGCAGTACTCTGTAGTTGAGATTCCTCTGAATCTGAGGCCTCTTTCACACATTCCTCTATGGTGTGACTGTTCTCTACGTTACCTCTGCAGTACTCTGTAGTTGAGATTCCTCTGAATCTGAGGCCTCTTTCACACATTCCTCTATGGTGTGACTGTTCTCTACGTTACCTCTGCAGTACTCTGTAGCTGAGATTCCTCTGAATCTGAGGCCTCTTTCACACATTCCTCTATGGTGTGACTGTTCTCTACGTTACCTCTGCAGTACTCTGTAGCTGAGATTCCTCTGAATCTGAGGCCTCTTTCACACATTCCTCTATGGTGTGACTGCTCTCTACGTTACCTCTGTGGTACTCTCTGTAGCTGAGATTCCTCTGAGTCTGAGGCCTCTTTCACACATTCTGCTGTTGTATGACTGTTCTTTACACTACCTCTGCAGTACTCTGTAGCTGAGATTCCTCTGAGTCTGAGGTGTCTGTTACATATTCTGCTGTGGTGTGACTGTTCTATGCGTTACCTCTGCAGTACTCTGTAGTTGAGATTCCTCTGAATCTGAGGCCTCTTTCACACATTCCTCTATGGTGTGACTGCTCTCTACGTTACCTCTGTGGTACTCTCTGTAGCTGAGATTCCTCTGAGTCTGAGGCCTCGTTCACATATTCTGCTGGGGCGTGACTGTTCTATACGTTACCTCTGCAGTACTCTGTAGTTGAGATTCCTCTGAGTCTGAGGCCTCGTTCACATATTCTGCTGGGGCGTGACTGTTCTATACGTTACCTCTGCAGTACTCTGTAGTTGAGATTCCTCTGAGTCTGAGGCCTCTTTCACACATTCCTCTATGGTGTGACTGTTCTCTACGTTACCTCTGCAGTACTCTGTAGCTGAGATTCCTCTGAGTCTGAGGCCTCTTTCACATATTCTGCTTTGGTGTGACTGCTCTATACATTACCTCTGCAGTACTCTGTAGCTGGGATTCCTCTGAGTCTGAGGTCTCTTTCACACATTCCACTGTGGTGTGATTGTTCTATAGTATACAATACCTCTGCAGTACTCTGTAGCTGAGATTTGTCTGAGGCATCTTTCACATATTCTGCTGGGGCGTGACTGCTCTATACGTTACCTCTGCAATACTCTGTAGCTGAGATTTGTCTGAGGCCTCTTTCACACATTCTGCTGGGGTGTGACTGTTCTATACGTTACCTCTGCAGTACTCTGTAGCTGAGATTCCTCTGAGTCTGAGGCCTCTTTCACATATTCTGCTGTGGTGTGACTGTTCTATACGTTACCTCTGCCGTACTCTGTAGCTGAGATTTCGTATGCACAACCGAAAGAATTCAGCACTGCAGGCAAAGTAACATCTTGGATTGGTTGATGAATCCATACACAAAACAATTTTGATTGTATGTACAATCAATATGATCTGCGGTCTTATAGAGAGATTGGGTAAGCTGCCACCAATTTGCATTAGCCTGTGAATACGCAAATCAAACTCTAGCTAGTCCTGTAGAAAAAAAGGGTTATTTCAACAACCTCTCTAGGGATAACTATGTAGATCAATCAAACCGAAAGGCAGGACCCTTTGCAGAGATATTCAGAACAAGCACTTAGACAAACAATTTTTAATTGTTTATTTTATAATAAAATGCATAAAAATTAGTACAGAAAAATGGCAAAAAAGTACACGACAGTGAAGAGACTGATATAGTAAAATGAGAAGGATAAAAAGTGAAAATAACATGTTACAGTCTGAGTAGTCTATAGAATTACCGTATCCTCTGGGAAGGTCCAAACAGAAAATAGACAGTTCTGTGGGTATTAGTCCAAAGGTAAAAGCCCGGGCCCAATTGGGGAGGGTAAATCTTGGATGGTGTATGGATTGGCATAGCAAGGCCCTGACATTCTGTGTCCCGCCATTTAACCCTGTCTCCGCTGGAGGGTGGAGATGGTAATGAGAGATGGGCAGTCTCTGCCACATGATCCAGTTCCAGCTCTCTCAGAGGGGGAAAGAGATATGAGATATCTGAAGTTATCATATCTCAGTGTCAGTTCATCAGATCACGCACAGGGTGAGACCTCTGGGTTTCCCGTGTCCTCTGCTGCTCACAGATATCACACATGCATGAACTATTATATTGCATTTCAGAGAAAACCATATCTTTGTGACGGATTGTGGTAGACGGACGCTTCTTGCTTGGACATGCTCAGGTTGTGTCCAGCAACCATCTAGCTAATTGTGATATGACTGCCATTTATAGAAAGGCTGGAAATACAGTAATATGAATAATCTGAGAACAGGAATGTGGCAAGGATCTGGTTTCTTGTGATGTAGAATCAAAGAATGCGTGCAGAGAAGGTTTTTACTGCTGTATTGCCCCCTCTCCAGCAGAAAAATAAACACATCACGTAAACGGTCACTTCCTATGGAAAGAGCCTTGACTATGACAGAAACAATTCTTATTCAGCAAACCTAACACCATAAAGTGGTATTCCGCAGCATGGCTTTGTGCGCGTACGCTCATTGTGAGGGCCGCTTCTGGTGCAGATGAGTGCGTCTCAATGGCAACAATATATTATTTGGAAATAAACATATTTTATGTTACGAGTACGTTTGCTTTCTTACTGTAGCCTATCAATAATAACAAGCCCTTATTTGCTAAAAATAAAAGTAATATACCCTCATGACATACATATTAGAAAACCCGAGTGCCTAATGTAACTATTTATGATTTTTTTTTTTTTTAAATGCTGTCACTTTGTTTTTAGAAATGTTTTATTTTGGTTACTAGGGTGGGGGGTTAAGAAGGGGTCAAAAACTATATTACATTTATTAGTTTGTCTATTTTTATTTCACTGTTTGGCCACGACATGGCGCTACACGTTCACCTTGGGATACCAGCAAGTTTCCTTTTTTACTTTACTTATTACGCTCATTATTATGAATGAACAGGTTTCCTGATTGGGGATGTGTTCCTTCATATACAGGCACTTTGTCTGGCTCGGGGAACACATGTTCCTGTTCACCAGTCTCCAAAGGGTAAGTTCTGCCTGTCACATGACTGATATAAGATTAAAAGATAGGATGAAAAGCCTAAAGCCCTCAACAGCGGTCTTTTATGCAGCACAATTATCAAACAACTTTTATTGTGAAACAAGCTGAACAACCAAAAACAAGTTTCTTGCTATTGTTCACACAACTGATAAGACGTCAATCCAACAGTTAGAATGAAGTCTTATCAGTCTTATCAGTGGTGTGAACAATAGCAGCAACTTGTTTTTGGTTGTTCAGCTTGTTTTACAACAAAAGTTGTTTGATAATTGTGCTGCATTAGAGACCGCCGTTGAGCGTGTGTATAGGGCTTCAGAGCAAACGTATCTAAGGTCGCCAGGAAGGCCATAAGCCCCTAACCTTGTGTGGTGCAGTCTGACATCAGGGCTTTCTCCCTGTGCCATTGCACACATCAAACAATACACAGAAAAAAATGTTAATTTACTCAGGCTGATAACCATATCAGGAGCTCACAAGACTCACTTGGACTTGCCTTTCTGAGCCCCACTCTATCTATGGGCCCCATACATGACTAGAGGTTGTACTGCCCTGAAGGCGGCCCTGAACCCGGTGAGGGAAAATGTGTAACTAGGCAGAATTTCTACGTTTCTCACTTAGAGTGTGTACTTAGTGTACTCACTTGTGTGGCCAGAGGTTTACACATTTATAGCTGGTTCTGGAGTTATGTTGATGGAACAGAAAATGTACACTGTTATACAAGCTGTACACTGACTGCTTTACATTGTATCACAGTGTCACATCTGCAGTGCTGTCCCATGAGAAGATATCATACAATATTACACTGTTATACAAGCTGTACACTGACTGCTTTACATTGTGTCACAGCGTCACATCTGCAGTGCTGCCCCATGAGAAGATATCATACAATATTTACACTGTTATACAAGCTGTACACTGACTGCTTTACATTGTATCACAGCGTCACATCTGCAGTGCTGTCCCATGAGAATATATCATACAGTATTTACACTGTTATACAAGCTGTACACTGACTGCTTTACATTGTATCACAGCGTCACATCTGCAGTGCTGTCCCATGAGAATATATCATACAATATTTACACTGTTATACAAGCTGTACACTGACTGCTTTACATTGTATCACAGTGTCACATCTGCAGTGTTGTCCCATGAGAAATTATCATACAATATTTACACTGTTATACAAGCTGTACACTGACTGCTTTACATTGTATCACAGTGTCACATCTGCAGTGTTGTCCCATGAGAAGATATCATACAATATTTACACTGTTATACAAGCTGTACGATGACTGCTTTACATTGTATCACAGTATCACATCTGCAATGTTGTCCCATGAGAAGATATCATACAATATTTACACTGTTATACAAGCTGTACACTGACTGCTTTACATTGTGTCACAGCGTCACATCTGCAATGTTGTCCCATGAGAAGATATCATACAATATTTACACTGTTATACAAGCTGTACACTGACTGCTTTACATTGTATCACAGCGTCACATCTGCAGTGCTGTCCCATGAGAAGATATCATACAGTATTTACACTGTTATACAAGCTGTACACTGACTGCTTTACATTGTATCACAGTGTCACATCTGCAGTGCTGTCCCATGAGAAGATATCATACAATATTTACACTGTTATACAAGCTGTACACTGACTGCTTTACATTGTATCACAGTGTCACATCTGCAGTGTTGTCCCATGAGAAGATATCATACAATATTACACTGTTATACAAGCTGTACACTGACTGCTTTACATTGTATCACAGTGCCACATCTGCAGTGCTGTCACATGAGAAGATATCATACAATATTACACTGTTATACAAGCTGTAAACTGACTGCTTTACATTGTATCACAGTGTCACATCTGCAGTGCTGCCCCATGAGAAGATATCATACAATATTACACGGTTATACAAGCTGTACACTGACTGCTTTACATTGTATCACAGCGTCACATCTGCAATGTTGTCCCATGAGAAGATATCATACAATATTTACACTGTTATACAAGCTGTACACTGACTGCTTTACATTGTGTCACAGTGTCACATCTGCAGTGCTGTCCCATGAGAAGATATCATACAATATTACACTGTTATACAAGCTGTACACTGACTGCTTTACATTGTGTCACAGTGTCACATCTGCAGTGCTGTCCCATGTGAAGATATCATACAATATTACACTGTTATACAAGCTGTACACTGACTGCTTTACATTGTATCACAGCGTCACATCTGCAGTGCTGTCCCATGAGAAGATATCATACAGTATTTACACTGTTATACAAGCTGTACACTGACTGCTTTACATTGTATCACAGCGTCACATCTGCAGTGCTGTCCCATGAGAATATATCATACAATATTACACTGTTATACAAGCTGTACACTGACTGCTTTACATTGTGTCACAGTGTCACATCTGCAGTGCTGTCCCATGAGAAGATATCATACAATATTACACTGTTATACAAGCTGTACACTGACTGTTTTACATTGTGTCACAGCGTCACGTCTGCAGTGTTGTCCCATGAGAAGATATCATAAAATATTACACTGTTATACAAGCTGCACACTGACTGCTTTACATTATGTCACAGTGTCACATCTGCAGTGTTGTCCCATGAGAAATTATCATACAATATTTACACTGTTATACAAGCTGTACACTGACTGCTTTACATTGTATCACAGTGTCACATCTGCAGTGTTGTCCCATGAGAAGATATCATACAATATTTACACTGTTATACAAGCTGTACGATGACTGCTTTACATTGTATCACAGTATCACATCTGCAATGTTGTCCCATGAGAAGATATCATACAATATTTACACTGTTATACAAGCTGTACACTGACTGCTTTACATTGTGTCACAGCGTCACATCTGCAATGTTGTCCCATGAGAAGATATCATACAATATTTACACTGTTATACAAGCTGTACACTGACTGCTTTACATTGTATCACAGCGTCACATCTGCAGTGCTGTCCCATGAGAAGATATCATACAGTATTTACACTGTTATACAAGCTGTACACTGACTGCTTTACATTGTATCACAGCGTCACATCTGCAGTGCTGTCCCATGAGAATATATCATACAATATTACACTGTTATACAAGCTGTACACTGACTGCTTTACATTGTGTCACAGTGTCACATCTGCAGTGCTGTCCCATGAGAAGATATCATACAATATTACACTGTTATACAAGCTGTACACTGACTGTTTTACATTGTGTCACAGCGTCACATCTGCAGTGTTGTCCCATGAGAAGATATCATAAAATATTACACTGTTATACAAGCTGCACACTGACTGCTTTACATTATGTCACAGTGTCACATCTGCAGTGTTGTCCCATGAGAAATTATCATACAATATTACACTGTTATACAAGCTGTACACTGACTGCTTTACATTGTATCACAGTGTCACATCTGCAGTGTTGTCCCATGAGAAGATATCATACAATATTACACTGTTATACAAGCTGTACACTGACTGCTTTACATTGTATCACAGTGCCACATCTGCAGTGCTGTCACATGAGAAGATATCATACAATATTACACTGTTATACAAGCTGTACACTGACTGCTTTACATTGTATCACAGTGTCACATCTGCAGTGCTGCCCCATGAGAAGATATCATACAATATTACACGGTTATACAAGCTGTACACTGACTGCTTTACATTGTATCACAGCGTCACATCTGCAATGTTGTCCCATGAGAAGATATCATACAATATTTACACTGTTATACAAGCTGTACACTGACTGCTTTACATTGTGTCACAGTGTCACATCTGCAGTGCTGTCCCATGAGAAGATATCATACAATATTACACTGTTATACAAGCTGTACACTGACTGCTTTACATTGTGTCACAGTGTCACATCTGCAGTGCTGTCCCATGAGAAGATATCATACAATATTACACTGTTATACAAGCTGTACACTGACTGCTTTACATTGTATCACAGCGTCACATCTGCAGTGCTGTCCCATGAGAAGATATCATACAGTATTTACACTGTTATACAAGCTGTACACTGACTGCTTTACATTGTATCACAGCGTCACATCTGCAGTGCTGTCCCATGAGAATATATCATACAATATTACACTGTTATACAAGCTGTACACTGACTGCTTTACATTGTGTCACAGTGTCACATCTGCAGTGCTGTCCCATGAGAAGATATCATACAATATTACACTGTTATACAAGCTGTACACTGACTGTTTTACATTGTGTCACAGCGTCACATCTGCAGTGTTGTCCCATGAGAAGATATCATAAAATATTACACTGTTATACAAGCTGCACACTGACTGCTTTACATTATGTCACAGTGTCACATCTGCAGTGGTGTCCCATGAGAAATTATCATACAATATTTACACTGTTATACAAGCTGTACACTGACTGCTTTACATTGTATCACAGTGTCACATCTGCAGTGTTGTCCCATGAGAAGATATCATACAATATTTACACTGTTATACAAGCTGTACGATGACTGCTTTACATTGTATCACAGTATCACATCTGCAATGTTGTCCCATGAGAAGATATCATACAATATTTACACTGTTATACAAGCTGTACACTGACTGCTTTACATTGTGTCACAGCGTCACATCTGCAATGTTGTCCCATGAGAAGATATCATACAATATTTACACTGTTATACAAGCTGTACACTGACTGCTTTACATTGTATCACAGCGTCACATCTGCAGTGCTGTCCCATGAGAAGATATCATACAGTATTTACACTGTTATACAAGCTGTACACTGACTGCTTTACATTGTATCACAGCGTCACATTTGCAGTGCTGTCCCATGAGAAGATATCATACAATATTTACACTGTTATACAAGCTGTACACTGACTGCTTTACATTGTATCACAGTGTCACATCTGCAGTGTTGTCCCATGAGAAGATATCATACAATATTACACTGTTATACAAGCTGTACACTGACTGCTTTACATTGTATCACAGTGCCACATCTGCAGTGCTGTCACATGAGAAGATATCATACAATATTACACTGTTATACAAGCTGTACACTCACTGCTTTACATTGTATCACAGTGTCACATCTGCAGTGCTGCCCCATGAGAAGATATCATACAATATTACACGGTTATACAAGCTGTACACTGACTGCTTTACATTGTATCACAGCGTCACATCTGCAATGTTGTCCCATGAGAAGATATCATACAATATTTACACTGTTATACAAGCTGTACACTGACTGCTTTACATTGTGTCACAGTGTCACATCTGCAGTGCTGTCCCATGAGAAGATATCATACAATATTACACTGTTATACAAGCTGTACACTGACTGCTTTACATTGTGTCACAGTGTCACATCTGCAGTGCTGTCCCATGAGAAGATATCATACAATATTACACTGTTATACAAGCTGTACACTGACTGCTTTACATTGTATCACAGCGTCACATCTGCAGTGCTGTCCCATGAGAAGATATCATACAGTATTTACACTGTTATACAAGCTGTACACTGACTGCTTTACATTGTATCACAGCGTCACATCTGCAGTGCTGTCCCATGAGAATATATCATACAATATTACACTGTTATACAAGCTGTACACTGACTGCTTTACATTGTATCACAGTGTCACATCTGCAGTGCTGTCCCATGAGAAGATATCATACAATATTACACTGTTATACAAGCTGTACACTGACTGTTTTACATTGTGTCACAGCGTCACATCTGCAGTGTTGTCCCATGAGAAGATATCATAAAATATTACACTGTTATACAAGCTGCACACTGACTGCTTTACATTATGTCACAGTGTCACATCTGCAGTGTTGTCCCATGAGAAATTATCATACAATATTTACACTGTTATACAAGCTGTACACTGACTGCTTTACATTGTATCACAGTGTCACATCTGCAGTGTTGTCCCATGAGAAGATATCATACAATATTTACACTGTTATACAAGCTGTACGATGACTGCTTTACATTGTATCACAGTATCACATCTGCAATGTTGTCCCATGAGAAGATATCATACAATATTTACACTGTTATACAAGCTGTACACTGACTGCTTTACATTGTGTCACAGCGTCACATCTGCAATGTTGTCCCATGAGAAGATATCATACAATATTTACACTGTTATACAAGCTGTACACTGACTGCTTTACATTGTATCACAGCGTCACATCTGCAGTGCTGTCCCATGAGAAGATATCATACAGTATTTACACTGTTATACAAGCTGTACACTGACTGCTTTACATTGTATCACAGCGTCAGATCTGCAGTGCTGTCCCATGAGAATATATCATACAATATTACACTGTTATACAAGCTGTACACTGACTGCTTTACATTGTGTCACAGTGTCACATCTGCAGTGCTGTCCCATGAGAAGATATCATACAATATTACACTGTTATACAAGCTGTACACTGACTGTTTTACATTGTGTCACAGCGTCACATCTGCAGTGTTGTCCCATGAGAAGATATCATAAAATATTACACTGTTATACAAGCTGCACACTGACTGCTTTACATTATGTCACAGTGTCACATCTGCAGTGTTGTCCCATGAGAAATTATCATACAATATTACACTGTTATACAAGCTGTACACTGACTGCTTTACATTGTATCACAGTGTCACATCTGCAGTGTGGTCCCATGAGAAGATATCATACAATATTTACACTGTTATACAAGCTGTACACTGACTGCTTTACATTGTATCACAGTGTCACATCTGCAGTGTTGTCCCATGAGAAGATATCATACAATATTTACACTGTTATACAAGCTGTACACTGACTGCTTTACATTGTATCACAGCGTCACATCTGCAGTGCTGTCCCATGAGAAGATATCATACAATATAACACTGTTATACAACCTGTATACTGACTGCTTTACATTGTGTCACAGCGTCACATCTGCAGTGCTGTCCCATGAGAAGATATCATACAATATTTACACTGTTATACAAGCTGTACACTGACTGCTTTACATTGTATCACAGCGTCACATCTGCAGTGCTGTCCCATGAGAAGATATCATACAATATTACACTGTTATACAAGCTGTACACTGACTGCTTTACATTGTATCACAGCGTCACATCTGCAGTGTTGTCTCATGAGAAGATATCATACAATATTACACTGTTATACAAGCTGTACACTGGCTGCTTTACATTGTGTCACAGTGTCACATCTGCAGTGTTGTCCCATGAGAAGATATCATACAATATTACACTGTTATACAAGCTGTACACTGACTGCTTTACATTGTGTCACAGTGTCACATCTGCAGTGTTGTCCTATGGGAAGATATCATACAATATTACACTATTATACAAGCTGTATACTGACTGCTTTACATTGTGTCACAGGGTCACATCTGCAGTGTTGTCTCATGAGAAGATATCATACAATATTACACTGTTATACAAGCTGTACACTGACTGCTTTACATTGTGTCACAGTGTCACATCTGCAGTGCTGTCCCATGAGAAGATATCATACAATATTTACACTGTTATACAAGCTGTACACTGACTGCTTTACATTTTATCACAGCGTCACATCTGCAGTGCTGTCCCATGAGAAGATATCATACAATATTACACTGTTATACAAGCTGTACACTGACTGCTTTACATTGCATCACAGTGTCACATCTGCCGTGCTGTCCTATGAGAAGATATCATACAATATTACACTGTTATGCAAGCTGTACACTGACTGCTTTACATTGTATCACAGTGTCACATCTGCAGTGTTGTCCCATGAGAAGATATCATACAATATTACACGGTTATACAAGCTGTACACTGACTGCTTTACATTGTATCACAGTGTCACATCTGCAGTGCTGTCCCATGAGAAGAGATCATACAATATTACACTGTTATACAAGCTGTACACTGACTGCTTTACATTGTATCACAGTGTCACATCTGCAGTGTTGTCCCATGAGAAGATATCATACAATATTTACACTGTTATACAAGCTGTACACTGACTGCTTTACATTGTATCACAGTGTCACATCTGCAGTGCTGTCCCATGAGAAGATATCATACAATATTACACTGTTATACACGCTGTACACTGACTGACTGCTTTACATTGTATCACAGTGTCACATCTGCAGTGCTGTCCCATGAGAAGATATCATACAATATTTACACCGTTATACAAGCTGTACACTGACTGCTTTACATTGTATCACAGCGTCACATCTGCAGTGTTGTCCCATACGAAGATATCATACAATATTACACTGTTATACAAGCTGCACACTGACTGCTTTACATTATGTCACAGTGTCACATCTGCAGTGTTGTCCCATGAGAAATTATCATACAATATTACACTGTTATACAAGCTGTACACTGACTGCTTTACATTGTATCACAGTGTCACATCTGCAGTGTGGTCCCATGAGAAGATATCATACAATATTTACACTGTTATACAAGCTGTACACTGACTGCTTTACATTGTATCACAGTGTCACATCTGCAGTGTTGTCCCATGAGAAGATATCATACAATATTTACACTGTTATACAAGCTGTACACTGACTGCTTTACATTGTATCACAGCGTCACATCTGCAGTGCTGTCCCATGAGAAGATATCATACAATATTACACTGTTATACAACCTGTATACTGACTGCTTTACATTGTGTCACAGCGTCACATCTGCAGTGCTGTCCCATGAGAAGATATCATACAATATTTACACTGTTATACAAGCTGTACACTGACTGCTTTACATTGTATCACAGCGTCACATCTGCAGTGTTGTCTCATGAGAAGATATCATACAATATTACACTGTTATACAACCTGTATACTGACTGCTTTACATTGTGTCACAGTGTCACATCTGCAGTGTTGTCCCATGAGAAGATATCATACAATATTTACACTGTTATACAAGCTGTACACTGACTGCTTTACATTGTATCACAGCGTCACATCTGCAGTGCTGTCCCATGAGAAGATATCATACAATATTACACTGTTATACAACCTGTATACTGACTGCTTTACATTGTGTCACAGCGTCACATCTGCAGTGCTGTCCCATGAGAAGATATCATACAATATTTACACTGTTATACAAGCTGTACACTGACTGCTTTACATTGTATCACAGCGTCACATCTGCAGTGCTGTCCCATGAGAAGATATCATACAATATTACACTGTTATACAAGCTGTACACTGACTGCTTTACATTGTATCACAGCGTCACATCTGCAGTGTTGTCTCATGAGAAGATATCATACAATATTACACTGTTATACAAGCTGTACACTGACTGCTTTACATTGTGTCACAGTGTCACATCTGCAGTGTTGTCCTATGGGAAGATATCATACAATATTACACTATTATACAAGCTGTATACTGACTGCTTTACATTGTGTCACAGGGTCACATCTGCAGTGTTGTCTCATGAGAAGATATCATAAAATATAACACTGTTATACAAGCTGTACACTGACTGCTTTACATTGTATCACAGTGCCACATCTGCAGTGTTGTCCCATGAGAAGATATCATACAATATTACACGGTTATACAAGCTGTACACTGACTGCTTTACATTGTGTCACAGTGTCACATCTGCAGTGTTGTCCTATGGGAAGATATCATACAATATTACACTATTATACAAACTGTATACTGACTGCTTTACATTGTGTCACAGGGTCACATCTGCAGTGTTGTCTCATGAGAAGATATCATACAATATTACACTGTTATACAAGCTGTACACTGACTGCTTTACATTGTGTCACAGTGTCAAATCTGCAGTGTTGTCCCATGAGAAGATATCATACAATATTACACGGTTATACAAGCTGTACACTGACTGCTTTACATTGTATCACAGCGTCACATCTGCAGTGTTGTCCCATGAGAGGATATCATACAATATTACACTGTTATACAAGCTGTACACTGACTGCTTTACATTGTGTCACAGTGTCACATCTGCAGTGTTGTCCTATGGGAAGATATCATACAATATTACACTATTATACAAGCTGTATACTGACTGCTTTACATTGTGTCACAGGGTCACATCTGCAGTGTTGTCTCATGAGAAGATATCATAAAATATAACACTGTTATACAAGCTGTACACTGACTGCTTTACATTGTATCACAGTGCCACATCTGCAGTGTTGTCCCATGAGAAGATATCATACAATATTACACGGTTATACAAGCTGTACACTGACTGCTTTACATTGTGTCACAGTGTCACATCTGCAGTGTTGTCCTATGGGAAGATATCATACAATATTACACTATTATACAAACTGTATACTGACTGCTTTACATTGTGTCACAGGGTCACATCTGCAGTGTTGTCTCATGAGAAGATATCATACAATATTACACTGTTATACAAGCTGTACACTGACTGCTTTACATTGTGTCACAGTGTCAAATCTGCAGTGTTGTCCCATGAGAAGATATCATACAATATTACACGGTTATACAAGCTGTACACTGACTGCTTTACATTGTATCACAGCGTCACATCTGCAGTGTTGTCCCATGAGAAGATATCATACAATATTTACACTGTTATACAAGCTGTACACTGACTGCTTTACATTTTATCACAGCGTCACATCTGCAGTGTTGTCCCATGAGAAGAGATCATACAACATTACACTGTTGTAGAAGCTGCACACTGACTGCTCTACATTGTATCACAGTGTCACATCTGCAGTGCTGTCCCATGAGAAGATATCATACAATATTACACTGTTATACAAGCTGTACACTGACTGCTTTACATTGTATCACAGCGTCACATCTGCAGTGTTGTCCCATGAGAAGATATGATACAATATTACACTGTTATACAAGCTGTACACTGACTGCTTTACATTGTATCACAGTGTCACATCTGCAGTACTGTCCCATGAGAAGATATCATACAATATTACACTGTTATACAAGCTGTACACTGACTGCTTTACATTGTGTCACAGGGTCACATCTGCAGTGTTGTCCCATGAGAAGATATCATACAATATTACACTGTTATACAAGCTGTACACTGACTGCTTTACATTGTATCACAGTGTCACATCTGCAGTACTGTCCCATGAGAAGATATCATACAATATTACACTGTTATACAAGCTGTACACTGACTGCTTTACATTGTGTCACAGCGTCACATCTGCAGTGCTGTCCCATGAGAAGATATCATACAATATTACACTGTTATACAAGCTGCACACTGACTGCTTTACATTGTATCACAGTGTCACATCTGCAGTGCTGTCCCATGAGAAGATATCATACAATATTACACTGTTATACAAGCTGTACACTGACTGCTTTACATTGTATCACAGCGTCACATCTGCAGTGCTGCCCCATGAGAAGATATCATACAATATTACACTGTTATGTAAGCTGCACACTGACTGCTTTACATTGTATCACAGTGTCACATCTGCAGTGCTGTCCCATGAGAAGATATCATACAATATTACACTGTTATACAAGCTGTACACTGACTGCTTTACATTGTATCACAGCGTCACATCTGCAGTGCTGCCCCATGAGAAGATATCATACAATATTACACTGTTATACAAGCTGTACACTGACTGCTTTACATTGTATCACAGCGTCACATCTGCAGTGTTGTCCCATGAGAAGATATCATACAATATTACACTGTTATACAAGCTGTACACTGACTGCTTTACATTATGTCACAGTGTCACATCTGCAGTGTTGTCCCATGAGAAATTATCATACAATATTACACTGTTATACAAGCTGTACACTGACTGCTTTACATTGTATCACAGTGTCACATCTGCAGTGTTGTCCCATGAGAAGATATCATACAATATTACACTGTTATACAAGCTGTACACTGACTGCTTTACATTGTATCACAGTGCCACATCTGCAGTGCTGTCACATGAGAAGAGATCATACAATATTACACTGTTATACAAGCTGTACACTGACTGCTTT
Organism: Hyperolius riggenbachi; assembly: GCF_040937935.1. Taxonomy (NCBI): domain Eukaryota; kingdom Metazoa; phylum Chordata; class Amphibia; order Anura; family Hyperoliidae; genus Hyperolius; species Hyperolius riggenbachi. The sequence continues at coordinate 298,590,925 of NC_090654.1, read as the reverse complement.
ACATTGTATCACAGTGTCACATCTGCAGTGTTGTCCCATGAGAAGATATCATACAATATTTACACTGTTATACAAGCTGTACACTGACTGCTTTACATTGTATCACAGTGTCACATCTGCAGTGCTGTCCCATGAGAAGATATCATACAATATTACACTGTTATACACGCTGTACACTGACTGACTGCTTTACATTGTATCACAGTGTCACATCTGCAGTGCTGTCCCATGAGAAGATATCATACAATATTTACACCGTTATACAAGCTGTACACTGACTGCTTTACATTGTATCACAGCGTCACATCTGCAGTGTTGTCCCATACGAAGATATCATACAATATTACACTGTTATACAAGCTGCACACTGACTGCTTTACATTATGTCACAGTGTCACATCTGCAGTGTTGTCCCATGAGAAATTATCATACAATATTACACTGTTATACAAGCTGTACACTGACTGCTTTACATTGTATCACAGTGTCACATCTGCAGTGTGGTCCCATGAGAAGATATCATACAATATTTACACTGTTATACAAGCTGTACACTGACTGCTTTACATTGTATCACAGTGTCACATCTGCAGTGTTGTCCCATGAGAAGATATCATACAATATTTACACTGTTATACAAGCTGTACACTGCCTGCTTTACATTGTATCACAGCGTCACATCTGCAGTGCTGTCCCATGAGAAGATATCATACAATATTACACTGTTATACAACCTGTATACTGACTGCTTTACATTGTGTCACAGCGTCACATCTGCAGTGCTGTCCCATGAGAAGATATCATACAATATTTACACTGTTATACAAGCTGTACACTGACTGCTTTACATTGTATCACAGCGTCACATCTGCAGTGTTGTCTCATGAGAAGATATCATACAATATTACACTGTTATACAACCTGTATACTGACTGCTTTACATTGTGTCACAGTGTCACATCTGCAGTGTTGTCCCATGAGAAGATATCATACAATATTTACACTGTTATACAAGCTGTACACTGACTGCTTTACATTGTATCACAGCGTCACATCTGCAGTGCTGTCCCATGAGAAGATATCATACAATATTACACTGTTATACAACCTGTATACTGACTGCTTTACATTGTGTCACAGCGTCACATCTGCAGTGCTGTCCCATGAGAAGATATCATACAATATTTACACTGTTATACAAGCTGTACACTGACTGCTTTACATTGTATCACAGCGTCACATCTGCAGTGCTGTCCCATGAGAAGATATCATACAATATTACACTGTTATACAAGCTGTACACTGACTGCTTTACATTGTATCACAGCGTCACATCTGCAGTGTTGTCTCATGAGAAGATATCATACAATATTACACTGTTATACAAGCTGTACACTGACTGCTTTACATTGTGTCACAGTGTCACATCTGCAGTGTTGTCCTATGGGAAGATATCATACAATATTACACTATTATACAAGCTGTATACTGACTGCTTTACATTGTGTCACAGGGTCACATCTGCAGTGTTGTCTCATGAGAAGATATCATAAAATATAACACTGTTATACAAGCTGTACACTGACTGCTTTACATTGTATCACAGTGCCACATCTGCAGTGTTGTCCCATGAGAAGATATCATACAATATTACACGGTTATACAAGCTGTACACTGACTGCTTTACATTGTGTCACAGTGTCACATCTGCAGTGTTGTCCTATGGGAAGATATCATACAATATTACACTATTATACAAACTGTATACTGACTGCTTTACATTGTGTCACAGGGTCACATCTGCAGTGTTGTCTCATGAGAAGATATCATACAATATTACACTGTTATACAAGCTGTACACTGACTGCTTTACATTGTGTCACAGTGTCAAATCTGCAGTGTTGTCCCATGAGAAGATATCATACAATATTACACGGTTATACAAGCTGTACACTGACTGCTTTACATTGTATCACAGCGTCACATCTGCAGTGTTGTCCCATGAGAAGATATCATACAATATTACACTGTTATACAAGCTGTACACTGACTGCTTTACATTGTGTCACAGTGTCACATCTGCAGTGTTGTCCTATGGGAAGATATCATACAATATTACACTATTATACAAGCTGTATACTGACTGCTTTACATTGTGTCACAGGGTCACATCTGCAGTGTTGTCTCATGAGAAGATATCATAAAATATAACACTGTTATACAAGCTGTACACTGACTGCTTTACATTGTATCACAGTGCCACATCTGCAGTGTTGTCCCATGAGAAGATATCATACAATATTACACGGTTATACAAGCTGTACACTGACTGCTTTACATTGTGTCACAGTGTCACATCTGCAGTGTTGTCCTATGGGAAGATATCATACAATATTACACTATTATACAAACTGTATACTGACTGCTTTACATTGTGTCACAGGGTCACATCTGCAGTGTTGTCTCATGAGAAGATATCATACAATATTACACTGTTATACAAGCTGTACACTGACTGCTTTACATTGTGTCACAGTGTCAAATCTGCAGTGTTGTCCCATGAGAAGATATCATACAATATTACACGGTTATACAAGCTGTACACTGACTGCTTTACATTGTATCACAGCGTCACATCTGCAGTGTTGTCCCATGAGAAGATATCATACAATATTTACACTGTTATACAAGCTGTACACTGACTGCTTTACATTTTATCACAGCGTCACATCTGCAGTGTTGTCCCATGAGAAGAGATCATACAACATTACACTGTTGTAGAAGCTGCACACTGACTGCTCTACATTGTATCACAGTGTCACATCTGCAGTGCTGTCCCATGAGAAGATATCATACAATATTACACTGTTATACAAGCTGTACACTGACTGCTTTACATTGTATCACAGCGTCACATCTGCAGTGTTGTCCCATGAGAAGATATGATACAATATTACACTGTTATACAAGCTGTACACTGACTGCTTTACATTGTATCACAGTGTCACATCTGCAGTACTGTCCCATGAGAAGATATCATACAATATTACACTGTTATACAAGCTGTACACTGACTGCTTTACATTGTGTCACAGGGTCACATCTGCAGTGTTGTCCCATGAGAAGATATCATACAATATTACACTGTTATACAAGCTGTACACTGACTGCTTTACATTGTATCACAGTGTCACATCTGCAGTACTGTCCCATGAGAAGATATCATACAATATTACACTGTTATACAAGCTGTACACTGACTGCTTTACATTGTGTCACAGCGTCACATCTGCAGTGCTGTCCCATGAGAAGATATCATACAATATTACACTGTTATACAAGCTGCACACTGACTGCTTTACATTGTATCACAGTGTCACATCTGCAGTGCTGTCCCATGAGAAGATATCATACAATATTACACTGTTATACAAGCTGTACACTGACTGCTTTACATTGTATCACAGCGTCACATCTGCAGTGCTGCCCCATGAGAAGATATCATACAATATTACACTGTTATGTAAGCTGCACACTGACTGCTTTACATTGTATCACAGTGTCACATCTGCAGTGCTGTCCCATGAGAAGATATCATACAATATTACACTGTTATACAAGCTGTACACTGACTGCTTTACATTGTATCACAGCGTCACATCTGCAGTGCTGCCCCATGAGAAGATATCATACAATATTACACTGTTATACAAGCTGTACACTGACTGCTTTACATTGTATCACAGCGTCACATCTGCAGTGTTGTCCCATGAGAAGATATCATACAATATTACACTGTTATACAAGCTGTACACTGACTGCTTTACATTGTATCACAGCATCACATCTGCAGTGTTGTCCCATGAGAAGATATCATACAATATTTACACTGTTATACAAGCTGTACACTGACTGCTTTACATTGTATCACAGCGTCACATCTGCAGTGCTGTCCCATGAGAAGATATCATACAATATTACACTGTTATACAAGCTGTACACTGACTGCTTTACATTGTGTCACAGTGTCACATCTGCAGTACTGTCCCATGAGAAGATATCATACAATATTACACTGTTATACAAGCTGTACACTGACTGCTTTACATTGTATCACAGCGTCACATCTGCAGTGTTGTCCCATGAGAAGATATGATACAATATTACACTGTTATACAAGCTGTACACTGACTGCTTTACATTGTATCACAGTGTCACATCTGCAGTACTGTCCCATGAGAAGATATCATACAATATTACACTGTTATACAAGCTGTACACTGACTGCTTTACATTGTGTCACAGGGTCACATCTGCAGTGTTGTCCCATGAGAAGATATCATACAATATTACACTGTTATACAAGCTGTACACTGACTGCTTTACATTGTATCACAGTGTCACATCTGCAGTACTGTCCCATGAGAAGATATCATACAATATTACACTGTTATACAAGCTGTACACTGACTGCTTTACATTGTGTCACAGCGTCACATCTGCAGTGCTGTCCCATGAGAAGATATCATACAATATTACACTGTTATACAAGCTGCACACTGACTGCTTTACATTGTATCACAGTGTCACATCTGCAGTACTGTCCCATGAGAAGATATCATACAATATTACACTGTTATACAAGCTGCACACTGACTGCTTTACATTGTATCACAGCGTCACATCTGCAGTGCTGCCCCATGAGAAGATATCATACAATATTACACTGTTATACAAGCTGCACACTGACTGCTTTACATTGTATCACAGTGTCACATCTGCAGTGCTGTCCCATGAGAAGATATCATACAATATTACACTGTTATACAAGCTGTACACTGACTGCTTTACATTGTATCACAGCGTCACATCTGCAGTGCTGCCCCATGAGAAGATATCATACAATATTACACTGTTATGTAAGCTGCACACTGACTGCTTTACATTGTATCACAGTGTCACATCTGCAGTGCTGTCCCATGAGAAGATATCATACAATATTACACTGTTATACAAGCTGTACACTGACTGCTTTACATTGTATCACAGCGTCACATCTGCAGTGCTGCCCCATGAGAAGATATCATACAATATTACACTGTTATACAAGCTGTACACTGACTGCTTTACATTGTATCACAGCGTCACATCTGCAGTGTTGTCCCATGAGAAGATATCATACAATATTACACTGTTATACAAGCTGTACACTGACTGCTTTACATTGTATCACAGCATCACATCTGCAGTGTTGTCCCATGAGAAGATATCATACAATATTTACACTGTTATACAAGCTGTACACTGACTGCTTTACATTGTATCACAGCGTCACATCTGCAGTGCTGTCCCATGAGAAGATATCATACAATATTACACTGTTATACAAGCTGTACACTGACTGCTTTACATTGTGTCACAGTGTCACATCTGCAGTGCTGTCCCATGAGAAGATATCATACAATATTACACTGTTATACAAGCTGTACACTGACTGCTTTACATTGTATCACAGCGTCACATCTGCAGTGCTGTCCCATGAGAAGATATCATACAATATTACACTGTTATACAAGCTGTACACTGACTGCTTTACATTGTATCACAGTGTCACATCTGCAATGCTGTCCCATGAGAAGATATCATACAGTATTTACACTGTTATACAAGCTGCACACTGACTGCTTTACATTATGTCACAGCGTCACATCTGCAGTGCTGCCCCATGAGAAGATATCATACAATATTACACTGTTATACAAGCTGCACACTGACTGCTTTACATTGTATCACAGCGTCACATCTGCAGTGCTGCCCCATGAGAAGATATCATACAATATTACACTGTTATACAAGCTGTACACTGACTGCTTTACATTGTATCACAGTGTCACATCTGCAGTGTTGTCCCATGAGAAGATATCATACAATATTACACTGTTATACAAGCTGTACACTGACTGCTTTACATTGTATCACAGCGTCACATCTGCAGTGTTGTCCCATGAGAAGATAAAGATAAAATGACCGGCGCTAAGCTGGTGAGTGAGCCTTAAGACTTTGTGGGCGCAAACCAGGGCATTAAGTTGTTTGCGCCTACACATCGCGCACAGCACCGTGCAGTTTGCGTACAGTGCGGTGCGCCGATAACGTCGCATGCGGTGCGATGAAACAAGGGCACATGGTACCCCTTTAACGGCGCAGCAGTGCGCCCGACAGTGCGACCTTTAGGGCGGTTTGCGCACGGTGCAATGTTTTTGGCGCCATGTAGGTTTGTGCGACTATTAGTGTGCGCAAAGCTACTTTTTGGGCACTAAGTGGATTTTCACTTAGCGCCGGTTAGTGAATCGACCCCAAAGTGTTTCCACAATGTGAGGGGTGCACTGACTTCTGTGAGATGCTGGAATAACAGGAGGCTGTATTTCTACACGGATCTTCAGACGATCTGCAGCTGCTTTCCATGATTACCAGAAAAGCCGTGCGATTGTGAGAGCGTGCCGTTTCCTCGCGCGGATGGCCTGATTTCCTCTACCTTTTTGTTTTTAATCTGGCTCTGTGAATTCCGAGCTCCCAGCTGTGATAAAGTGAGGGCTTTGATAATACGAGATTGTTCATTACAAAACATATCTCTGTGTCTAAAGTCACAAATTGACTTCGGCGTTGAAGCTTTATTGAAAATTCCGGGTAATTTCCAGTAATGACCACTTCTTACACCGAACAAACACACCAGAAAAGGTCATTTTTATAAGCAGAGCAAAAAAAATTGTACTGCCATTTTTCCCCATACGCCGCTGTCATCCTTCAATTTAATTAATATCACAAGTACTTGGGGAACGGCGGGCCTTCGATTGCCAGAGCGCTGAGGGACTGGAGTTCCTGTGACATTATTAATGAAAAAATGCAAATCGTATTTTGGTAAGTGTATAATATAGGTGTTCATTAAGGAGCGGGGAATGGGGAGGTGCGCGCCTGTGGGGGGAGGTGTCAGGTGAATAGGTGTTCATTAAGGAGCGGTGAATGGTGCGGTGCGCGCCTGTGGGGGGAGGTGTCAGGTGAATAGGTGTTCATTAAGGAGCGGGGAATGGGGAGGTGCGCGCCTGTGGGGGGAGGTGTCAGGTGAATAGGTGTTCATTAAGGAGCGGGGAATGGTGCAGAGCGCTCCTGTGGGGGGAGGTGTCAGGTGAATAGGTGTTCATTAAGGAGCGGTGAATGGTGCGGTGCGCGCCTGTGGGGGGAGGTGTCAGGTGAATAGGTGTTCATTAAGGAGCGGGGAATGGTGCAGAGCGCTCCTGTGGGGGGAGGTGTCAGGTGAATAGGTGTTCATTAAGGAGCGGGGAATGGGGAGGTGCGCGCCTGTGGGGGGAGGTGTCAGGTGAATAGGTGTTCATTAAGGAGCGGTGAATGGTGCGGTGTGCGCCTGTGGGGGGAGGTGTCAGGTGAATAGGTGTTCATTAAGGAGCGGTGAATGGTGCAGAGCGCGCCTGTGGGGGGAGGTGTCAGGTGAATAGGTGTTCATTAAGGAGCGGGGAATGGGGAGGTGCGCGCCTGTGGGGGGAGGTGTCAGGTGAATAGGTGTTCATTAAGGAGCGGTGAATGGTGCAGAGCGCTACTGTGGGGGGAGGTGTCAGGTGAATAGGTGTTCATTAAGGAGCGGGGAATGGGGAGGTGCGTGCCTGTGGGGGGAGGTGTCAGGTGAATAGGTGTTCATTAAGGAGCGGTGAATGGTGCGGTGTGCACCTGTGGGGGGAGGTGTCAGGTGAATAGGTGTTCATTAAGGAGCGGGGAATGGGGAGGTGCGCGCCTGTGGGGGGAGGTGTCAGGTGAATAGGTGTTCATTAAGAAGCAGGAAATGGGGAGGTGCGCGCCTGTGGGAGGAGGTTTCAGGTGAATAGGTGTTCATTACAGTGCGGGGAACAGGGAGGTGCGCGCCTGTGGGGGAGGTGTCAGGTGAATAGGTGTTCATTAAGGAGCGGGAAATGGGAAGGTGCGCGCCTGTGGGGGAGGTGTCAGGTGAATAGGTGTTCATTAAGCAGCGGGGAACAGGGAGGTGCGCACCTGTGGGGGAGGTGTCAGGTGAATAGGTGTTCATTAAGGAGCGGGGAATGGTGAGGTGCGTGCCTGTGGGGGGAGGTGTCAGGTGAATAGGTGTTCAGCCTTGGCCAGATGCTGGGATGGGTTTCTCCTGTAACTCCAGTACCTGCACCTCCAGGCACTGATTGCTAGCCCAGCTTCTATCCAGCCTTGGCCAGATGCCGGGACAGGTTTCTCCTGTAACTCCAGTAGCCGTACCTCCAAGCAATGATTGCTAGTCCAGCTTCTATCCAGCCTTGGCCTGATGCCAGGACGGGTGTCTCCTGTAACTCCAGTAGCCATACCTCCAGGTGCTGATTGCTAGCCCAGCTTCGATCCAGCCTTGGCCAGATGCCGGGACAGGTTTCCCCTGTAACTCCAGTAGCCGTACCTCCAGGCAATGATTGCTAGTCCAGCTTCTATCCAGCCTTGGCCTGATGCCGGGACGGGTTTCTCCTGTAACTCCAGTAGCCGCACCTCTATCCAGCCTTGGCCTGATGCCGGGATGGGTTTCACCTGTAACTCCAGGAGCTGCACCTCCAGGCACTGATTGCTAGCCCAGCTTCTATCCAGCCTTGGCCAGATGCCGGGATGGGTTTCTCCTGTAACTCCAGTAGCCGTACCTCCAGGCACTGATTGCTAGCCCGGCTTCTATTCAGCCTTGGCCTGATACTGGGAGGGGTTTTTCCTGTAACTCCAGTAGCCGCACCTCCAGGCACTGATTGCTAGCCCGGCTTCTATCCAGCCTTGGCCAGATGCCAGGAGGGGTTTCTCCTGTAACTCCAGTAGCCATACCTCCAGGTGCTGATTGCTAGCCTGGCTTCTATCCAGCCTTGGCCTGATGCCGGGATGGGTTTCTCCTGTAACTCCAGGAGCTGCACCTCCAGGCACTGATTGCTAGCCCAGCTTCTATCCAGCCTTGGCCAGATGCCGGGATGGGTTTCTCCTGTACCTCTAGTAGCCGTACCTCCAGGCGCTGATTGCTAGCCCAGCTTCTATCCAGCTTTGGCCAGATGCCGGGACCGGTTTCTCCTGTAACTCCAGTAACTGTACCTCCACGCACTGATTGCTAGCCTAGCTTCTATCCAGCCTTGGCCAGATGCCAGGATGGGTTTCTCCTGTAACTCCAGTAGCCGTACCTCCAGCCGCTGATTGCTAGCCCAGCTTCTATCCATCCAGCCTTGACCTGATGCTGGGATGGGTTTCTCCTGTAACTCCAGTAGCCGCACCTCCAGGCGCTGATTGCTAGCCCGGCTTCGATCCATCCAGCCTTGACCTGATGCTGGGATGGGTTTCTCCTGTAACTCCAGTAGCTGCACCTCCAGGCACTAATTGCTAGCCCAGGTTCTATCTAGCCTGCCCTTGGCCAGATTCTGGAATGTATTTCTCCTGTACCTCTAGTAGCTGTACCTCCAGGCGCTGATTGCTAGCCCAGCTTCTACCCAGCTTTGGCCAGATGCCGGGATGGGTTTCTCCTGTAACTCCAGTAGCTTCACCTCCAGGCACTGATTGCTAGCCTGGCTTCTATCCAGCCTTGGCCAGATGCCGGGATGGGTTTCTCCTGTAACTCCAGTATCCGCACATCCAGGCACTGATTGCTAGCCCTGCTTCTATGCAGCCTTGGCCAGATGTCAGGACAGGTTTCTCCTGTAACTCCAGTAGCTTCACCTCCAGGCGCTGATTGCTAGCCCAGCTTCTATCCAGCCTTGGCCAGATGCCGGGATGGGTTTCTCCTGTAACTGTAGTAGCCGCACCTCCAGGCACTGATTGCTAGCCCAGCTTCTATCCAGTCTTGGCCAGATGCCGGGACGAGTTTTTCCTGTAACTGTATTAGCCACACCTCCAGGCACTGATTGCTAGCCCAGCTCCTATCCAGCCTTGGCCAGATGCCGGGACGGGTTTCTCCTGTAACTCCAGTAGCCACACCTCCAGGCACTGTTTGCTAGCCCAGCTCCTATCCAGCCTTGGCCAGATGCCGGGAAAGGTTTCTCCTGTAACTGCAGTAGCCACACCTCCAGGCACTGTTTGCTAGCCCAGCTCCTATCCTGCCTTGGCCAGATGCCAGGACGGGTTTCTCCTGTAACTGTAGTAGCTGTACCTCCAGGCACTGTTTGCTAGCCCAGCTTCTATCCAGCCTTGGCCAGATGCAGGGATGGGTTTCTCCTGTAACTGTAGTAGCCACACCTCCAGGCACTGATTGCTAGCCCAGCTTCTATCCAGCCTTTGCCTGATGCCGCGACGGGTTTCTCCTGTAACTGTAGTAGCTGTACCTCCAGGCACTGATTGCTAGCCCAGCTTCTATCCAGCCTTGGCCTGATGCAGGGACGGGTTTCTCCTGTAACTGTAGTAGCCACACCTCCAGGCACTGATTGCTAGCCCAGCTTCTATCCAGCCTTGGCCTGATGCAGGGACGGGTTTCTCCTGTAACTGTAGTAGCCACACCTCCAGGCACTGATTGCTAGCCCAGCTTCTATCCAGCCTTGGTCAGATGCCGGGACAGGTTTCTCCTGTAACTGCAGTAGCCACACCTCCAGGCACTGATTGCTAGCCCAGCTTCTATCCAGCCTTGGCCAGATGCCGGGAAAGGTTTCTCCTGTAACTGTAGTAGCCACACCTCCAGGCACTGATTGCTAGCCCAGCTTCTATCCAGCCTTGGCCAGATGCCGGGACGGGTTTCTCCTGTAACTCTAGTAGCCGCACCTCCAGGCACTGATTGCTAGCCCAGCTTCTATCCAGCCTTGGTCAGATGCCGGGATGGGTTTCTACTGTAACTGTAGTAGCCGCACCTCCAGGCACTGATTGTTAGCCCAGCTTCTATCCAGCCTTGGCCGGATGCCGGGATGGGTTTCTCCTGTAACTGTAGTAGCCACACCTCCAGACACTGTTTGCTAGCCCAGCTTCTATCCAGCCTTGGTCAGATGCCGGGACGGGTTTCTCCTGTAACTGTAGTAGCCGCACCTCCAGGCACTGTTTGCTAGCCCAGCTTCTATCCAGCCTTGGCCAGATGCCGGGAAAGGTTTCTCCTGTAACTGCAGTAGCCACACCTCCAGGCACTGTTTGCTAGCCCAGCTTCTATCCAGCCTTGGCCAGATGCCGGGACAGGTTTCTCCTGTAACTGTAGTAGCCACACCTCCAGGCACTGATTGCTAGCCCAGCTCCTATCCTGCCTTGGCCAGATGCCGGGACGGGTTTCTTCTGTAACTGTAGTAGCCACACCTCCAGGCACTGTTTGCTAGCCCAGCTCCTATCCAGCCTTGGCCAGATGCCGGGACGGGTTTCTCCTGTAACTCCAGTAGCCACACCTCCAGGCACTGTTTGCTAGCCCAGCTCCTATCCAGCCTTGGCCAGATGCCGGGAAAGGTTTCTCCTGTAACTGTAGTAGCCACACCTCCAGGCACTGTTTGCTAGCCCAGCTCCTATCCTGCCTTGGCCAGATGCCAGGACGGGTTTCTCCTGTAACTGTAGTAGCCGCACCTCCAGGCACTGATTGTTAGCCCAGCTTCTATCCAGCCTTGGCCAGATGCCGGGACGGGTTTCTCCTGTAACTGTAGTAACCGTACCTCCAGGCACTGATTGTTAGCCCAGCTTCTATCCAGCCTTGGCCAGATGCCGGGACGGGTTTCTCCTGTAACTCCAGTAGCCACACCTCCAGGCACTGTTTGCTAGCCCAGCTCCTATCCAGCCTTGGCCAGATGCCGGGAAAGGTTTCTCCTGTAACTGTAGTAGCCACACCTCCAGGCACTGATTGCTAGCCTGGCTTCTATCCAGCCTTGGCCAGATGCCGGGACGGGTTTCTCCTGTAACTGTAGTAACCGTACCTCCAGGCACTGATTGCTAGCCCAGCTTCTATTCAGCCTTGGCCAGGTGCCGGGATGGGTTTCTCCTGTAACTGTAGTAGCCACACCTCCAGGCACTGATTGCTAGCCTGGCTTCTATCCAGCCTTGGCCAGATGCAGGGACGGGTTTCTCCTGTAACTGTAGTAACCGTACCTCCAGGCACTGATTGTTAGCCCAGCTTCTATCCAGCCTTGGCCAGATGCCGGGACGGGTTTCTCCTGTAACTGTAGTAGCCACACCTCCAGGCACTGTTTGCTAGCCCAGCTTCTATCCAGCCTTGGCCAGATGCCGGGACGGGTTTCTCCTGTAACTGTAGTAGCCACACCTCCAGGCACTGTTTGCTAGCCCAGCTTCTATCCAGCCTTTGCCTGATGCCGGGACGGGTTTTTCCTGTAACTGCAGTAGCCACACCTCCAGGCACTGATTGCTAGCCCAGCTCCTATCCAGCCTTGGCCAGATGCCGGGAAAGGTTTCTCCTGTAACTGTAGTAGCCACACCTCCAGGCACTGATTGCTAGCCTGGCTTCTATCCAGCCTTGGCCAGATGCCGGGACAGGTTTCTCCTGTAACTGTAGTAGCCACACCTCCAGGCACTGTTTGCTAGCCCAGCTCCTATCCAGCCTTGGCCAGATGCCGGGACGGGTTTCTCCTGTAACTGTAGTAGCTGTACCTCCAGGCACTGATTGCTAGCCCAGCTTCTATCCAGCCTTTGCCTGATGCCGGGACGGGTTTCTCCTGTAACTGTAGTAGCTGTACCTCCAGGCACTGATTGCTAGCCCAGCTTCTATCCAGCCTTGGCCTGATGCCGGGACGGGTTTCTCCTGTAACTGTAGTAGCCACACCTCCAGGCACTGATTGCTAGCCCAGCTCCTATCCAGCCTTGGCCAGATGCCGGGACGGGTTTCTCCTGTAACAGTAGTAGCCGCACCTCCAGGCACTGATTGCTAGCCCAGCTCCTATCCAGCCTTGGCCAGATGCCGGGACGGGTTTCTCCTGTAACTGTAGTAGCCGCACCTCCAGGCACTGATTGCTAGCCCAGCTTCTATCCAGCCTTGGCCAGGTGCCGGGATGGGTTTCTCCTGTAACTGTAGTAGCCGCACCTCGAGGCACTGATTGCTAGCCCAGCTTCTATCCAGCCTTGGCCAGATGCCGGGACGGGTTTCTCCTGTAACTGTAGTAGCCGCACCTCCAGGCACTGATTGCTAGCCCAGCTTCTATCCAGCCTTGGCCAGGTGCCGGGATGGGTTTCTCCTGTAACTGTAGTAGCCGCACCTCCAGGCACTGATTGCTAGCCCAGCTTCTATCCAGCCTTGGCCAGATGCCGGGACGGGTTTCTCCTGTAACTGTAGTAGCCGCACCTCCAGGCACTGTTTGCTAGCCCAGCTTCTATCCAGCCTTGGCCAGATGCCGGGACAGGTTTCTCCTGTAACTGCAGTAGCCACACCTCCAGGCACTGATTGCTAGCCCAGCTTCTATCCAGCCTTGGTCAGATGCCGGGATGGGTTTCTCCTGTAACTGTAGTAGCCGCACCTCCAGGCACTGATTGCTAGCCCGGCTTCTATCCAGCCTTGGCCAGATGCCGGGATGGGTTTCTCCTGTAACTGTAGTAGCCACACCTCCAGGCACTGTTTGCTAGCCCAGCTCCTATCCAGCCTTGGCCAGATGCCGGGACGGGTTTCTCCTGTAACTCCAGTAGCCACACCTCCAGGCACTGTTTGCTAGCCCAGCTCCTATCCAGCCTTGGCCAGATGCCGGGAAAGGTTTCTCCTGTAACTGTAGTAGCCACACCTCCAGGCACTGATTGCTAGCCCAGCTTCTATCCAGCCTTGGCCAGATGCCGGGATGGGTTTCTCCTGTAACTGTAGTAGCCACACCTCCAGGCACTGATTGCTAGCCCAGCTTCTATCCAGACTTGGCCAGATGCCGGGATGGGTTTCTCCTGTAACTGCAGTAGCCACACCTCCAGGCACTGATTGCTAGCCCAGCTTCTATCCAGCCTTGGTCAGATGCCGGGATGGGTTTCTCCTGTAACTGTAGTAGCCGCACCTCCAGGCACTGATTGCTAGCCCGGCTTCTATCCAGCCTTGGCCAGATGCCGGGATGGGTTTCTCCTGTAACTGTAGTAGCCACACCTCCAGGCACTGTTTGCTAGCCCAGCTCCTATCCAGCCTTGGCCAGATGCCGGGACGGGTTTCTCCTGTAACTCCAGTAGCCACACCTCCAGGCACTGTTTGCTAGCCCAGCTCCTATCCAGCCTTGGCCAGATGCCGGGAAAGGTTTCTCCTGTAACTGCAGTAGCCGCACCTCCAGGCACTGTTTGCTAGCCCAGCTCCTATCCAGCCTTGGCCAGATGCCGGGACGGGTTTCTCCTGTAACTCCAGTAGCCACACCTCCAGGCACTGTTTGCTAGCCCAGCTCCTATCCAGCCTTGGCCAGATGCCGGGACGGGTTTCTCCTGTAACTGTAGTAGCCGCACCTCCAGGCACTGATTGCTAGCCCAGCTCCTATCCAGCCTTGGCCAGATGCCGGGACGGGTTTCTCCTGTAACTCCAGTAGCCACACCTCCAGGCACTGTTTGCTAGCCCAGCTCCTATCCAGCCTTGGCCAGATGCCGGGACGGGTTTCTCCTGTAACTGTAGTAGCCGCACCTCCAGGCACTGATTGCTAGCCCAGCTCCTATCCAGCCTTGGCCAGATGCCGGGACGGGTTTCTCCTGTAACTGTAGTAGCCGCACCTCCAGGCACTGATTGCTAGCCCAGCTTCTATCCAGCCTTGGCCAGGTGCCGGGATGGGTTTCTCCTGTAACTGTAGTAGCCACACCTCGAGGCACTGATTGCTAGCCCAGCTTCTATCCAGCCTTGGCCAGATGCCGGGACGGGTTTCTCCTGTAACTGTAGTAGCCGCACCTCCAGGCACTGATTGCTAGCCCAGCTTCTATCCAGCCTTGGCCAGGTGCCGGGATGGGTTTCTCCTGTAACTGTAGTAGCCGCACCTCCAGGCACTGATTGCTAGCCCAGCTTCTATCCAGCCTTGGCCAGATGCCGGGACGGGTTTCTCCTGTAACTGTAGTAGCCGCACCTCCAGGCACTGTTTGCTAGCCCAGCTTCTATCCAGCCTTGGCCAGATGCCGGGACAGGTTTCTCCTGTAACTGCAGTAGCCACACCTCCAGGCACTGATTGCTAGCCCAGCTTCTATCCAGCCTTGGTCAGATGCCGGGATGGGTTTCTCCTGTAACTGTAGTAGCCGCACCTCCAGGCACTGATTGCTAGCCCGGCTTCTATCCAGCCTTGGCCAGATGCCGGGATGGGTTTCTCCTGTAACTGTAGTAGCCACACCTCCAGGCACTGTTTGCTAGCCCAGCTCCTATCCAGCCTTGGCCAGATGCCGGGACGGGTTTCTCCTGTAACTCCAGTAGCCACACCTCCAGGCACTGTTTGCTAGCCCAGCTCCTATCCAGCCTTGGCCAGATGCCGGGAAAGGTTTCTCCTGTAACTGTAGTAGCCACACCTCCAGGCACTGATTGCTAGCCCAGCTTCTATCCAGCCTTGGCCAGATGCCGGGATGGGTTTCTCCTGTAACTGTAGTAGCCACACCTCCAGGCACTGTTTGCTAGCCCAGCTCCTAACCAGCCTTGGCCAGATGCCGGGACAGGTTTCTCCTGTAACTGCAGTAGCCACACCTCCAGGCACTGTTAGCTAGCCCAGCTCCTATCCTGCCTTGGCCAGATGCCGGGAAAGGTTTCTCCTGTAACTGTAGTAGCCACACCTCCAGGCACTGATTGCTAGCCCAGCTTCTATCCAGCCTTGGCCAGATGCCGGGACGGGTTTCTCCTGTAACTGTAGTAGCCGCACCTCGAGGCACTGATTGCTAGCCCAGCTTCTATCCAGCCTTGGCCAGATGCCGGGACAGGTTTCTCCTGTAACTGTAGTAGCCGCACCTCCAGGCACTGATTGCTAGCCCAGCTTCTATCCAGCCTTGGCCAGGTGACGGGATGGGTTTCTCCTGTAACTGTAGTAGCCGCACCTCCAGGCACTGATTGCTAGCCCAGCTTCTATCCAGCCTTGGCCAGATGCCGGGATGGGTTTCTCCTGTAACTGTAGTAGCCGCACCTCCAGGCACTGATTGCTAGCCCAGCTTCTATCCAGCCTTGGCCAGATGCCGGGACGGGTTTCTCCTGTAACTGTAGTAGCCGCACCTCCAGGCACTGTTTGCTAGCCCAGCTTCTATCCAGCCTTGGCCAGATGCCGGGACATGTTTCTCCTGTAACTGCAGTAGCCACACCTCCAGGCACTGATTGCTAGCCCAGCTTCTATCCAGCCTTGGCCAGGTGCCGGGATGGGTTTCTCCTGTAACTGTAGTAGCCGCACCTCCAGGCACTGATTGCTAGCCCAGCTTCTATCCAGCCTTGGCCAGATGCCGGGACGGGTTTCTCCTGTAACTGTAGTAGCCGCACCTCCAGGCACTGTTTGCTAGCCCAGCTTCTATCCAGCCTTGGCCAGATGCCGGGACGGGTTTCTCCTGTAACTGTAGTAGCCGCACCTCCAGGCACTGATTGCTAGCCCAGCTTCTATCCAGCCTTGGCCAGGTGCCGGGATGGGTTTCTCCTGTAACTGTAGTAGCCGCACCTCCAGGCACTGATTGCTAGGCCAGCTTCTATCCAGCCTTGGCCAGATGCCGGGACGGGTTTCTCCTGTAACTGTAGTAGCCGCACCTCCAGGCACTGTTTGCTAGCCCAGCTTCTATCCAGCCTTGGCCAGATGCCGGGATGGGTTTCTCCTGTAACTCCAGTAGCCGCACCTCCAGGCACTGATTGCTAGCCCAGCTTCTATCCAGCCTTGGCCAGATGCCGGGATGGTTTCTCCTGTAACTGTAGTAGCCGCACCTCCAGGCACTGATTGCTAGCCCAGCTTCTATCCAGCCTTGGCCAGATGCCGGGACGGGTTTCTCCTGTAACTGTAGTAGCCACACCTCCAGGCACTGATTGCTAGCCCAGCTCCTATCCTGCCTTGGCCAGATGCCGGGACATGTTTCTCCTGTAACTGCAGTAGCCACACCTCCAGGCACTGATTGCTAGCCCAGCTTCTATCCAGCCTTGGTCAGATGCCGGGATGGGTTTCTCCTGTAACTGTAGTAGCCGCACCTCCAGGCACTGATTGCTAGCCCGGCTTCTATCCAGCCTTGGCCAGATGCCGGGATGGGTTTCTCCTGTAACTGTAGTAGCCACACCTCCAGGCACTGTTTGCTAGCCCAGCTCCTTTCCAGCCTTGGCCAGATGCCGGGACGGGTTTCTCCTGTAACTCCAGTAGCCACACCTCCAGGCACTGATTGCTAGCCCAGCTTCTATCCAGCCTTGGCCAGATGCCGGGACATGTTTCTCCTGTAACTGCAGTAGCCACACCTCCAGGCACTGATTGCTAGCCCAGCTTCTATCCAGCCTTGGCCAGATGCCGGGACATGTTTCTCCTGTAACTGCAGTAGCCACACCTCCAGGCACTGATTGCTAGCCCGGCTTCTATCCAGCCTTGGCCAGATGCCGGGATGGGTTTCTCCTGTAACTGTAGTAGCCACACCTCCAGGCACTGATTGCCAGCCCAGCTTCTATCCAGCCTTGGCCAGATGCCGGGATGAGTTTTTCCTGTAACTGTAGTAGCCACACCTCCAGGCACTGATTGCTAGCCCAGCTTCTATCCAGCCTTGGCCAGATGCCGGGACAGGTTTCTCCTGTAACTCCAGTAGCCACACCTCCAGGCACTGTTTGCTAGCCCAGCTTCTATCCAGCCTTGGCCAGATGCCGGGATGGGTTTCTCCTGTAACTGTAGTAGCCACACCTCCAGGCACTGATTGCTAGCCCAGCTTCTATCCAGCCTTGGCCAGATGCCGGGACGGGTTTCTCCTGTAACTGTAGTAGCCACACCTCCAGGCACTGATTGCTAGTCCAGCTTCTATCCAGCCTTGGCCTGATGCCGGGACGGGTTTCTCCTGTAACTGTAGTAGCTGTACCTCCAGGCACTGATTGCTAGCCCAGCTTCTATCCAGCCTTGGCCTGATGCCGGGACGGGTTTCTCCTGTAACTGTAGTAGCCACACCTCCAGGCACTGATTGCTAGCCCAGCTTCTATCCAGCCTTGGCCAGATGCCGGGACGGGTTTCTCCTGTAACTGTAGTAGCCGCACCTCCAGGCACTGATTGCTAGCCCAGCTTCTATCCAGCCTTGGCCAGATGCCGGGACAGGTTTCTCCTGTAACAGTAGTAGCCGCACCTCCAGGCATTGATTGCTAGCCCAGCTTCTATCCAGCCTTGGCTGGATGCCGGGACGGGTTTCTCCTGTAACTGTAGTACCTACACCTCCAGGCATGGTTTGCTAGCCCAGCTTCTATCCAGCCTTGGCCAGATGCCGGGATGGGTTTCTCCTGTAACTGTAGTAGCCACACCTCCAGGCACTGATTGCTAGCCCAGCTTCTATCCAGTCTTGGCCAGATGCCGGGACGGGTTTCTCCTGTAACTGTAGTAGCCACACCTCCAGGCACTGATTGCTAGTCCAGCTTCTATCCAGCCTTGGCCTGATGCCGGGACGGGTTTCTCCTGTAACTGTAGTAGCCACACCTCCAGGCACTGATTGCTAGCCCGGCTTCTATCCAGCCTTGGCCGGATGCCGGGACGGGTTTCTCCTGTAACTGTAGTACCTACACCTCCAGGCACTGTTTGCTAGCCCAGCTTCTATCCAGCCTTGGCCAGATGCAGGGATGGGTTTCTCCTGTAACTGTAGTAGCCACACCTCCAGGCACTGATTGCCAGCCCAGCTTCTATCCAGCCTTGGCCAGATGCCGGGACGAGTTTTTCCTGTAACTGTAGTAGCCACACCTCCAGGCACTGATTGCTAGCCCAGCTTCTATCCAGCCTTGGCCAGATGCCGGGACGGGTTTCTCCTGTAACTGTAGTAGCCGCACCTCCAGGCACTGATTGCTAGCCCAGCTCCTATCCAGCCTTGGCCAGATGCCGGGATGGGTTTCTCCTGTAACTCCAGTAGCCACACCTCCAGGCACTGATTGCTAGCCCAGCTTCTATCCAGCCTTGGCCAGATGCCGGGACGGGTTTCTCCTGTAACTGTAGTAGCCACACCTCCAGGCACTGATTGCTAGCCCAGCTTCTATCCAGTCTTGGCCAGATGCCGGGACGAGTTTTTCCTGTAACTGTAGTAGCCACACCTCCAGGCACTGATTGCTAGCCCAGCTTCTATCCAGCCTTGGCCAGATGCCAGGACAGGTTTCTCCTGTAACTCCAGTAGCCACACCTCCAGGCACTGATTGCTAGCCCAGCTTCTATCCAGCCTTGGCCGGATGCCGGGACGGGTTTCTCCTGTAACTGTAGTAGCCGCACCTCCAGGCACTGATTGCTAGCCCAGCTCCTATCCAGCCTTGGCCAGATGCCGGGACGGGTTTCGTCTGTAACTGTAGTAGCCACACCTCCAGGCACTGGTTGCTAGCCCAGCTTCTATCCAGCCTTGGCCAGATGCCGGGACAGGTTTCTCCTGTAACTGTAGTAGCCGCACCTCCAGGCACTGATTGCTAGCCCAGCTCCTATCCAGCCTTGGCCAGATGCCGGGATGGGTTTCTCCTGTAACTGCAGTAGCCACACCTCCAGGCACTGATTGCTAGCCCAGCTTCTATCCAGCCTTGGCCAGATGCCGGGACGGGTTTCTCCTGTAACTGTAGTAGCCACACCTCCAGGCACTGATTGCTAGCCTAGCTTCTATCCAGCCTTGGCCAGATGCCGGGACGAGTTTCTCCTGTAACTGTAGTAGCCGCACCTCCAGGCACTGATTGCTAGCCCAGCTTCTATCCAGCCTTGGCCAGATGCCGGGACGAGTTTTTCCTGTAACTGTAGTAGCCACACCTCCAGGCACTGATTGCTAGCCCAGCTTCTATCCAGCCTTGGCCAGATGCCGGGACGGGTTTCTCCTGTAACTGTAGTAGCCACACCTCCAGGCACTGATTGCTAGCCCAGCTTCTATCCAGCCTTGGCCAGATGCCAGGACAGGTTTCTCCTGTAACTCCAGTAGCCACACCTCCAGGCACTGATTGCTAGCCCAGCTTCTATCCAGCCTTGGCCGGATGCCGGGACGGGTTTCTCCTGTAACTGTAGTAGCCGCACCTCCAGGCACTGATTGCTAGCCCAGCTTCTATCCAGCCTTGGCCAGATGCCGGGACAGGTTTCTCCTGTAACTGTAGTAGCCGCACCTCCAGGCACTGATTGCTAGCCCAGCTCCTATCCAGCCTTGGCCAGATGCCGGGATGGGTTTCTCCTGTAACTGCAGTAGCCACACCTCCAGGCACTGATTGCTAGCCCAGCTTCTATCCAGCCTTGGCCAGATGCCGGGACGGGTTTCTCCTGTAACTGTAGTAGCCACACCTCCAGGCACTGATTGCTAGCCTAGCTTCTATCCAGCCTTGGCCAGATGCCGGGACGAGTTTCTCCTGTAACTGTAGTAGCCGCACCTCCAGGCACTGATTGCTAGCCCAGCTTCTATCCAGCCTTGGCCAGATGCCGGGATGGGTTTCTCCTGTAACTCCAGTAGCCACACCTCCAGGCACTGATTGCTAGCCCAGCTTCTATCCAGCCTTGGCCAGATGCCGGGACGAGTTTTTCCTGTAACTGTAGTAGCCACACCTCCAGGCACTGATTGCTAGCCCAGCTTCTATCCAGCCTTGGCCAGATGCCGGGACAGGTTTCTCCTGTAACTGCAGTAGCCACACCTCCAGGCACTGATTGCTAGCCCAGCTTCTATCCAGCCTTGGCCAGATGCCGGGATGGGTTTCTCCTGTAACTGTAGTAGCCACACCTCCAGGCACTGATTGCTAGCCCAGCTTCTATCCAGCCTTGGCCAGATGCCGGGACGGGTTTCTCCTGTAACTGTAGTAGCCACACCTCCAGGTGCTGATTGCTAGCCCAGCTTCTATCCAGCCTTGGCCAGATGCCGGGATGGGTTTCTCCTGTAACTGTAGTAGCCACACCTCCAGGCACTGATTGCTAGCCCAGCTTCTATCCAGTCTTGGCCAGATGCCGGGACGAGTTTTTCCTGTAACTCTATTAGCCACACCTCCAGGCACTGATTGCTAGCCCAGCTCCTATCCAGCCTTGGCCAGATGCCGGGACGAGTTTTTCCTGTAACTGTAGTAGCCACACCTCCAGGCACTGATTGCTAGCCCAGCTTCTATCCAGCCTTGGCCAAATGCCGGGACGGGTTTCTCCTGTAACTGTAGTAGCCACACCTCCAGGCACTGATTGCTAGCCCAGCTTCTATCCAGTCTTGGCCAGATGCCGGGACGAGTTTTTCCTGTAACTGTAGTAGCCACACCTCCAGGCACTGATTGCTAGCCCAGCTTCTATCCAGCCTTGGCCAGATGCCGGGATGGGTTTCTCCTGTAACTGTAGTAGCCGCACCTCCAGGCACTGTTTGCTAGCCCAGCTTCTATCCAGCCTTGGCCAGATGCCGGGACAGGTTTCTCCTGTAACTGCAGTAGCCACACCTCCAGGCACTGATTGCTAGCCCAGCTTCTATCCAGCCTTGGTCAGATGCCGGGATGGGTTTCTCCTGTAACTGTAGTAGCCGCACCTCCAGGCACTGATTGCTAGCCCGGCTTCTATCCAGCCTTGGCCAGATGCCGGGATGGGTTTCTCCTGTAACTGTAGTAGCCACACCTCCAGGCACTGTTTGCTAGCCCAGCTCCTATCCAGCCTTGGCCAGATGCCGGGAAAGGTTTCTCCTGTAACTGTAGTAGCCACACCTCCAGGCACTGATTGCTAGCCCAGCTTCTATCCAGCCTTGGCCAGATGCCGGGATGGGTTTCTCCTGTAACTGTAGTAGCCACACCTCCAGGCACTGATTGCTAGCCCAGCTTCTATCCAGCCTTGGCCAGATGCCGGGATGGGTTTCTCCTGTAACTGTAGTAGCCACACCTCCAGGCACTGATTGCTAGCCCAGCTTCTATCCAGCCTTGGCCAGATGCCGGGACGGGTTTCTCCTGTAACTGTAGTAGCCACACCTCCAGGCACTGATTGCTAGCCCAGCTTCTATCCAGCCTTGGCCAGATGCCGGGACGAGTTTTTCCTGTAACTGTAGTAGCCACACCTCCAGGCACTGTTTGCTAGCCCAGCTCCTATCCAGCCTTGGCCAGATGCCGGGACGAGTTTTTCCTGTAACTGTAGTAGCCACACCTCCAGGCACTGATTGCTAGCCCAGCTTCTATCCAGCCTTGGCCTGATGCCGGGACGGGTTTCTCCTGTAACTGTAGTAGCTGTACCTCCAGGCACTGATTGCTAGCCCAGCTTCTATCCAGCCTTGGCCTGATGCCGGGATGGGTTTCTCCTGTAACTGTAGTAGCCACACCTCCAGGCACTGATTGCTAGCCCAGCTTCTATCCAGTCTTGGCCAGATGCCGGGACGATTTTTTCCTGTAACTGTAGTAGCCACACCTCCAGGCACTGATTGCTAGCCCAGCTTCTATCCAGCCTTGGCCAGATGCCGGGACGAGTTTTTCCTGTAACTGTAGTAGCCACACCTCCAGACACTGATTGCTAGCCCAGCTCCTATCCAGCCTTGGCCAGATGCCGGGACGAGTTTTTCCTGTAACTGTAGTAGCCACACCTCCAGGCACTGATTGCTAGCCCAGCTTCTATCCAGCCTTGGCCAGATGCCGGGACGGGTTTCTTCTGTAACTGTAGTAGCCACACCTCCAGGCACTGTTTGCTAGCCCAGCTTCTATCCAGCCTTGGCCAGATGCCGGGACGGGTTTCTCCTGTAACTGTAGTAGCCGCACCTCCAGGCACTGATTGCTAGCCCAGCTTCTATCCAGCCTTGGCCAGATGCCGGGACGGGTTTCTCCTGTAACTGTAGTAGCCACACCTCCAGGTGCTGATTTTTCCCTTTTGTAGAGTTGCTCTTTAAGTACAAAAACCTCCAGCGGCCGGATGGCTTCACATTTGTGCAGCTCTTGAAATGCATCAGAAAACAGACTTATTTGTAGTGAGAAAGTGTCTTTAAGGAGCTTGTCAGAGTATCTACCTGAAGTCTGAATGCTGCATCCATTATTGATGAGGCCCCCAGGTGATGTGTAAAGAAAGCTGCTTGGCAAAGCACACTCTATTTACTCCCATTTGTGAAGGAAATCTGCAGCGGTCTGCTCAGGAGTCCTCCTTCTGCAGCCTAGTGGTATGGATTGCCCCCCCCCCCCCCAACATCTACAGCACCCTGCACCCCCCAACTGTCCAACGTCTACTGAACCCCCTCCCCCCAACATGTATTGCACCCCCCAACTGTCCAACATCTACTGCACCCCCTTCCCCCTAACCCCCACCATTTACTGAACCCTCTCCCCGCTAGCCCTGCAACATTTACTGCACCCCCCCAACTGTCCAACATCTCCTGCAAAGCTTCAGTTTAATTAGTATTTAACCAGCCAGAAATATGTCCTGATAATTGCGCTTTTAAGATCTGATCACCAGAGTAAGGGATGAACCATTCTAAAATATCAGTGTATGGATATTGAAGTGGGGTTTAATGTATTGCCGTGCATCTTACTTATTATATTACAATTATTCATAGTAAATCTGACTCCTGGTTAACCGGTGTGTAGTGTCTCGGGTCCCCCCTGCACACCTGGGATGATATGTTCTGGGTGTCTCTGGTCCCCCCTGCACACCTGGGATGATATGTTCTGGGGGTCTCAGGTCCCCCTGCACACCTGGGATGATATGTTCTGGGGGTCTCAGGTCCCCCCTGCACACCTGGGATGATATGTTCTGGGGGTCTCGGGTCCCCCCTGCACACCTGGGATGATATGTTCTGGGGGTCTCAGGTCCCCCTGCACACCTTGGATGATATGTTCTGGGGGTCTTGGGTCCCCCTGCACACCTGGGATGATATGTTCTGGGGGTCTCGGGTCCCCCCCTGCACACCTGGGATGATATGTTCTGGGGGTCTTGGGTCCCCCTGCACACCTGGGATGATATGTTCTGGGGGTCTCGGGTCCCCCCCTGCACACCTGGGATGATATGTTCTGGGGGTCACGGCCCCCCCCTGCACACCTGGGATGATATGTTCTGGGGGTCTCGGGTCCCCCCTGCACACCTGGGATGATATGTTCTGGGGGTCTCGGGTCCCCCCTGCACACCTGGGATAATATGTTCTGGGGGTCTCGGGTCCCCCCCTGCACACCTGGGATGATATGTTCTGGGGGTCTCGGATCCCCCCTGCACACCTGGGATGATATGTTCTGGGGGTCTCGGGTCCCCCCTGCACACCTGGGATGATATGTTCTGGGGGTCTCGGATCCCCCCTGCACACCTGGGATGATATGTTCTGGGGGTCTCGGGTCCCCCCTGCACACCTGGGATGATATGTTCTGGGGGTCTCGGGTCCCCCCTGCACACCTGGAATGATATGTTCTGGGTGTCTCGGGTCCCCCCCTGCACACCTGGGATGATATGTTCTGGGGGTCTCGGATCCCCCCTGCACACCTGGGATGATATGTTCTGGGGGTCTCGGGTCCCCCCCTGCACACCTGGGATGATATGTTCTGGGGGTCTCGGGTCCCCCCTGCACACCTGGGATGATATGTTCTGGGGGTCTCGGGTCCCCCCTGCACACCTGGGATGATATGTTCTGGGGGTCTCGGATCCCCCTGCACACCTGGGATGATATGTTCTGGGGGTCTCGGGTCCCCCCTGCACACCTGGGATGATATGTTCTGGGGGTCTCGGATCCCCCCTGCACACCTGGGATGATATGTTCTGGGGGTCTCGGATCCCCCCTGCACACCTGGGATGATATGTTCTGGGGGTCTCGGGTCCCCCCTGCACACCTGGGATGATATGTTCTGGGTGTCTCGGATCCCCCCTGCACACCTGGGATGATATGTTCTGGGTGTCTCGGATCCCCCCTGCACACCTGGGATGATATGTTCTGGGGGTCTCGGGTCCCCCCCTGCACACCTGGGATGATATGTTCTGGGGGTCTCGGATCCCCCCTGCACACCTGGGATGATATGTTCTGGGGGTCTCGGGTCCCCCCCTGCACACCTGGGATGATATGTTCTGGGGGTCTCGGATCCCCCCTGCACACCTGGGATGATATGTTCTGGGGGTCTCGGATCCCCCCTGCACACCTGGGATGATATGTTCTGGGGGTCTCGGGTCCCCCCTGCACACCTGGGATGATATGTTCTGGGGGTCTCGGGTCCCCCCCTGCACACCTGGGATAATATGTTCTGGGGGTCTCGGATCCCCCCTGCACACCTGGGATGATATGTTCTGGGTGTCTCGGATCCCCCTGCACACCTGGGATGATATGTTCTGGGGGTCTCGGATCCCCCCTGCACACCTGGGATGATATGTTCTGGGGGTCTCGGGTCCCCCCTGCACACCTGGGATGATATGTTCTGGGGGTCTCGGGTCCCCCCTGCACACCTGGGATGATATGTTCTGGGGGTCTCGGATCCCCCCTGCACACCTGGGATGATATGTTCTGGAGGTCTCGGATCCCCCCTGCACACCTGGGATGATATGTTCTGGGGGTCTCGGGTCCCCCCTGCACACCTGGGATGATATGTTCTGGGGGTCTCGGGTCCCCCCTGCACACCTGGGATGATATGTTCTGGGGGTCTCGGGTCCCCCCTGCACACCTGGGATGATATGTTCTGGGGGTCTCGGATCCCCCCTGCACACCTGGAATGATATGTTCTGGGGGTCTCGGGTCCCCCCTGCACACCTGGGATAATATGTTCTGGGGGTCTCGGGTCCCCCCTGCACACCTGGGATGATATGTTCTGGGGGTCTCGGATCCCCCCTGCACACCTGGGATGATATGTTCTGGGGGTCTCGGATCCCCCCCTGCACACCTGGGATGATATGTTCTGGGGGTCTCGGGTCCCCCCTGCACACCTGGGATGATATGTTCTGGGGGTCTCAGGTCCCCCTGCACACCTTGGATGATATGTTCTGGGGGTCTCGGATCCCCCCTGCACACCTGGGATGATATGTTCTGGAGGTCTCGGATCCCCCCTGCACACCTGGGATGATATGTTCTGGGGGTCTCGGGTCCCCCCTGCACACCTGGGATGATATGTTCTGGGGGTCTCGGGTCCCCCCTGCACACCTGGGATGATATGTTCTGGGGGTCTCGGGTCCCCCCTGCACACCTGGGATGATATGTTCTGGGGGTCTCGGATCCCCCCTGCACACCTGGGATGATATGTTCTGGGGGTCTCGGGTCCCCCCTGCACACCTGGGATGATATGTTCTGGGGGTCTCGGGTCCCCCCTGCACACCTGGGATGATATGTTCTGGGGGTCTCGGATCCCCCCTGCACACCTGGGATGATATGTTCTGGGGGTCTCGGGTCCCCCCTGCACACCTGGGATGATATGTTCTGGGGGTCTCGGGTCCCCCCCTGCACACCTGGGATGATATGTTCTGGGGGTCTCGGGTCCCCCCTGCACACCTGGGATGATATGTTCTGGGGGTCTCGGGTCCCCCCTGCACACCTGGGATGATATGTTCTGGGTGTCTCGGATCCCCCCTGCACACCTGGGATGATATGTTCTGGGGGTCTCGGGTCCCCCCCTGCACATCTGGGATGATATGTTCTGGGGGTCTAGGTTCCCCCCTGCACACCTGGGATGATATGTTCTGGGGGTCTCGGGTCCCCCCTGCACACCTGGGATGATATGTTCTGGGGGTCTCGGGTCCCCCCCTGCACATCTGGGATGATATGTTCTGGGGGTCTCGGGTCCCCCCTGCACACCTGGGATGATATGTTCTGGGTGTCTCGGATCCCCCCTGCACACCTGGAATGATATGTTCTGGGGGTCTCGGGTCCCCCCCTGCACACCTGGGATGATATGTTCTGGGGGTCTCGGGTCCCCCCTGCACACCTGGGATGATATGTTCTGGGGGTCCCGGGTCCCCCCTGCACACCTGGGATGATATGTTCTGGGGGTCTCGGGTCCCCCCTGCACACCTGGGATGATATGTTCTGGGGGTCTCGGGTCCCCCCTGCACACCTGGGATGATATGTTCTGGGGGTCTCGGGTCCCCCCTGCACACCTGGGATTATATGTTCTGGGGGTCTCGGGTCCCCCCTGCACACCTGGGATGATATGTTCTGGGGGTCTCGGGTCCCCCCTGCACACCTGGGATGATATGTTCTGGGGGTCTCGGGTCCCCCCCTGCACACCTGGGATGATATGTTCTGGGGGTCTCGGGTCCCCCCTGCACACCTGGGATTATATGTTCTGGGGGTCTCGGGTCCCCCCTGCACACCTGGGATGATATGTTCTGGGGGTCTCGGGTCCCCCCTGCACACCTGGGATGATATGTTCTGGGGGTCTCTGGTCCCCCCTGCACACCTGGGATGATATGTTCTGGGGGTCTCGGGTCCCCCCTGCACACCTGGGATGATATGTTCTGGGGGTCTCGGGTCCCCCCTGCACACCTGGGATGATATGTTCTGGGGGTCTCGGATCCCCCCTGCACACCTGGGATGATATGTTCTGGGGGTCTCGGGTCCCCCCCTGCACACCTGGGATGATATGTTCTGGGGGTCTCGGGTCCCCCCCTGCACACCTGGGATGATATGTTCTGGGGGTCTCGGGTCCCCCCTGCACACCTGGGATGATATGTTCTGGGGGTCTCGGGTCCCCCCTGCACACCTGGGATGATATGTTCTGGGGGTCTCGGGTCCCCCCTGCACACCTGGGATGATATGTTCTGGGGGTCTCGGGTCCCCCCTGCACACCTGGGATGATATGTTCTGGGGGTCTCGGGTCCCCCCCTGCACACCTGGGATGATATGTTCTGGGGGTCTCGGGTCCCCCCTGCACACCTGGGATAATATGTTCTGGGGGTCTCGGGTCCCCCCCTGCACACCTGGGATGATATGTTCTGGGGGTCTCGGGTCCCCCCTGCACACCTGGGATAATATGTTCTGGGGGTCTCGGGTCCCCCCTGCACACCTGGGATGATATGTTCTGGGGGTCTCGGGTCCCCCCTGCACACCTGGGATGATATGTTCTGGGGGTCTCGGGTCCCCCCTGCACACCTGGGATGATATGTTCTGGGGGTCTCGGATCCCCCCTGCACACCTGGGATGATATGTTCTGGGGGTCTCGGGTCCCCCCCTGCACACCTGGGATGATATGTTCTGGGGGTCTCGGGTCCCCCCCTGCACACCTGGGATGATATGTTCTGGGGGTCTCGGATCCCCCCTGCACACCTGGGATGATATGTTCTGGGGGTCTCGGATCCCCCCTGCACACCTGGGATGATATGTTCTGGGGGTCTCGGGTCCCCCCTGCACACCTGGGATGATATGTTCTGGGGGTCTCGGGTCCCCCCTGCACACCTGGGATGATATGTTCTGGGGGTCTCGGGTCCCCCCTGCACACCTGGGATTATATGTTCTGGGGGTCTCGGGTCCCCCCTGCACACCTGGGATGATATGTTCTGGGGGTCTCGGGTCCCCCCCTGCACACCTGGGATGATATGTTCTGGGGGTCTCGGATCCCCCCTGCACACCTGGGATGATATGTTCTGGGGGTCTCGGGTCCCCCCCTGCACACCTGGGATGATATGTTCTGGGGGTCTCGGGTCCCCCTGCACACCTGGGATGATATGTTCTGGGGGTCTCGGGTCCCCCCTGCACACCTGGGATAATATGTTCTGGGGGTCTCGGGTCCCCCCCTGCACATCTGGGATGATATGTTCTGGGGGTCTCGGGTCCCCCTGCACACCTGGGATGATATGTTCTGGGGGTCTCGGGTCCCCCCTGCACACCTGGGATGATATGTTCTGGGGGTCTCGGATCCCCCCTGCACACCTGGGATGATATGTTCTGGGGGTCTCGGGTCCCCCCTGCACACCTGGGATGATATGTTCTGGGGGTCTCGGGTCCCCCCCTGCACACCTGGGATGATATGTTCTGGGGGTCTCGGATCCCCCCTGCACACCTGGGATAATATGTTCTGGGGGTCTCGGGTCCCCCCTGCACACCTGGGATGATATGTTCTGGGGGTCTCGGATCCCCCCTGCACACCTGGGATAATATGTTCTGGGGGTCTCGGGTCCCCCCTGCACACCTGGGATGATATGTTCTGGGGGTCACGGCCCCCCCCTGCACACCTGGGATGATATGTTCTGG
Organism: Hyperolius riggenbachi; assembly: GCF_040937935.1. Taxonomy (NCBI): domain Eukaryota; kingdom Metazoa; phylum Chordata; class Amphibia; order Anura; family Hyperoliidae; genus Hyperolius; species Hyperolius riggenbachi. The sequence goes on along the minus strand of NC_090654.1, from coordinate 298,561,825 downwards.
GGGTCTCAGGTCCCCCTGCACACCTTGGATGATATGTTCTGGGGGTCTCGGGTCCCCCCTGCACACCTGGGATGATATGTTCTGGGGGTCTCGGATCCCCCCTGCACACCTGGGATGATATGTTCTGGGGGTCTCGGATCCCCCCTGCACACCTGGGATGATATGTTCTGGGGGTCTCGGGTCCCCCCTGCACACCTGGGATGATATGTTCTGGGGGTCTCGGGTCCCCCCTGCACACCTGGGATGATATGTTCTGGGGGTCTCGGGTCCCCCCTGCACACCTGGGATGATATGTTCTGGGGGTCTCGGGTCCCCCCCTGCACACCTGGGATGATATGTTCTGGGGGTCTCGGATCCCCCCTGCACACCTGGGATGATATGTTCTGGGGGTCTCGGGTCCCCCCTGCACACCTGGGATGATATGTTCTGGGGGTCTCGGTTCCCCCCTGCACACCTGGGATGATATGTTCTGGTGGTCTCGGGTCCCCCCTGCACACCTGGGATGATATGTTCTGGGGGTCTCACGGCCCCCCTGCACATCTGGGCGGAGCTACAAACAGCTAATCAGATTTCACCCATTCATGTCAATAAAAAAAATGTAAAAGGCTGCCATTCTCACAGTAATAAAGCCAGAGTTGCCAAATGAGGCACAGTTGGGCACTTGGTGACTTAGGTTAAAAACTCAGGGAAAGTGGAAGAAGTATAAAAACAGCCAATCAAATTACAGTCATTCATTTTATATGGGAAAATGTAAACTGCAGCCATTCTTACACTATTTATGGCAGGATTTTCAAACCTCACTGAGCGACTGGGACTAATATTCAGGAAAGTGGGAGGAGCCTGCAACAGCCAATCAAAATTCACCTATTGGTTTTGAAGGGGGATAATTAAATTGCTGGTATTCTTACACTGTAATGCTGGGATTACACGTCACATTTTTGCGTTCGATTCGGCGAGCGATCTGTTAGCCATTTGATTTTCTGCTCGAGTCTCGTATCTTCCACTCGTTTTTGTTATCTTTTTTCCATTCACTTCTGTGAGAAATCGAGCGGAAAAGAATCGAGCGGAACATCGGACATGTCGGAATTTTATCATCGAAGGCGTCTATCAGAACGATTCTCCGCAGAAAACATAACGTGTAATCCCAGCATTAATGCCAGAGGCTTCACACCTGGAACAGTCGGTCTTGGGTCAGAAAAGGGGCGGAGCCATCTCCTGCCATGGTCACAGCTGTTTGGATGGATGGATAGATAGATAGGTAGATAGATAGATAGATAGATAGATAGATAGGCAGGCAGGCAGGCAGGCAGGCAGACAGACAGACAGACAGACAGACAGACAGACAGACAGACAGACAGATACATAGATACATAGATAGATGCATAGATAGATAGATAGGCCCAGTGCACACCAAAACCGCTAGCAGATCTGCAAAACGCTAGAGGTTTTGGGAGCAGATTTCACAGCGATTTTGGGAGCATGTTTGTGTAGCAGATTACACAAATTGTTACAGTAAAAGCTGTACTGAACAGCTTCTGTAACAAACGCCTGGCAAACCGCTCTGTTGTAGCATTTTTCTTATTCTTTACATTGAGACAGAAACGCTTCTGCAAACCGCAAACGTGCAGCAGGAGGAACGTTTGCGGTTTGCTACAATCCTTAAACCGCCGGTGTGCACCATCCCATAGAGATACATTAACTGAGCGGTTTGACAGGTGGACAGGCTCGGTGTGCACTGGGCCATAGATAGATGGATGGATGGATGGATAGATGGATGGATAGATAGATAGATAGATAGATAGATAGATAGATAGATAGATAGACAGACAGACAGACAGACAGACAGACAGACAGACAGACAGACAGACAGACAGACAGACAGACAGACAGACAGATAGATAGATAGATAGATAGATAGATAGATAGATAGATAGATAGATAGATAGATAGATAGATAGATAGATAGATAGATAGATAGATAGATGATAGATAGACAGACAGACAGGTAGGTAGATAGATAGATAGATAGATAGATAGATAGATAGATGATAGACAGACAGACAGACCGAAAGGTAGATAGGTAGATAGATACAGTGGTGTGAAAAACTATTTGCCCCCTTCCTGATTTCTTATTCTTTTGCATGTTTGTCACACTTAAATGTTTCTGCTCATCAAAAACCGATAACTATTAGTCAAAGATAACATAATTGAACACAAAATGCAGTTTTAAATTATGGTTTTTATTATTTAGTGAGAAAAATAACTCCAAACCTACATGGCCCTGTGTGAAAAAGAAATTGCCCCCTGAACCTAATAACTGGTTGGGCCACCCTTAGCAGCAATAACTGCAATCAAGCATTTGCGATAACTTGCAACGAGTCTTTTACAGCACCCGTAAAACAGGAATTTTGGCCCACTCATCTTTGCAGAATTGTTGTAATTCAGCTTTATTTGAGGGTTTTCTAGCATGAACCGCCTTTTTAAGGTCATGCCACAACATCTCAATAGGATTCAGGTCAGGACTTTGACTAGGCCACTCCAAAGTCTTCATTTTGTTTTTCTTCAGCCATTCAGAGGTGGATTTGCTGGTGTGTTTTGGTCATTGTTCTGCTGCAGCACCCAAGATCGCTTCAGCTTGAGTTGACGAACAGATGGCTGGACATTCTCCTTTAGGATTTTTTGGTAGACAGTAGAATTCATGGTTCCATCTATCACAGCAAGCCTTCCAGGTCCTAAAGCAGCAAAACAACCCAAGACCATCACACTACCACCACCATATTTTACTGTTGGTATGATGTTCTTTTGCTGAAATGCTGTGGTACTTCTATGCCAGATGTAACGGGACACGCACCTTCCAAAAAGTTCAACTTTTGTCTCGTCGGTCCACAAGGTATTTTCCCAAAAGTCTTGGCAATCATTGAAATGTTTTTTAGCAAAATTGAGATGAGCCTTAATGTTCTTTTTGCTTAAAAGTGGTTTGCGCCTTGGATATCTGCCATGCAGGCCGTTTTTGCCCAGTCTCTTTCTTATGGTGGAGTCGTGAACAATGACCTTAATTGAGGCAAGTGAGGCCTGCAGTTCTTTAGATGTTATCCTGGGGTCTTTTGTGGCCTCTCGGATAAGTTTTCTCTGCGCTCTTGGGGTAATTTTGGTCGGCCGGCCACTCCTGGGAAGGTTCATCACTGTTCCATGTTTTTGCCATTTGTGGATAATGGCTCTCACTGTGGTTCACTGGAGTCCCAAAGCTTTAGAAATGGCTTTATAACCTTTACCAGACTGATAGATCTCAATTACAGTACTTTTGTTCTCATTTGTTCCTGAATTTCTTTGGATCTTGGCATGATGTCTACCTCTTGAGGTGCTTTTGGTCTACTTCTCTGTGTCAGATAGCTCCTATTTAAGTGATTTCTTGATTGAAAGAGGTGTGGCAGTAATCAGGACTGGGGGTGACTACAGAAATTGAACTCAGGTGTGATAAACCACAGTTAAGTTATTTTTTTAACAAGGGGGTGGGGGGGGGGGCAATCACTTTTTCACACAGGGCCTTGTAGATTTGGAGGTTTTTTTTCTCACTAAATAATAAAAACCATCATTTAAAACTGCATTTTGTGTTCAATTATGCTATCTTTGACTACTAGTTAACGGTTTTTGATGAGCAGAAACATTTAAGTGTGACAAACATGCAAAAGAATAAGAAATCAGGAAGGGGGCAAATAGTTTTTCACACCACTGTAGGTAGGTAGATAGATAGATAGATAGATAGATAGATAGATAGATAGATAGATAGACAGACAGACAGACAGACAGACAGACAGGTAGACAAACAGACAGACAGACAGACAGACAGACAGACAGACAGACAGACAGACAGACAGACAGACAGACAGACAGATAGATAGATAGATAGATAGATAGATAGATAGATAGATAGATAGATAGATAGATAGATAGATAGATAGATAGATAGATAGATAGATGATGGATAGATAGATACATACATAGAAAGACAGACAGACAGACACTGTAGATAGATACATAGATAGATATATAAATACGATAGATAGACAGACAAACAGACAGACAGACAGACAGACAGACAGACAGACAGACAGACAGACAGACAGACAGACAGATAGATAGATAGATAGATAGATAGATAACAGAGATAGATAGATAGATAGATAGATAGATAGATAGATAGATAGATAGATAGATAGATACTGATAGATAGATAAATAGATAGATGGATATATAGATAGATGGATTTATAGATAGTTGGATAGGCTGGTAGGCACACTCTATCTCGTTGACATTAGTGTAAGGGGTGTAATTAAGCCTGGTGAACATTAGGCTGTGAGCGGCTGTAGGAAAGATGCCAGCGGCCCTTCTATATATGGAATAATTCCTCATAAATGATATATCTGCCGGGCTGATCAGAGAGAGGCCTCTCGCCCTATTCAGGTCACTCTCGCCCGCTGCCCTCTCCTTAGAACATTAGGCAGATATGGGCAAGACTCGCTGCTGTGCCTGACTGCGTCTCCATATAAACACGGCTCGCGGAGACCCTATAATGGACAGCGCAATGCATTATTCACCAGCTGAAAGCACTTGTACAAAGCTTGGGCTATACAGTGCATGACTTATTTACACCCACCCAGAATAGCTGCACTTTAACTCATAGAAACACGCATGGCGTTCAAGTGCTCCGTGGGGGCCCAGCGACTGCGGCCCCTCTGCTAAGTGCTACAAATGCCTCTTCCCTCAGCTGGAGGACTACAAGGCACAGCAAGCCCTGAATACCGAGATCCAGAGACGCTCAGTACATTCTGCTGGGGCAATGTGTGAGGACTCAACAAACTACAAGGATTCATACTTACCTTGGATGTCCAACAGATCTCTCTCCAATCAGATTTCATCAGAGAGAGAGACCGGTCTCTTAGTCCATCTGCCCATATATAGGCCCCTGAAATACTCACTGATAACTGGCCTCTCGGATGGGGCCAGAGAGCAGAGGGCCAGGTGAGGCGGGTGTCCCCCCGGGTGCAGCGAGGGAGGGGGCAAGAGAGTGGGCGGGACAATAGGAGCACGCGAGGCGCCCCCCCCAGGGCATGTGGAGGAGAAGGGCACAGAGAAGCAGGTCAGAGGCCGCAGCACAAGTGAATAGCCCGTGTTATGTGGAGGCCTTGCTGGCGTACAGAAGACATACATAAGCCAGAAGTGAACATAATGCGTGGAATATCAGGGTGCTGTGGCCTCCCAGGCCTTCATATAATGACATTTCTAGAATTCCAGACAACATCTGGGCCTTGTTGTGCCATTAGCTGTGATACATGAGGGCAGAGCTCACCTCTTCTCCGCCGGGTTTATTTTCACGCCGCTCTCTGTTTCCTTCTTTCCCACCTTTAAACGACTGAGATTTTAGCGACATGCAAATTCTGGAGGTGAGGAAGGAGGCCCCGCCCTCTGCGAAAGCTTCCTGTGACTGAATCAGCTCTGAATGTCACCCTAATTATCCCAGCCCAAGCCATGTCTCCTGTGTGAGGGTAACAAAGGGCAAATGTTCCTGGACATGCCTGTCAAGACTGGCACACTGTCCTGCCAGTAACCCTCCACAGACTGGCACATCCTCCTGCCAGTAACCCTCCACAGACTGGCACATCCTCCTGCCTGTAACCCTCCACAGACTGGCACACTGTCCTGCCATTACCCTCCGCAGACTGGCACACTGTCCTGCCAGTAACCCTCAGCAGACTGGCACATTGTCCTGCCATTAACCCTCCACAGACTGGCACACTGTCCTGCCATTACCCCTCCACAGACTGGCACACCGTCCTTCCATTACCCCTCCACAGACTGGCACACCCTCCTGCCATTACCCCTCCACAGACTGGCACATTGTCCTGCCATTACCCCTCCACAGACTGGCACACCGTCCTTCCATTACCCCTCCACAGACTGGCACATTGTCCTGCCATTAACCCTGCACAGACTGGCACACCGTCCTGCCATTAACCCTCCACAGACTGGCACATCCTTCTGCCATTACCCCTCCGCAGACTGGCACACTGTCCTGCCATTACCCTCCGCAGACTGTCACACCGTCCTGCCATTACCCTCCACAGACTGGCACACCCTCCTGCCATTACTCCTCCGCAGACTGGCACACTGTCCTGCCAGTAACCCTCCGCAGACTGGCACACTGTCCTGCCAGTAACCCTCCGCAGACTGGCACACCCTCCTGCCATTACCCCTCCGCAGACTGGCACACTGTCCTGACAGTAACCCTCCGCAGATTGGCACACTGTCCTGCCAGTAACCCTCCGCAGACTGGTACGCCCTCCTGCCATTACCACTCTGCAGACTGGCACACTGTCCTGCCATTACCCCTCCGCAGACTGGCACACCCTTTTGCCATTACCCCTCAGCAGACTGGCACACTGTCCTGCCAGTAACCCTCCGCAGACTGGCACACTGACCTGCCAGTAACCCTCCGCAGACTGGCACACCCTCCTGCCATTACCCCTCCACAGACTGGCACACCCTCCTGCCATTACCCCTCCGCAGACTGGCACACTGTCCTGCCATTTTCCCTCCTCCGACTGGCACACCCTCCTGCCATTATCCCTCCGCAGACTGGCACACTGTCCGGCCATTACCCCTCCGCAGACTGGCACACCGTCCTGCCATTATCCCTCCACAGACTGGCACACCGTCCTGCCATTACCCCTCCGCAGACTGGCACACTGTCCTGCCATTACCCCTCCGCAGACTGGCACACTGTCCTGCCATTACCCCTCCAAAGACTGGCACACCGTCCTGCCATTACCCCTCCGCAGACTGGCACACCCTCCTGCCATTATCCCTCCGCAGACTGGCACACTGTCCTGCCATTACCCCTCCGCAGACTGGCACACTGTCCTGCCATTATCCCTCCGCAGACTGGCACACCCTCCTGCCATTACCCCTCCGCAGACTGGCACACTGTCCTGCCATTATCCCTCCGCCGACTGGCACACCCTCCTGCCATTATCCCTCCGCAGACTGGCACACCATCCTGCCATTATCCCTCCGCAGACTGGCACACTGTCCTTCCATTATCCCTCCGCAGACTGGCACACCGTCCTGCCATTACCCCTCCGCAGACTGGCACAAAGTCCTGCCATTACCCCTCCGAAGACTGGCACACTGTCCTGCCATTATCCCTCCGCCGACTGGCACACCCTCCTGCCATTATCCCTCCGCAGACTGGCACACCTTCCTGCCATTATCCCTCCGCAGACTGGCACACTGTCCTGCCAGTAACCCTCCGCAGACTGGCACACCGTCCTGCCATTACCCGTCCGCAGACTGGCACACCGTCCTGCCATTACCCCTCCACAGACTGGCACACCGTCCTGCCATTAACCCTCTGCAGACTGGCACACCATCACAGGCCTGACCATGGGAAAGAGGCCCCCTGCTACTCCAGCCCTGCATGGTCTATGTGACCCCCCATAGCAGGCCAGCCTTGTGCCTGTCCCCATCACAGGCCTGGAGTTTTATCGCCACCTAGTGGTTGTGCCCGGCTAACGGAAAAGAACCGGGATTAGAGTGTGAGCTCCTCTGAGGACAGTTAGTGACATGACTATGTACTCTGTAATGTGCTGCAGATGATGTCAGTGCTATATAAATACATAATAATAATATGGTAGGACATTAGACTATGACTATGGCAGGATTAGAGTGTGAGCTCCTCTGAGGACAGTCAGTGACATGACTATGTACTCTGTACAGTGCTGCAGAAGATGTCAGTGCTATATAAATACATAATAATAATATGGTAGGACATTAGACTATGACTATGGTAGGATTAGCGTGTGAGCTCCTCTGAGGACAGTCAGTGACATGACTATGTACTCTGTAATGTGCTGCAGAAGATGTCAGTGCAATATAAATACATAATAATAATATGGCAGGACATTAGATTATGACTATGGTAGGATTAGAGTGTGAGCTCCTCTGAGGACAGTCAGGGACATGACTATGTACTCTGTGCAGTGCTGCAGAAGATGATGTCAGTGCTATGTAAATACATAATAATATGGTAGGACATTATACTATGACTATGGTAGCATTAGATTGTGAGCTCCTCTGAGGACAGTCAGTGACATGGCTATGTACTCTGTAATGTGCTGCAGGAGATGTCAGTGCTATATAAATACATAGTAATAATATGGTAGGACATTACACTATGACTATGGTAGGATTAGATTGTGAGCTCCTCTGAGGACAGTCAGTGACATGACTACGTACTATGTAATGTGCTGCAGGATATGTCAGTGCTATATAAATACATAATAATAATATGGTAGGACATTAGACTATGACTATGGTAGGATTAGATTGTGAGCTCCTCTGAGGACAGTCAGTGACATGACTATGTACTCTGTAAAGTGCTGCAGGAGATGTCAGTGCTATATAAATACATAATAATAATAATAGGGTAGGACATTAGACTATGACTATGGTAGGATTAGAGTGTGAGCTCCTCTGAGGACAGTCAGTGACATGACTATGTACACTGTAATGTGCTGCAGAAGATGTCAGTGTTATATAAATACATAATAATAATATGGTAGGACATTAGACTATGACTATGGTAGGATTAGAGTGTGAGTTCCTCTGAGGACAGTCAGTGACATGACTGTGTGCTCTGTAAAGTGCTGCAGAAGATGTCAGTGTTATATAAATACATAATAATAATATGGTAGGACATTAGACTATGACTATGGCAGGATTAGAGTGTGAGCTCCTCTGAGGACAGTCAGTGACATGACTATGTACTCTGTAATGTGCTGCAGGAGATGTCAGTGCTATATAAATACATAATAATAATATGGTAGGAGATTAGACTATGACTATGGTAGGATTAGATTGTGAGCTCCTCTGAGGACAGTCAGTGACATGACTATGTACTCTGTAATGTGCTGCAGTAGATGTCAGTGCTATATAAATACATAATAATAATATGGTAGGACATTACACTATGACTATGGTAGGATTAGAGTGTGAGCTCCTCTGAGGACAGTCAGTGACATGACTAAGTACTCTGTAATGTGCTGCAGTAGATGTCAGTGCTATATAAATACATAATGTTAATATGGTAGGACATTAGACTATGACTATGGCTGGATTAGAGTGTGAGCTCCTCTGAGGACAGTCAGTGACATGACTGTGTGCTCTGTAAAGTGCTGCAGAAGATGTCAGTGCTATATAAATACATAATAATAATATGGTAGGACATTAGACTATGACTATGGCTGGATTAGAGTGTGAGCTCCTCTGAGGACAGTCAGTGACATGACTATGTACTCTGTAATGTGCTGCAGAAGATGTCAGTGCTATATAAATACATAATAATAATAATATGGTGGGACATTAGGCTATGACTATGGTAGGATTAGAGTGTGAGCTCCTCTGAGGACAGTCAGTGACATGACTATGTGCTCTGTAAAGTGCTGCAGGAGATGTCAGTGCTATATAAGTACATAATAATAATATGGTAGGACATTATACTATGACTATGGTAGGATTAGATTGTGAGCTCCTCTGAGGACAGTCAGTGACATAACTATGTACTCTGTAATGTGCTGCAGGAGATGTCAGTGCTATATAAATACATAATAATAATATGGTAGGACATTAGACTATGACTATGGTAGGATTAGAGTGTGAGCTCCTCTGAGGACAGTCAGTGACATGACTATGTACTCTGTAATGTGCTGCAGGAGATGTCAGTGCTATATAAATACATAATAATAATATGGTAGGAAATTAGACTATGACTATGGTAGGATTAGATTGTGAGCTCCTCTGAGGACAGTCAGTGACATGGCTATGTACTCTGTAATGTGCTGCAGGAGATGTCAGTGCTATATAAATACATAGTAATAATATGGTAGGACATTAGACTATGACTATGGTAGGATTAGAGTGTGAGCTCCTCTGAGGACAGTCAGGGACATGACTACGTACTATGTAATGTGCTGCAGGATATGTCAGTGCTATATAAATACATAATAATAATATGGTAGGACATTAGACTATGACTATGGTAGGATTAGATTGTGAGCTCCTCTGAGGACAGTCAGTGACATGACTATGTACTCTGTAAAGTGCTGCAGGAGATGTCAGTGCTATATAAATACATAATAATAATAGGGTAGGACATTAGACTATGACTATGGTAGGATTAGAGTGTGAGCTCCTCTGAGGACAGTCAGTGACATGACTATGTACACTGTAATGTGCTGCAGAAGATGTCAGTGTTATATAAATACATCATAATAATATGGTAGGATATTAGACTATGACTATGGTAGGATTAGAGTGTGAGTTCCTCTGAGGACAGTCAGTGACATGACTGTGTGCTCTGTAAAGTGCTGCAGAAGATGTCAGTGTTATATAAATACATAATAATAATATGGTAGGACATTAGACTATGACTATGGCAGGATTAGAGTGTGAGCTCCTCTGAGGACAGTCAGTGACATGACTATGTACTCTGTAATGTGCTGCAGGAGATGTCAGTGCTATATAAATACATAATAATAATATGGTAGGACATTATACTATGACTATGGTAGGATTAGAGTGTGAGCTCCTCTGAGGACAGTCAGTGACATGACTATGTACTCTGTAATGTGCTGCAGTAGATGTCAGTGCTATATAAATACATAATGTTAATATGGTAGGACATTAGACTATGACTATGGCTGGATTAGAGTGTGAGCTCCTCTGAGGACAGTCAGTGACATGACTATGTACTCTGTAATGTGCTGCAGAAGATGTCAGTGCTATATAAATACATAATAATAATAATATGGTAGGACATTAGGCTATGACTATGGTAGGATTAGAGTGTGAGCTCCTCTGAGGACAGTCAGTGACATGACTATGTGCTCTGTAAAGTGCTGCAGGAGATGTCAGTGCTATATAAGTACATAATAATAATATGGTAGGACATTATACTATGACTATGGTAGGATTAGAGTGTGAGCTCCTCTGAGGACAGTCAGTGACATGACTATGTACTCTGTAATGTGCTGCAGGAGATGTCAGTGCTATATAAATACATAATAATAATAATATGGTACGACATTAGGCTATGACTATGGTAGGATTAGAGTGAGAGCTCCTCTGAGGACAGTCAGTGACATGACTATGTGCTCTGTAAAGTGCTGCAGGAGATGTCAGTGCTATATAAATACATAATAATAATAATATGGTAGGACATTAGGCTATGACTATGGTAGGATTAGAGTGAGAGCTCCTCTGAGGACAGTCAGTGACATGACTATGTACTCTGTAATGTGCTGCAGGAGATGTCAGTGCTATATAAATACATAATAATAATATGGTAGGACATTAGACTATGACTATGGTAGGATTAGACTGTGAGCTCCTCTGAGGACAGTCAGTGACATGACTATGTGCTCTGTAAAGTGCTGCAGAAGATGTCAGTGCTATATAAATACATAATAATAATATGGTAGGACATTAGACTATGACTATGGTAGTATTAGATTGTGAGCTCCTCTGAGGACAGTCAGTGACATAACTATGTACTCTGTAATGTGCTGCAGGAGATGTCAGTGCTATATAAATACATAATAATAATATGGTAGGACATTAGACTATGACTATGGTAGGATTAGAGTGTGAGCTCCTCTGAGGACAGTCAGTGACATGCCTATGTACTCTGTAATATGCTGCAGAAGATGTCACTGCTATATAAATACATAATAATAATATAGTAGGACATTGGACTATGACTATGGTAGGATTAGAGTGTGAGCTCCTCTGAGGACAGTCAGTGACATGACTATGTACTCTGTAATGTGCTGCAGAAGATGTCACTGCTATAGAAATACATAATAATAATATGGTAGGACATTAGACTATGACTATGGTAGGATTAGAGTGTGAGCTCCTCTGAGGACAGCCAGTAACATGACTATGTACTCTGTAATGTGCTGCAGAAGATGTCAGTGCTATATAAATACATAATAATAATATGGTAGGACATTAGGCTATGACTATGGTAGGATTAGATTGTGAGCTCATCTGAGGACAGTCAGTGACATGACTATGTACTCTGTAATGTGCTGCAGAAGATGTCAGTGCTGTATAAATACATAATAATAATATGGTAGGACATTAGACTATGACTATGGTAGGGTTAGAGTGCGAGCTCCTTTGAGGACAGTCAGTGACATGACTATGTACTCTGTACTGTGCTGCAGGAGATGTCAGTGCTATATAAATACATAATAATAATATGGTAGGACATTACACTATGACTATGGTAGGATTAGATTGTGAGCTCCTCTGAGGACAGTCAGTGACATGACTATGTACTCTGTAATGTGCTGCAGGAGATGTCAGTGCTATATAAATACATAATAATAATATGGTAGGACATTAGACTATGACTATGGTAGGGTTAGAGTGCGAGCTCCTCTGAGGACAGTCAGTGACATGACTATGTACTCTGTAATGTGCTGCAGGAGATGTCAGTGCTATATAAATACATAATAATAATATGGTAGGACATTAGACTATGACTATGGCAGGGTTAGAGTGCGAGCTCCTCTGAGGACAGTCAGTGACATGACTATGTACTCTGTAATGTGCTGCAGGAGGTGTCAGTGCTATATAAATACATAATAATAATATGGTAGGACATTAGACTATGACTATGGTAGGATTAGAGTGTGAGCTCCTCTGAGGACAGTCAGTGATATGACTATGTACTCTGTAAAGTGCTGCAGAAGATGTCAGTGCTATATAAATACATAATATAATATGGTAGGACATTAGACTATGACTATGGTAGGATTAGAGTGTGAGCTCCTCTGAGGACAGTCGGTGACATGACTATGTACTCTGTAATGTGCTGCAGGAGATGTCAGTGCTATATAAATACATAATAATAATATGGTAGGACATTATACTATGACTATGGTAGGATTAGAGTGTGAGCTCCTCTGAGGACAGTCAGTGACATGACTATGTACTCTGTAATGTGCTGCAGGAGATGTCAGTGCTATATAAATACATAATAATAATATGGTAGGACATTACACTATGACTATGGTAGGATTAGATTGTGAGCTCATCTGAGGACAGTCAGTGACATGACTATGTACTCTGTAATGTGCTGCAGAAGATGTCAGTGCTATATAAATACATAATAATAATATGGTAGGACATTAGACTATGACTATGGTAGGGTTAGAGTGCGAGCTCCTCTGAGGACAGTCAGTGACATGACTATGTACTCTGTACTGTGCTGCAGGCGATGTCAGTGCTATATAAAAACATAATAATAATATGGTAGGACATTACACTATGACTATGGTAGGATTAGATTGTGAGCTCCTCTGAGGACAGTCAGTGACATGACTATGTACTCTGTAATGTGCTGCAGGAGATGTCAGTGCTATATAAATACATAATAATAATATGGTAGGACATTAGACTATGACTATGGTAGGGTTAGAGTGCGAGCTCCTCTTAGGACAGTCAGTGACATGACTATGTACTCTGTAATGTGCTGCAGGAGATGTCAGTGCTATATAAATACATAATAATAATATGGTAGGACATTAGACTATGACTATGGTAGGGTTAGAGTGCGAGCTTCTCTGAGGACAGTCAGTGACATGACTATGTACTCTGTAATGTGCTGCAGGAGGTGTCAGTGCTATATAAATACATAATAATAATATGGTAGGACATTAGACTATGACTATGGTAGGATTAGAGTGTGAGCTCCTCTGAGGACAGTCGGTGACATGACTATGTACTCTGTAATGTGCTGCAGGAGATGTCAGTGCTATATAAATACATAATAATAATATGGTAGGACATTAGACTATGACTATGGTAGGATTAGAGTGTGAGCTCCTCTGAGGACAGTCAGTGACATGACTATGTACTCTGTAATGTGCTGCAGGAGATGTCAGTGCTATATAAATACATAATAATAATATGGTAGGACATTACACTATGACTATGGTAGGATTAGAGTGTGAGCTCCTCTGAGGGCAGTCAGTGACATGACTATGTGCTCTGTAATGTGCTGCAGGAGATGTGGTCACTGTAACTCTTTTTGTAATGCATTACTGGCTGAAATGATGATCTGTTCTAGGTGCCGAGCTTCAGACTGGCAGGACAGCGGTGTCACACAGTGCAGCCCATGGTACAGGGTTACCAGCCCCTCGCCCAATCAGAGGGTCTGCCTTGCTGGAGAATCTGAAAGCCATTACTCTTTTATTTTTATTTATGCAATGAATATTGATGTCGTTCCAGTAAAACCCGCCACATAATAAGCGTGAGCCGCATGTCGGTGCGCTCCCAATTACTGCGGCACCTTTAACCCCTTGTGCTCCAGCCCGTTCTATGGGGCAGGCCTGGGCTGTCAGGCTAATTGTGGATCCCTTTAATGTGTCTAGCTAACATCTGGACAGGACATAAAAGAGGCATTTATTCAAACACATGAGCGGCCGGCGAAGATGGAGAATGCATCTCCTAATAGTTCCCTTCTGCACTATTTCAAGTGGTTTCAGCATTACAGTAAATGGGGCGGAGCTGCCTCCCCAGATATGCTGTAAGGTGAGCTATCCCTTTGTTGCCCGTCATGCACAGACCCTGTATGGGACCCAGCAGCCAATCACATTACTGCAGACCCTCATACAAGATGGACACATTCCACCTCCACTGGGCATTCAATGCAAGCCTCCACTTATAGAATCTATTGAAATTTACTTTTAAATACATTTTTTCTTCCTTCAATATCCATTCCCAGACAGGGTTTCCACCTCATCCCTTTAAATACTGATACATCTAAAATATACAGGTTCTGGGGCTACTCACACATAATCAGTGCCTAAACTGCATCTAACTAGCCACAAGGCATGTATAATTCATATGTGCCGGTATTTAAAGGGATGCCACAGACCTAGAAACATACCTCTTCCTGGTCATGTACAGTGACAGCTTTGTCTGTGTGTATCCCCGATAGGTGACCATCCACCTCCTGCACCGCTGACAAGCATTGCTGGGAAATTATTCAAAACTATTTAAAAATATAGGAGGTAAAGAAAACTCATTGGTGAACAAAACTCTCATAGCGTTTCACAGGATGAGGTTCCCACTTTACTTCAAATATAAAGAGAGGGAAATCTCAGGAACAGACTCAACTAAAGATCATTTCATAAAGTCATCACGATATGCAATAATCATTTGTCTTTATGGAATGATCAGGATATGCAATAATCATCTGTCTATGGAATGATCAGGATATGCAATAATCCCCTGTCTATGGAATGATAACGATATGCAATAATCATCTGTCTATGAAATGATAACGATGTGCAATAATCATTGGTCTTTATGGAATGATAATGATATGTAATAATCCTCTGTCTATGGAATGATCACCATATGTAATAATCATCTGTCTTCGTGAAATAATCAGGATATGTAATAATCATCTGACTTCATGAAATGATCAGGATATGTAATAATCATCTGTCTATGGAATGATCACCATATGTAATAATCATCTGTCTTTATGAAATAATCAGGATATGTAATAATCATCTGTCTTCGTGAAATAATCAGGATATGTAATAATCATCTGTCTTTATGGAATGATCAGGATATGTAATAATCATCTGTCTATGGAATGATCACGATATGTAATAATCATCTGTCTATGGAATGATCACGATATGCAATAATCATCTGTCTATGGAATGATCAGGATATGTAATAATCATCTGTCTTTATAAAATGATCAGGATATGTAATAATCATCTGTCTATGGAATGATCACCATATGTAATAATCATCTGTCTTTATGAAATAATCAGGATATGTAATAATCATCTGTCTTCGTGAAATAATCAGGATATGTAATAATCATCTGTCTTCGTGAAATAATCAGGATATGTAATAATCATCTGTCTTTATGAAATGATCAGGATATGTAATAATCATCTGTCTATGGAATGATCAGGATATGCAATAATCATCTGTCTTTATGGAATGATCACCATATGTAATAATCATCTGTCTTTATGAAATAATCAGGATATGCAATAATCATCTGTCTTTATAAAATGATCAGGATATGTAATAATCATCTGTCTATGGAATGATCACCATATGTAATAATCATCTGTCTTTATGAAATAATCAGGATATGTAATAATCATCTGTCTTTATAAAATGATCAGGATATGTAATAATCATCTGTCTATGGAATGATCACCATATGTAATAATCATCTGTCTTTATGAAATAATCAGGATATGCAATAATCATCTGTCTTTATAAAATGATCAGGATATGTAATAATCATCTGTCTATGGAATGATCACCATATGTAATAATCATCTGTCTTTATGAAATAATCAGGATATGTAATAATCATCTGTCTTTATAAAATGATCAGGCTATGTAATAATCATCTGTCTATGGAATGATCACCATATGTAATAATCATCTGTCTTTATAAAATGATCAGGATATGTAATAATCATCTGTCTTTATGGAATGATCACCATATGTAATAATCATCTGTCTTTATGAAATAATCAGGATATGCAATAATCA
The DNA here is from genome assembly GCF_040937935.1 of Hyperolius riggenbachi. NCBI lineage: Eukaryota > Metazoa > Chordata > Amphibia > Anura > Hyperoliidae > Hyperolius > Hyperolius riggenbachi. The sequence goes on along the minus strand of NC_090654.1, from coordinate 298,545,160 downwards.
TCTGTCTTTATAAAATGATCAGGATATGTAATAATCATCTGTCTATGGAATGATCACCATATGTAATAATCATCTGTCTTTATGAAATAATCAGGATATGTAATAATCATCTGTCTTTATAAAATGATCAGGATATGTAATAATCATCTGTCTATGGAATGATCACCATATGTAATAATCATCTGTCTTTATAAAATGATCAGGATATGTAATAATCATCTGTCTTTATGGAATGATCACCATATGTAATAATCATCTGTCTTTATGAAATAATCAGGATATGCAATAATCATCTGTCTTTATAAAATGATCAGGATATGTAATAATCATCTGTCTATGGAATGATCACCATATGTAATAATCATCTGTCTTTATGAAATAATCAGGATATGTAATAATCATCTGTCTTCGTGAAATAATCAGGATATGTAATAATCATCTATCTTCGTGAAATAATCAGGATATGTAATAATCATTGGTCTTCGTGAAATAATCAGGATATGTAATAATCATCTGTCTTTATGAAATGATCAGGATATGTAATAATCATCTGTCTATGGAATGATCAGGATATGCAGTAATCATCTGTCTTTATGAAATGATCAGAATATGCAGTAATCATCTGTCTTTATGGAATGATCAGGATATGCAGTAATCATCTGTCTTTATGAAATGATCAGGATATGCAGTAATCATCTGTCTTTAAGGAATGATCAGGATATGCAGTAATCATCTGTCCTTATGGAATGATCAGGATATGCAGTAATCATCTGTCTTTATGGAATGATCAGGATATGCAGTAATCATCTGTCTTTATGGAATGATCAGGATATGCAGTAATCATCTGTCTTTATGGAATGATCAGGATATGCAGTAATCATCTGTCTTTATGGAATGATCAGGATATGCAGTAATCATCTGTCTTTATGGAATGATCAGGATAGGCAATAATCATCTGTCTTTATGAAATGATCAGGATATGCAGTAATCATCTGTCTTTATGGAATGATCAGGATAGGCAATAATCATCTGTCTTTATGGAATGATCAGGATATGCAGTAATCATCTGTCTTTATGGAATGATCAGGATAGGCAATAATCATCTGTCTTTATGAAATGATCAGGATATGCAGTAATCATCTGTCTTTATGGAATGATCAGGATATGCAGTAATCATCTGTCTTTATGGAATGATCAGGATATGCAGTAATCATCTGTCTTTATGGAATGATCAGGATAGGCAATAATCATCTGTCTTTATGGAATGATCAGGATATGTAATAATCATCTGTCTTTATGGAATGATCAGGATATGCAGTAATCATCTGTCTTTATGGAATGATAACGATATGTAATAATCATTTGTCTTTATGAAATTATCAGGATATGCAATAATCATCTGTCTTTATAAAAAGGTCAAGATATGCAATATTCATCTGTCTTTATGAAATGATCAGGATATGTAATATTCATCTGTCTTTATGAAATGATCAGGATATGTAATAATCATCTGTCTTTATAAATTGATCAGGATATGCAATAATAAGCATATGTCTTTATGGAATGATCAGGATATGTAATAATCATCTGTGTTTATGAAATGATCAGGATATGCAATAATCATCTGTCTTTATAAATTGATCAGGATATGCAAAAAGCATCTGTCTTTATGAAATGATCAGGATATGCAATAATCAACTGTGTTTATGAAATGATCAGGATATGCAATAATCATCTGTCTATGGAATGATCAGGATATGTAATAATCATCTGTCTTTATGAAATGATCAGGATATGCAATAATCATCTGTCTTTATGGAATGATCAGGATATGCAGTAATCATCTGTCTTTATGGAATGATCAGGATATGCAGTAATCATCTGTCTTTATGAAATGATCAGGATATGCAGTAATCATCTGTCTTTATGGAATGATCAGGATAGGCAATAATCATCTGTCTTTATGAAATGATCAGGATATGCAGTAATCATCTGTCTTTATGGAATGATCAGGATATGCAATAATCATCTGTCTTTATGGAATGATCAGGATATGCAGTAATCATCTGTCTTTATGAAATGATCAGGATATGCAGTAATCATCTGTCTTTATGGAATGATCAGGATATGCAGTAATCATCTGTCTTTATGGAATGATCAGGATAGGCAATAATCATCTGTCTTTATGGAATGATCAGGATATGTAATAATCATCTGTCTTTATGAAATGATCAGGATATGCAATAATCATCTGTCTTTATGAAATGATCAGGATATGCAATAAGCATCTGTCTTTATGAAATGATCAGGATATGCAATAATCATCTGTCTTTATGAAATGATCAGGATCAGTGGTGCTCAGCAGAGCTCGAATATTCGAGTAGCTCGAACATTCGAGCTCTTTTCCAGCTATTCGAGCTCGGTATTCGAGCTCCGAATAGCTGTAGCTATTCGAATGGGCTATTCTAATACACTCGAATAGCCCATTCACTATTGGAGCTATTCGAGCAAATCGGCGCTATTCGAGCTCGGTACCGAGCTCGAATAGCGTCATAGCCCAGATTGATGTCCTTAGAGCCAATCAGAGGGCTCCCAGGCCCTCTGACGGCAGCCAATCACAGAGGGGGACCCTGGCCAGCCCCTACCCTATAAATAGCGGCCGCCATGTTACGTTTCTCCGTCCTTGCCTGAGACTTGTACAGAGAGAGAGTTGCTCCTTTGTGCTTTGGCTTAGCAAGAGCTCTATTGTGGTCATTTACCTAGCGTTTTTGCTCACATACACCTCCTATACACACCTATATTGTTGTTAGTTAGATAGACATTGTATTTTAGTTAGTAGCTTTTGTGTTACATAGAGACAGGCCAGCTGCTGCAGGCTTACAGCTTTAGGCCTCAGGGCCTTGCCTGTGTGGGCAGCTGTCCTCCTGTCCTCTGTTTATTTCTCTCTATTCTATACCAGTATTTCTGCTGTCCTTTACTACTGATTGTATTAGTATTGTAGTTATATACTGTAACTGTACTAGGACACTCACTGTCACTGTTCATAGGCTACTAGCTGCTCCTGCGTGTGTGCACTCACTTTCTGTGTACACACTACACACACTCTATTTCCTTCTGATAACTGATTGATTATTGTAATTGATTATTGTGATTAGTTAGTTGTACTTACTGTTACTACTTACTGTACTAGGAGTCTAGGACACTCAGTCACTGTTCATAGGCTACTAGCTCCTGCGTGTGTGCACTCAGTGTCTGAGTGTACACACTACACACACTCTATTTCCTTCTGATAACTGATTGATTATTGTAATTAGTTAGTTGTACTTACTGTTACTACTTACTGTACTAGGAGTCTAGGACACTCAGTCACTGTTCATAGGCTACTAGCTCCTGCGTGTGTGCACTCACTGTCTGTGTACACACTACACACACTCTATTTCCTTCTGATAACTGATTGATTATTGTAATTAGTTAGTTATTTGTACTTACTGTTACTACTTACTCTTGCTGTACTAGGAGTCTAGGACACTCAGTCACTGTTCATAGGCTACTAGCTCCTGCGTGTGTGCACTCACTGTCTGTGTACACACACTACACACACTCTATTTCCTTCTGATAACTGATTGCTTATTGTAATTAGTTAGTTGTACTTACTGTTACTACTTACTCTTACTGTACTAGGAGTCTAGGACACTCAGTCACTGTTCATAGTCTACTAGCTCCTGCGTGTGTGCACTCACTGTCTGTGTACACACACTACACACACTCTATTTCCTTCTGATAACTGATTGATTATTGTAATTAGTTAGTTGTACTTACTGTTACTACTTACTCTTACTGTACTAGGAGTCTAGGACACTCAGTCACTGTTCATAGGCTACTAGCTCCTGCGTGTGTGCACTCACTGTCTGTGTACACACACTACACACACTCTATTTCCTTCTGATAACTGATTGATTATTGTAATTAGTTAGTTGTACTTACTGACTGTTACTACTTACTTACTTACTGTACTAGGGACACTCACTCAGTCACTGTTCATAGGCTAGCTCCTGCGCGTGTTTGCGCGTGCGTGCACTCACTGTCTGTAGTGTACACACACTAAATTTACTTGTGATTACTACTGATTATTGTAACTGCTAGTTGTACTTCCTGACTGTTACTACTTACTTACTGTACTAGGGACACTCACTCAGTCACCTCACCCACCAACCCACTCCATTAAAGTACCCCACTTTTCACCCGCCCTTTTAAAAAACTTTTGTCTATACGCCCAAAACATCGAAGATGTCTGGAAGTGGCAGCCAGCGCGGTTTGGGCAAGGGGAAGGGCAGCAAGGGAATCAGGAGGAGAGGGAGCAGCATTGTGGCAGGCCGCGGCCGCGCCACCATGCACAGTTCCGCAGCAGCAGCAGCAGCGTCAGTGGCTAACATTCCTCCCATAGCCACTGGCCGTGGACGCCTTGGGCGCCGCCCAGCAGGAGCATCTGCAACTCACGCTGCAGAGACACAGCAGCAGCAGCGTGTAGCACCTGCTCCGATTTTCCTCCAGCCGGGTCGGAAACGTCCCATTGAGGAAAAGCATGCAGACACTGTGGTGCAACTCATGACGGAGGATGAGCAGCCCGCCATCAGCTCTGCATCCGAGGCCTCCACCCTCACCACCACCACCACCACCCCTGTTCGCAGCAGCCGCCCAGCAGGGTCTGGGGAGGAGGCCAGTTCACCGTCACTCGCCGACCTGTCATTCAGCAGTCTTTTGACCCCAGGCATCATGAGTAAATTGTCTGCTGTTGTTGGCGATCTTGAGGAGGAGATGCTGATGGGCACTTTGGGGGATGAGGGATTGGACAGCAAGACTGTGGGGACAGTCAAGCAGCCCATCCATGCATCAGGAGAGGAGTTTGGGGGGTCATCATCCCAGCAGAACATGTTTCAGGAGGGGGAGGATGATGATGACCCGGTGACAGACAGAGACTGGGCGCCACCACCTCCAGGGGATGTCGTCCTCAGCAGCTCTGAGGAGGAGGAGGAGGATGCGCTTGTGGGCCTTGCAAGGAGGCGCATCATTGCAAGCATTGGCAGCAGTAGGCAGGTCCCACAGCCTGCTGGTGTCTCAGGCTCAGCAGTAGCAGCAGCAGCATCTGCCAGTACCACCACCAGCCGCACCCAAGCCCCCCCCCCAACCACCACAGGGAGACAGGCAGCAGCGCTTCCATGCCGTAGGGGGATGTTTCTGTCACCAATCTGGCGATATTTCACCATGCCCACTGTGTACAGCAAGTACGCCACTTGCAACCACTGTCAGCGGAAGTTGAGCAGAGGTGCAGACCCCTTAAAGTTCAGCACCAGCTCGCTCATCAACCACCTTGCTGCGAAACATTTCCACCAGCATGAGGAGTTCCAGAGGCTGAAGGCATCTGGTGCTGGCAGTGGCACCACACCCATCACTGCACAGCCTTCAGCAGCAGCAGCAGCAGCAACAGCAGCCACCCGCCCTCCTGCTCCTCCAGCAGCACCAGCAGGAGTGCGGAAACGCACTGCTCCTCCCCCCTCTGCAACTCCTGCCGCCGACACTGAGGCCTGTTCTGGCAGCCAGTCCTCAGTGGCCTCCTCCGCTGTGTCTGCTGATTCCCGTGCCAGCAAAAGGCCACGCCAGAGCCTTTTGAGCGAGTCCTTCCAGGGGGTGGTTATGGCTCTGCCTCCCAGCAGCCGTCGCGTGCGGCAGCTGAACGGCTTGCTGGCACGGGCCATGTGCTCCCAACTCCTGCCGTACACGCTCGTGCAGGAGGGGAGCGACATTCGTGCGCTGCTTGCTTGCGCAGCCCCAGACTGGCAGCTCCCCAGCAGACACTTTTTCTCCCGCAAGGCCATTCCTGCACTGCACCGCTTTGTGATGGCCAATGTGGAGCGAGGGCTGGAGCACGCGGTTGGTGAAAGGGTCCACGTCACCATGGACTCCTGGAGCAGCCGCTTCGGGACAGGCCGCTACCTGTCCTTCACTGTCCACTGGGTCAGCTTGGTGGAAGGGGGTGAGGATGGGAGAGCAGCAGCGGGCACAGCAGCAGCAGCAACACAGTGGGTGGTGCCACCCCGCAGGGTCAAGGGAACTGCAGCAGGTTCCTCCGATCCTCTGCCATCCTCCGGCACACCTGGCCAAACCCCCCGCCTCAGCAGCAGCGTGAAGGCCCGCCACTGCCAAGCGCTGCTGCACTTGGTCAGCCTTGGGAAGACCAAGCTGACGGCAACCCATGTGTTGGCCAAACTCCAGGAGCAGGAGAGGATTTGGCTGACCCCCAGAGGCCTCAGAGTCGGTGGCCGACAATGGGGCCAATCTGGTTGCCGCAATAGACAGGGGAAACCTGACCCACATCCCCTGTCTTGCCCACGTGCTGAACCTGGTGGTGCAGAAGTTCTTGCGCACCTACCAGGGGATGGGCGAACTGCTGGAAACGGCAAGGAACGTTGTGCGTCACTTCCGGCGCTCGGCTGCAGCCTGTGCGAGCCTGGAAGACGTGCAAAAGGAGCTGGATCTGCCACGCCATCGGCTGATCCTTGACGTTCCGACTCGCTGGAACTCCACCCTGGCGATGTTGGAGCGTCTGGTTGAACAGAAGCACGCTGTCAACCAGTACCTTGCCCTGGCCACTGTTTCCGCCGCTCAGAGAAGGGACAAGACCAGCAACATCCCGTCCATCGTCCCCGATGATGACTGGAGGCACATGCAGCAGGTGTGCTTAGTGCTGGCTCCCTTTGTGCAGGCCACTAACATGGTGAGCAGGGACCATGCTATGGTCTGCGAGTGGGTGCCCCTGGTTTGTCTGCTGAACAGGGCCCTCGATGCTTTGCTGGAACAGGGAGCGGCAGCCTTGGACCAGCAGGAGCGGCAAGCAGCTGCACAGTCCACCTCTGAGGGGGAGGAGGAGGACTTGGTGGAGGTCCCTGACCTTGCTGCTGATGAGGGGGAGCAGCACAGTGCAGCTGAGTTGGTGCGGGGGTGGAGAGAGGATGAGGCTGACGAGGCAGAGGAGGAGGATGAGGACAGCAGCACTGCCGTCGATGTGCCAGCAGACGTGGCCCGCCTCTTCCCAATGGCAGCGCACATGCTGACGTGCCTGCGCAGAGACCCCAGGGTGATCCAGATGAAGCAGAGGGAGGACATCTGGATCAGCATGATGTTGGACCCACGCCTCAAGGGGAAGTTGAGCCAGTTCCTGCCGCCTGCAGGAGGAGACCCAGCGCAACAAATAAGGAGCTTGCAGCAGGCCCTTGTTGAGCGCTTGGAGGAAGCCTTCCCCCAGCCTTCCACCCCCACTGTCCAGCAGCCAGCACAGAGGCAGCAGCAGGTGCCTGCATCCAGCAGCAAGCGCCCCACAGACCTGCTGTCTCTCAGCCACGAGCTCTACAAGACTGTAGAGGCTCCGGCAGCAGTGACTAGAGAGGAGGTGCATGCAGCAGCATCCTCCACCGGTCACAGCCAGCGCCTGACCCGCATGGTGGCTGACTACATGGGGTCCTACAGCGGGCTTGACAGCGATGCCCCTGTTGATCCCATGGAGTATTGGGTCAAGCGCCTGGAGATCTGGAGCGAGCTGGCGCAGTACGCCCTGGAAGTGCTGTCCTGCCCCCCTTCCAGCGTGCTGTCCGAGCGCTGCTTCAGTGCAGCTGGTGGTGTGGTCACCGAGAAACGCTTACGTCTGTCTCACAAGTCTGTGGACAGACTGACGTTTCTCAAGATGAACCAGGCGTGGGTGGAAGGCGAGTTCCTGGCCCCTGTTGTCGGCGAGAGGGGGACATGAACTGGCTAAGAACCATCAATAATGTGCCTTACCACCCTTTACCACCTTCTGGCTCCTGCTCACTAAGCCAGCCTGGTTCACTTTGACTATTACGTCGCCTGCAGCCACACATTTTACACCTACAGTGGGCTGCTGTGTACTGCCCTTCTGCTGTCTGTCTGTGTTTCCCACTGCCAGGGTACACAGATTTACCTTCTGCTGCCACTCTGCCACCAGCTATTACGTCAAACAATAGCTATATATCTGTGTAATTTGTTTTACAAACAAAACCAAAAAACCATTAAAAAAAAAAAAAAGGTTTAATTTTTCTGAGGTGCCCGGGTTGAAAACTGTGTTGTCCCAGTTGTGTATTGGACACGATGTGGGCTGCACGACCGCTGTCTGGGACCTCCTGTTGTGTTCATTTACGGCCTGGTATCACCGCTAGGTACCAGGGCTATTATGTCACGCTGCCTGCCTGCTGCCACACTCACACTACTCCTCCATTCCTCCTGCTGCTGCTGTCTGTCTGTGTTTCCCACTGCCAGGGTACACAGAATTACCTTCTGCTGCCAGTCTGCCACCACCTATTACGTCAAACAATAGCTGCACACATAATTACTCCTCCATTCCTCCTGCTGCTGCTGCTGTCTGTCTGTCTGTGTTTCCCAACGCCAGGGTACACAGATTTACCTTCTGCTGCCACTCTGCCACCAGCTATTACGACAAAAAAAAGCTATATCTGTGTAATTGGTTGTAAAACCAAAACTACAAAACCATTACAAAAAAAAAGGTTTAATTTTTCTGAGGTGCCCGGGTTGAAAACTGTGTTGTCCCAGTTGTGTATTGGACACGATGTGGGCTGCACGACCGCTGTCTGGGACCTCCTGTTGTGTTCATTTACGGCCTGGTATCACCGCTAGGTACCAGGGCTATTATGTCACGCTGCCTGCCTGCTGCCACACTCACACTACTCCTCCATTCCTCCTGCTGATGCTGTCTGTCTGTGTTTCCCACTGCCAGGGTACACAGAATTACCTTCTGCTGCCAGTCTGCCACCAGCTATTACGTCAAACAATAGCTGCACACATAATTACTCCTCCATTCCTCCTGCTGCTGCTGCTGTCTGTCTGTCTGTGTTTCCCAACGCCAGGGTACACAGATTTACCTTCTGCTGCCACTCTGCCACCAGCTATTACGTCAAAAAATAGCTATATCTGTGTAATTGGTTGTAAAACCAAAACTACAAAACCATTACAAAAAAAAAGGTTTAATTTTTCTGAGGTGCCCGGGTTGAAAACTGTGTTGTCCCAGTTGTGTATTGGACACGATGTGGGCTGCACGACCGCTGTCTGGGACCTCCTGTTGTGTTCATTTACGGCCTGGTATCACCGCTAGGTACCAGGGCTATTATTTCACGCTGCCTGCCTGCTGCCACACTCACACTACTCCTCCATTCCTCCTGCTGATGCTGCTGTCTGTCTGTGTTTCCCACTGCCAGGGTACACAGAATTAGCTTCTGCTGCCACTCTGCCACCAGCTATTACGTCAAACAATAGCTGCTCACATTACTCCTCCATTCCTCCTGCTGCTGCTGCTGTCTGTCTGTCTGTGTTTCCCAACGCCAGGGTACACAGATTTACCTTCTGCTGCCACTCTGCCACCAGCTATTACGTCAAAAAATAGCTATATCTGTGTAATTGGTTGTAAAACCAAAACTACAAAACCATTACAAAAAAAAAGGTTTAATTTTTCTGAGGTGCCCGGGTTGAAAACTGTGTTGTCCCAGTTGTGTATTAGACACGATGTGGGCTGCACGACCGCTGTCTGGGACCTCCTGTTGTGTTCATTTACGGCCTGGTATCACCGCTAGGTACCAGGGCTATTATGTCACGCTGCCTACCTGCTGCCACACTCACACTACTCCTCCATTCCTCCTGCTGATGCTGCTGTCTGTCTGTGTTTCCCACTGCCAGGGTACACAGAATTAGCTTCTGCTGCCACTCTGCCACCAGCTATTACGTCAAACAATAGCTGCTCACATTACTCCTCCATTCCTCCTGCTGCTGCTGCTGTCTGTCTGTGTTTCCCACTGCCAGGGTACACAGATTTTCCTTCTGCTGCCACTCTGCCACCAGCTATTACGTCAAACAATAGCTGCACACATAATTACTCCTCCATTCCTCCTGCTGCTGCTGCTGTCTGTCTGTGTTTCCCACTGCCAGGGTACACAGAATTAGCTTCTGCTGCCACTCTGCCACCAGCTATTACGTCAAACAATAGCTGCTCACATTACTCCTCCATTCCTCCTGCTGCTGCTGCTGTCTGTCTGTGTTTCCCACTGCCAGGGTACACAGATTTTCCTTCTGCTGCCACTCTGCCACCAGCTATTACGTCAAACAATAGCTGCACACATAATTACTCCTCCATTCCTCCTGCTGCTGCTGCTGTCTGTCTGTGTTTCCCACTGCCAGGGTACACAGATTTACCTTCTGCTGCCACTCTGCCACCAGCTATTACGTCAAAAAATAGCTATATCTGTGTAATTTGTTGTAAAAAAAAAAAAAAAAAAAAAAAAAGGGTTTAATTTTTCTGAGGTGCCCGGGTTGAAAACTGTGTTGTCCCAGTTGTGTATTGGACACAATGTGGGCTGCACGACCGCTGTCTGGGACCTCCTGCCTGCTGTGTTTATTTACAGCCCTGGTATCACCGCTAGGTACCAGGGCTATTATGTCACGCTGCCTGCCTCATTGACTGCCTGCTGCCACACACTCATCCTCCTCCTCCTGCTGCTGAATTTACCTCCTGCTGTCTGTGTGTTTCCACTGCCAGGGAGCACATACAATGGCGCTTCCAACATGCGTGCGCCACCAGCTATTTGTTACGCTCAAAAATAGCTGCATTTCTTTAAAAAAAAAAATTTGAAAAGAGAAATAAGTGAAGAAGAAGACGATATAGAAGAAGATGAAGAAGATGAAGAAGAAGAAGATGAAGAAGAAGAAGAAGAAGAAGAAAAAGGAGAAGAAGATGAAGATGAAGAAGAAGAAGATGAAGAAGATGAAGAAGATGAAGATGAAGAAGATGAAGAAGATGAAGAAGAAGAAGATGAAGAAGAAGAAGATGAAGATGAAGATGATGAAGAAGAAGAAGATGAAGAAGATGAAGAAGATGAAGATGAAGAAGATGAAGAAGATGAAGAAGAAGAAGATGATGAAGAAGAAGAAGATGAAGAAGAAGAAGATGAAGATGAAGAAGAAGAAGAAGATGAAGAAGATGAAGAAGATGAAGAAGAAGATGAAGAAGATGAAGAAGATGAAGAAGAAGATGAAGAAGATGAAGAAGATGAAGAAGATGAAGAAGAAGAAGATGAAGAAGAAGAAGAAGATGAAGAAGATGAAGAAGAAGATGAAGAAGATGAAGAAGATGAAGATGAAGAAGATGAAGAAGAAGAAGATGAAGAAGATGAAGAAGATGAAGAAGAAGATGAAGAAGATGAAGAAGAAGATGAAGAAGATGAAGAAAAAGAAGATGAAGAAGAAGAAGATGATGATGAAGAAGATGAAGAAGATGAAGAAGAAGAAGAAGACAATATAAAAGAAGAAGAAGATATAGAAGAAGATATAGAAGAAGAAGATATAGAAGAAGAAGATATAGAAGAAGAAGAAGAAGATATAGAAGATAAAGAAGAAGAAGAAGAAGTATATACAGTACTGAACAAATTTCTGGACACAACTTCTCTTTTCAACTTTTTTTTTTTAAAGGAACATCCCCACATAATCACTTGCTGTTGTTACTTGGAAAAAAAGAGGTTTCTTGCATCATTCACCCTCAAAACAAGTGTTGGAAGCTATTTAAGGCCATTTCGAATAGTCAGCTCGAATAATGAGCTCGAATACCGACTCGAATAGTGAGCTCGAATTCCGAGGTCGAATCGAATAGTAAAAATTATTCGACTCGAATATTCGACTGACCTCGAATAATTTACTATTCGAATTCGACCTAACTCGAATTTTGAAAAGGGGTATTTGAGCACCACTGATCAGGATATGCAATAATCATCTGTCTTTATGATATGATCAGGATATGTAATAATCATTTGTCTTTATGAAATGATCAGGATATGTAATAATCATCTGTCTTTATGAAATGATCAGGATATGCAATAATCATCTGTCTTTATGGAATGATAACGATATGCAATAATCATCTGTCTTTATCAAATGATCAGGATATGTAATAATCATCTGTATTTATGAAATGATCAGGATATGTAATAATCATCTGTCTTTATGAAATGATCAGGATATGTAATAATCATCTGTCTTTATAAAATGATCAGGATATGCAATAATCATCTGCCTTTATCAAATGATCAGGATATGTAATAATCATCTGTCTTTATGGAATGATCAGGATATGTAATAATCATCTGTCTTTATCAAATGATCAGGATATGCAATAATCATCTGTCTATGGAATGATCACGATATGCAATAATCATCTGTCTATGGAATGATCAGGATATGCAATAATCATCTGTCTTTATGGAATGATCAGGATATGTAATAATTATCTGTCTATGGAATGATCAATATATGCAATAATCATCTGTCTATGGAATGATCAGGATATGCAATAATCATCTGTCTATGGAATGATCAGGATATGCAATAATCATCTGTCTTTATGGAATGATCAGGAATGGATATGTAATAATTATCTGTCTTTATGAAATGATCAGGATATGCAGTAATCATTTGTCTTTATGGAATGATCAGGATATGCAATAACCATCTGTCTTTATGAAATGATCAGGATATGCAATAATCATCTGTCTATGGAATGATCAAGATATGCAATAATCATCTGTCTTTATGGAATGATCAGGAATGGATATGCAATAATCATCTGTCTTTATGGAATGATCAGGATATGCAGTAATCCTCTGTCTTTATGAAATGATCACGATATGTAATAATCATCTGTCTATGGAATGATCAGGATATGCAGTAATCATCTGTCTATGGAATGATCAGGATATGCAATAATCATCTGTCTTTATGGAATGATCAGGATATGTAATAATTATCTGTCTATGGAATGATCAATATATGCAATAATCATCTGTCTATGGAATGATCAGGATATGCAATAATCATCTGTCTATGGAATGATCAGGATATGCAATAATCATCTGTCTTTATGGAATGATCAGGAATGGATATGCAATAATTATCTGTCTTTATGGAATGATCAGGATATGCAATAACCATCTGTCTTTATGGAATGATCAGGATATGCAATAATCCTCTGTCTTTATGAAATGATCAGGATATGCAATAATCATCTGTCTATGGAATGATGTTGTAAAAAAAAAAAAAAAAAAAAAAAGGGTTTAATTTTTCTGAGGTGCCCGGGTTGAAAACTGTGTTGTACCAGTTGTGTATTGGACACAATGTGGGCTGCACGACCGCTGTCTGGGACCTCCTGCCTGCTGTGTTTATTTACAGCCCTGGTATCACCGCTAGGTACCAGGGCTATTATGTCACGCTGCCTGCCTCATTGACTGCCTGCTGCCACACACTCATCCTCCTCCTCCTGCTGCTGAATTTACCTCCTGCTGTCTGTGTGTTTCCACTGCCAGGGAGCACATACAATGGCGCTTCCAACATGCGTGCGCCACCAGCTATTTGTTACACTCAAAAATAGCTGCATTTCTTTAAAAAAAAAAATTTGAAAAGAGAAATAAGTGAAGAAGAAGACGATATAGAAGAAGATGAAGAAGATGAAGAAGAAGAAGATGAAGAAGAAGAAGAAGAAGAAGAAAAAGGAGAAGAAGATGAAGATGAAGAAGAAGAAGATGAAGAAGATGAAGAAGATGAAGATGAAGAAGATGAAGAAGATGAAGAAGAAGAAGATGAAGAAGAAGAAGATGAAGATGATGAAGAAGAAGAAGATGAAGATGATGAAGAAGAAGAAGATGAAGAAGATGAAGAAGAAGAAGATGAAGAAGATGAAGAAGAAGAAGATGATGAAGAAGAAGAAGATGAAGAAGAAGAAGATGAAGATGAAGAAGAAGAAGAAGATGAAGAAGATGAAGAAGATGAAGAAGAAGATGAAGAAGATGAATAAGATGAAGAAGAAGATGAAGAAGATGAAGAAGATGAAGAAGAAGAAGATGATGAAGAAGAAGAAGATGAAGAAGATGAAGAAGATGAAGAAGAAGATGAAGAAGATGAAGAAGATGAAGAAGATGAAGAAGAAGAAGATGAAGAAGATGAAGAAGAAGATGAAGAAGATGAAGAAGAAGATGAAGAAGATGAAGAAAAAGAAGATGAAGAAGAAGAAGATGATGATGAAGAAGATGAAGAAGATGAAGAAGAAGAAGAAGACAATATAAAAGAAGAAGAAGATATAGAAGAAGATATAGAAGAAGAAGATATAGAAGAAGAAGATATAGAAGAAGAAGAAGAAGAAGATATAGAAGATAAAGAAGAAGAAGAAGAAGTATATACAGTACTGAACAAATTTCTGGACACAACTTCTCTTTTCAACTTCTTTTTTTTAAAGGAACATCCCCACATAATCACTTGCTGTTGTTACTTGGAAAAAAAGAGGTTTCTTGCATCATTCACCCTCAAAACAAGTGTTGGAAGCTATTTAAGGCCATTTCGAATAGTCAGCTCGAATAATGAGCTCGAATACCGACTCGAATAGTAAGCTCGAATTCCGAGGTCGAATCGAATAGTAAAAATTATTCGACTCGAATATTCGACTGACCTCGAATAATTTACTATTCGAATTCGACCTAACTCGAATTTTGAAAAGGGGTATTTGAGCACCACTGATCAGGATATGCAATAATCATCTGTCTTTATGATATGATCAGGATATGTAATAATCATTTGTCTTTATGAAATGATCAGGATATGTAATAATCATCTGTCTTTATGAAATGATCAGGATATGCAATAATCATCTGTCTTTATGGAATGATAACGATATGCAATAATCATCTGTCTTTATCAAATGATCAGGATATGTAATAATCATCTGTCTTTATGAAATGATCAGGATATGTAATAATCATCTGTCTTTATGAAATGATCAGGATATGTAATAATCATCTGTCTTTATAAAATGATCAGGATATGCAATAATCATCTGCCTTTATCAAATGATCAGGATATGTAATAATCATCTGTCTTTATGGAATGATCAGGATATGTAATAATCATCTGTCTTTATCAAATGATCAGGATATGCAATAATCATCTGTCTATGGAATGATCACGATATGCAATAATCATCTGTCTATGGAATGATCAGGATATGCAATAATCATCTGTCTTTATGGAATGATCAGGATATGTAATAATTATCTGTCTATGGAATGATCAATATATGCAATAATCATCTGTCTATGGAATGATCAGGATATGCAATAATCATCTGTCTATGGAATGATCAGGATATGCAATAATCATCTGTCTTTATGGAATGATCAGGAATGGATATGCAATAATTATCTGTCTTTATGGAATGATCAGGATATGCAATAACCATCTGTCTTTATGGAATGATCAGGATATGCAATAATCCTCTGTCTTTATGAAATGATCAGGATATGCAATAATCATCTGTCTATGGAATGATCAAGATATGCAATAATCATCTGTCTTTATGGAATGATCAGGAATGGATATGCAATAATCATCTGTCTTTATGGAATGATCAGGATATGCAGTAATCCTCTGTCTTTATGAAATGATCACGATATGTAATAATCATCTGTCTATGGAATGATCACGATATGCAATAATCATCTGTCTATGGAATGATCAGGATATGCAATAATCATCTGTCTTTATGGAATGATCAGGATATGTAATAATTATCTGTCTATGGAATGATCAATATATGCAATAATCATCTGTCTATGGAATGATCAGGATATGCAATAATCATCTGTCTATGGAATGATCAGGATATGCAATAATCATCTGTCTTTATGGAATGATCAGGATATGTAATAATTATCTGTCTATGGAATGATCAATATATGCAATAATCATCTGTCTATGGAATGATCAGGATATGCAATAATCATCTGTCTATGGAATGATCAGGATATGCAATAATCATCTGTCTATGGAATGATCAGGATATGCAATAATCATCTGTCTTTATGGAATGATCAGGAATGGATATGCAATAATTATCTGTCTTTATGGAATGATCAGGATATGCAATAACCATCTGTCTTTATGGAATGATCAGGATATGCAATAATCCTCTGTCTTTATGGAATGATCAGGATATGCAATAATCATCTGTCTATGGAATGATCAAGATATGCAATAATCATCTGTCTTTATGGAATGATCAGGAATGGATATGCAATAATCCTCTGTCTTTATGAAATGATCACGATATGCAATAATCATTGTCTTTATGGAATGATCACGATATGCAATAATCATTGTCTTTATGGAATGATCAGGATATGCAATAATCATTTGTGTTATGAAATGATCAGGATATGCAATAATCATTTGTGTTATGAAATGATCAGGATATGCAATAATAATTTCCTTTATGAAATGATCAGGATATGCAATAATTGTTTGTCTTTATGAAATTATAACGATATGAAATAATCGTTGTGCTTTGCGCCCGCTATGCAATGGCACAATTTTGATATCCGCAAATATTTCCTTCTCCGGGCGCCCAGATTTACCTTCATAGCAGCCGTGATTGGCGGCAAAGAAAGTAAAATTTGGCACCCACTAGTGGCCACCACCATGCATCTAAATTTCCTTCTTATGCTGCAAAATTGGGCCTTTTATTATAGGTGCTTATGGCGTTGCTGCTTTTGTGAGCCCTTTTTTCCTGCGTCAGAGTTTTTCCCCTTCTGGACTGGAGCAATTTTCACCTTTCAGCGCTCCTCTCATTCATTCGCCAATAACTTTATCACTGCTTATCACAACCATATAAGCTAGATCTTGTTTTTCCTGCCATCAATTAGACTTTGGGTGGTATGTTTTGCTAAGAATAATTTCATTGTAAATGTATTTTAACAAGATTAATAAGAAAAGAATTGAAAACAATCATTATTTCTTCTTATTTAGTTTTTGGCCATTATAGTCTTAAAATAAAATGTTCTACTTTGGATAAAAGCCACACATTTTATTTGTCCATTTGTACCGGTTATTACAACATTTAAAATATGTCCCAAGTACAATGTGTGGCGACAATATTTTATTTGGAAATACAGATGTATTTTTTCAGTTTTGCACCCATCGTTAATTACAAGCCCTTACTTGCAAAAATAACAGTAATATACCCTCATAATATACATATTAAGAAAAGTTAAGTCCCTAAGGTAACTATTTATTATTAATTTTTTTTCTTTGTCATTTTTTTTAAATTTACAAATGTTTTATTTTGATAACTATGGGAGAGTGGGGAAAGTAAGAGGTTAATTTTAATAGGGGATTTATGCATTTTTTTTTTATTCAGTATACTAGGGTGTAGTATTACTATTTGGCCACTAGATGTTCCCCCTGAGTTTATTCCAGTGTACATTGAACAGTACACAGGAAATAGTCAGTATATGTTTTACTTTCACTATCTCAATGACCCCCGGCATCTTATTGATGCCAGTTATCATTTGTCATAGGCATGTTCATGCATTCCCATTCACTGTCCAGTCTACTAATGGTGGGTGGCATGAATGTGCATGGGAGCGTGCACAGCTGCGATGGCGGCTGGGTACATACAGTATATCTACGCCCCTGGAGCTAAGATGAAGTCTCCGGGAGCGTAAGTATATTGTCTAAAATACTTAAGTGGTTAAAGACCATTAAAAACTCCTGTGTGTAAATGATGTATTTTGGAGGGGAAATGTTGCCATTGATCGCCCTCCACCAAGCCACTGCCAGGTTTTCAACCGTTTGTAATTGAATTGTGGCTGCAAATATGTGCTGAAGATTTTAGAATTTCGCCTGCCATTGAAGTCAATGGTTTCTGCCGCAAACCATTCAGCTTCATCAAAAACCAAAGAATTATTTTAATTAATTAAATCTCTAGGCTATGCTTGGAAATTGATATTATAGTTATGGTGGAGTGCTAGTAAACATATATGTACACAAAAGTACATGACGTAATGCTACCTGCACCACCCCAGTCAGACTCGGTAAGCACAGCCTGGTGTAAGGACATGTGTGTTCCTGCTGTCCTTTTGAAGCACAGTGTTCAATCTACACGCTTCCCCCAACCAGCCACTGATGAAAGCTTTTGTTTGCTCTCTGCTAATGTGTGCAATAACATTATTACATCAGTCCTTATCTGCCTGAAACCTCTGTGGTCTGGCAGGCCTCGGAGGTAGGGTAACGGCACACACTGCTAAACTTTAATATGTAAAAAGAAGAGGTCATTTATTTATTAATAAGCCACATTGTTTGTATGCTTTTTAAATGTGCTATTGAGATGCCCTGGGTGCTAAAAAGGGTGCTTGGCTCCCATTAATACATTTGCAGTAAAAGCTATCCATTTGACACAAGTTGTAAACTTGAAAAGTGCGGTACCTACCAATGTATTACTGAGGAACCCTGCCCTAGTCCTTGGCCTAGATTGCCCTGTAGGGCTCTTCTGCAATCTGAAAGTACAATACTGTATCAGTAGGCTGTCAGCGCATCGCTAGTGGTATAGGCTGCAGATGTCAGGGCTACCTGTACTCGTGTAAGACTGTCACCCAAAGTGATCACAAAATAATGAAAATCTAGTGAGTTTACCCAGCTGAACATTTCACAACGTTTTGAAAGTATAAGAATTCCATTCCTTCTGGGGAAGAGGACTCCCCCGGGACTAAACTTTTCACATTCGCCGGCCGCTCACTTTTTTTTATTCTTCCAAAATTAATTTTGAGTTAAATGTAGAATTCCAGCGAACTCCGAAACGCAATAAAAGCCCGACGTGGACACACAAGTCGCAGCAGTCAGGCTTGATTACAAGACGAATGGCAGTAATTTCCTACAGAAAAAAAATAAAGACATTTTACAAATATTACCTTTCGTGCCGCATCCCGCCCGTATTACAGCACATATTGATCTACCTTCCCAAAGTCAGCCAAATTTAATTTATTTTAATTAGCTGTAGCACTGGTAAATGGCGGCGGGGAAAACAAGGAATAATAATTATTTCTCACTTTGCCAGCCCCGTGCGTGGATTGTGCGGCAATAATATTTAATTAAAACCAATGGCGGGCTGTAATGATGAGAACCGGAATCATCATCGGAAAATGAGCCACGTCTCTCAAACACTTCACAGTCCCAGGTGTGTCTGATCTCTGTGCTGCAAGAATCTTTATGTAAATCCACACGCTTTTTAATAAAGTTTTATGTGGCGAGATAAATGGCGAGTTATGTCTTCTTATAGTTGAGAAAGAGAAGGAAACGGTACAATACTCACCTCAAAGTTTTATCCAGACTTGGAGTTTAGGAAACCAGAGCTGCGGAGTTATTTGCAGAATGAGGAAATGAACGGAACTCTCTGCGAATCTGACAGGCGGGGCCATGTGCTGCCCCTCCCTATGGGAAGCCCTTTCAGTGTGTGATTGGCTGTAGGAGGCGCAGTGGGCGGAGACTAGAGGTGCACACGAGGCAATGGTGTAAGACTTTGTTCACATCATAATTTACAGTCGCTGACGGGGGCGTTTTAGTGTGCGACTCAGCACGATTTTGTGTAAATCGCTTTTCTAAAGCGATTTTGCAGAGCGATTTGTTTTTTCTCTTCCTGAAGTCAGACAGGAAGTGAACTCTTTGAACCAGAAAAGAATAAATACAATGTATTTATTCTAAAAAGCGCTCGAGAAATCACTGTACAAGGCTCTTTTATCAAGCACTTTTGCTATTTCCATATACCTTCCGTTATAAGCAAATCGCACCAGAAATGAGGCAGCGCTTTGGTGAGCGAGCGGATCGGAATGGAACAGCTCAGATGTGAACTCTCTCATAGGGAATCATTGCACAAGCGCTTTCAGGGCGAAAACCCAACAGTGCCGATAGTGTACACAAGGCCTTATTCAATGCTAGCCTATTTATTTATCAGTAGTAACCATGGTGACATAGTGGCTAGGCAGTATCTGTGGCACAGCAATAGGGGATGTACCAGAGGGGCCCTTCTTCATCAATCTTATTAGCTTTACATTGGTGCTATGCTGGTAATGAACACCTCTATATGTGCATTGAGTAGTGGTAATAACCCCACTGGGCAGCATGGCGGTGTAATGTCAGTACTCTCGCCTTCCAGTGGCGGGTCCAGCCAGGGCACTATCTGCACAGAGTTTGTATGTTCCCGATGTCTGTGTGGGTTTCCTCCAGGCACTCTGGTCTCCTCTCGCATCCTAAAAACATACAGATAAGTTCATTGGGTTTCTCCAAAAAATTACCCAAGACTATGATGCACATATGCCTATGACAGGATTAGATTGTGAGCTCCTCTGAGGACAGTCAGTGACATGACTATGTACTCTGTAATGTGCTGCAGAAGATGTCAGTGCTATATAAATACATAATAATAACATGATAGGACATTAGACTATGCTATGGTAGGATTAGAGTGTGAGCTCCTCTGAGGACAGTCAGTGACATGACTATGTACTCTGTAATGTGCTGCAGGAGATGTCAGTGCTATATAAATACATAATAATAATATGGTAGGACATTAGACTATGACTATGGTAGGATTAGAGTGTGAGCTCCTCTGAGGACAGTCAGTGACATGACTATGTACTCTGTAATGTGCTGCAGGAGATGTCAGTGCTATATAAATACATAATAATAATATGGTAGGACATTAGACTATGCTATGGTAGGATTAGAGTGTGAGCTCCTCTGAGGACAGTCAGTGACATGACTATGTACTCTGTAATGTGCTGCAGGAGATGTCAGTGCTATATAAATACATAATAATAATATGGTAGGACATTAGACTATGACTATGGTAGGATTAGAGTGTGAGCTCCTCTGAGGACAGTCAGTGACATGACTATGTACTCTGTAATGTGCTGCAGGAGATGTCAGTGCTATATAAATACATAATAATAATATGGTAGGACATTAGACTATGACTATGGTAGGATTAGAGAGTGAGCTCCTCTGAGGACAGTCAGTGACATGGCTATGTACTCTGTAATGTGCTGCAGGAGATGTCAGTGGCAGTGCTATATAAATACATAATAATAATATGGTAGGACATTAGACTATGACTATGGTAGGATTAGAGTGTGAGCTCCTCTGAGGACAGTCAGTGACATGACTATGTACTCTGTAATGTGCTGCAGGAGATGTCAGTGCTATATAAATACATAATAATAATATGGTAGGACATTAGACTATGACTATGGTAGGATTAGAGTGTGAGCTCCTCTGAGGACAGTCAGTGACATGACGATGTACTCTGTAATGTGCTGCAGGAGATGTCAGTGCTATATAAATACATAATAATAATATGGTAGGACATTAGACTATGACTATGGTAGGATTAGAGTGTGAGCTCCTCTGAGGACAGTCAGTGACATGACTATGTACTCTGTAATGTGCTGCAGAAGATGTCAGTGCTATATAAATACATAATAATAATATGGTAGGACATTAGACTATGACTATGGAAGGATTAGAGTGTGAGCTCCTCTGAGGACAGTCAGTGACATGACTATGTACTCTGTAATGTGCTGCAGAAGATGTCAGTGCTATATAAATACATAATAATAATATGGTAGGACATTAGACTATGACTATGGTAGGATTAGAGTGTGAGCTCATCTGAGGACAGTCAGTGACATGACTATGTACTCTGTAATGTGCTGCAGGAGATGTCAGTGCTATATAAATACATAATAATAATATGGTAGGACATAAGACTATGACTATGGTAGGATTAGAGAGTGAGCTCCTCTGAGGACAGTCAGTGACATGGCTATGTACTCTGTAATGTGCTGCAGGAGATGTCAGTGCTATATAAATACATAATAATAATGTGGTAGGACATTAGACTATGACTGTGGTAGGATTAGAGTGTGAGCTCCTCTGAGGACAGTCAGTGACATGACTATGTACTCTGTAATGTGCTGCAGAAGATGTCAGTGCTATATAAATACATAATAATAATATGGTAGGACATTAGACTATGACTATGGTAGGATTAGAGTGTGAGCTCCTCTGAGGACAGTCAGTGACATGACTATGTACTCTGTAATGTGCTGCAGGAGATGTCAGTGCTATATAAATACATAATAATAATATGGTAGGACATTAGACTATGACTATGGTAGGATTAGAGTGTGAGCTCCTCTGAGAATAGTCAGTGACATGTACTCTGTAATGTGCTGCAGGAGATGTCAGTGTTATATAAATACATAATAATAATATGGTAAGACATTAGACTCTGACTATGCTACCATAGTCAGAGTCTAATGTCTTACCATATTATTATTATGTATTTATATAGCACTGACATGTTCTGCAGCACATTACAGAGTACATAATCATGTCACTGACTGATTAGATTGTGAACTCCTCTGGGGACAGTCAGTGACATGATTATGTACTGTGTAATATGCTGCAGAAGATGTCAGTGCTATATAAATACATAATAAATATGGTAAGACATTAGACTCTGACTATGGTAGGGAATAGATTGTGAGCTCCTCCGAGGACAGTCAGTGACATGATTATGTACTCTGTAATGTGCTGCAGAAGATGTCAGTGCTATATAAATACATAATAATAGTATGGTAGGACATTACACTATGACTATGGTAGGGTTAGACTGTGAGCTCCTCTAAGGTCAGTCAGTGACATGACTATGTACTCTGTAATGTGCTGCAAAAGATGTCAGTGCTATATGAATACATAATAATAACAATATGGTAGGACATTAGACTATGACTATTGTATGATTAGATTGTGAGCTTCTCTGAGGACAGAGAGTGACAGGACTATGTACTCTGTAATGTGCTGCAGAAGATGTCAGTGTATATATGATCTTCTCAAAAAATTAGCATATTGTGATAAAGTTCATTATTTTCTGTAATGTACTGATAAACATTAGACGTTCATATATTTTAGATTCATTACACATAACTGAAGTAGTTCAAGCCTTTTATTGTTTTAATATTGATGATTTTGGCATACAGCGCATGAAAACCCAAAATTCCTATATCAAAAAATTAGCATATTTCATCCGACCAGAAAAAAAAAAGTGATTTTAAAACAAAAAACGTCAACCTTCAAATAATTATGTTCAGTTATGCACTCAATACTTGGTCGGGAATCCTTTTGCAGAAATGACTGCTTCAATGCGGCGTGGCATGGAGGCAATCAGCCTGTGGCACTGCTCAGGTGTTATGGAGGCCCAGGATGCTTCAATAGCAGCCTTAAGCTCATCCAGAGTGTTGGGTCTTGCGTCTCTCAACTTTCTCTTCACAATATCCCACTGATTCTCTATGGGGTTCAGGTCAGGAGAGTTGGCAGGCCAATTGAGCACAGTAATACCATGGTCAGTAAACCATTTACCAGTGGTTTTGGCACTGTGAGCAGGTGCCAGGTCGTGCTGAAAAATGAAATCTTCATCTCCATAAAGCTTTTCAGCAGATGGAAGCATGAACCCACTTTTGAACCAGAAACAGCAGCAGAAGCGCCTGACCTGGGCTACAGAGAAGCAGCACTGGACTGTTGCTCAGTGGTCCAAAGTACTTTTTTCGGATGAAAGCAACTTTTACATGTCATTCGGAAACCAATGTGCCAGAGTCTGGAAAAAGACTGGGGAGAGGGAAATGCCAAAATGCCTGAAGTCCAGTGTCAAGTACCCACAGTCAGTGATGGTCTGGGGTGCCATGTCAGCTGCTGGTGTTGGTCCACTGTGTTTTATCAAGGGCAGGGTCAATGCAGCTAGATATCAGGAGATTTTGGAGCACTTCATGCTTCCATCTGCTGATGATTTCATTTTTCAGCACGACCTGGCACCTGCTCACAGTGCCAAAACCACTGGTAAATGGTTTACTGACCATAGTATTACTGTGCTCAATTGGCCTGCCAACTCTCCTGACCTGAACCCCATAGAGAATCTGTGGGATATTGTGAAGAGAAAGTTGAGAGACGCAAGACCCAACACTCTGGATGAGCTTAAGGCCGCTATCGAAGCATCCTGGGCCTCCATAACACCTGAGCAGTGCCACAGGCTGATTGCCTCCATGCCACGCCGCATTGAAGCAGTCATTTCTGCAAAAGGATTCCTGACCAAGTATTGAGTGCATAACTGAACATAATTATTTGAAGGTTGACTTTTTTTGTTTTAAAATCACTTTTCTTTTATTGGTCGGATGAAATATGCTAATTTTTTGATATAGGAATTTTGGGTTTTCATGAGCTGTATGCCAAAATCATCAATATTAAAACAATAAAAAGGCTTGAACTACTTCAGTTGTGTGTAATGAATCTAAAAATATATGAACGTCTAATGTTTATCAGTACATTACAAAAAATAATGAACTTTATCACAATATGCTAATTTTTTTGAGACGATCCTGTATAAATACATAATAATAGTATGGTAGGACATTAGACTGTGACTATGGTAGGATTAGACCACGCCCACCTCTAGCACAGTAAAGTATATAAATGAGTGCTTTGCACATGTTAAGAGAGTTCGTTTGGTAGCTAGGTGAAGGGTGAGGTGTTTTTAATTTCCTTTTTTCCCATCTAGTTGACATTTTAGGGTTTTTGGTTTAGTTCCCACTAGATTGCTTATAAAAACTGGCATTTTGCATGGTAGAGTAGGACTCACCAGATTGGGGACACTTTGGCGCAGTTGGTGAGCTTAAGCGCGTTAAAGCGTAACCAAGAGCCCCTGTCACTGTTTTCCTGTTGTGTGCTGCAGCCCCACTGTACTTATATGGTAGGATTAGAGTGTGAGCTCCTCTGAGAACAGTCAGTGACATGACTATGTACTCTGTAATGTGCTGCAGAAGATGTCAGTGCTATATAAATACATAATAATAATATGGTAAGACATTAGACTATGACTATGGTAGGATTAGAGTGTGAGCTCCTCTGAGAACAGTCAGTGACATGACTATGTACTCTGTAATGTGCTGCAGAAGATGTCAGTGCTATATAAATACATAATAATAATATGGTAGGACATTAGACTATGACTATGGTAGGATTAGAGTGTGAGCTCCTCTGAGGATAGTCAGTGACATGACTATGTACTCTGTAATGTGCTGCAGAAGATGTCAGTGCTATATAAATACATAATAATAATATGGTAGGACATTAGACTATGACTATGGTAGGATTAGATTGTGAGCTCCTCTGAGGACTGTCAGTGACATGGCTATGTACTCTGTAATGTGCTGCAGAAGATGGCAGTGCTATATAAATACATAATAATAATATGGTAGGACATTAGACTATGACTATGGTAGGATTAGATTGTGTGCTCCTCTGAGGGCAGTCAGTGACATGACTATGTACTCTGTAAAGTGCTGCAGAAGGTGTCGTGTTATATAAATACATAATAATAATATGGTAGGACATTAGACTATGACTATGGTAGGGATTAGAGTGTGAGCTCCTCTGAGGACAGTCAGTGACATGACGATGTACTCTGTAATGTGCTGCAGAAGATGTCAGTGCTATATAAATACATAATAATAATATGGTAAGACATTAGACTATGACTATGGTAGGATTAGATTGTGAGCCCCTCTGAGGACAGTCAGTGACATGACTATTGACTATGTACTCTTTAAAGTGCTGCAGAAGATGTCAGTGGTATATAAATACATAATAATAATATATTAGGACATTAGACTATGACTATGGTAGGATTAGATTGTGAGCTCCTCTGAGGACAGTCATTGACATGACTATGTACTCTGTAATGTGCTGCAGAAGATGTCAGTGCTATATAAATACATAATAATAATATATTAGGACATTAGACTATGACTATGGTAGGATTAGATTGTGAGACTCCTCTGAGGACAGTCAGTGACATGACTATGTACTCTGTAATGTGCTGCAGGAGATGTCAGTGCTATATAAATACATAATAATAATATATTAGGACATTAGACTATGACTATGGTAGGATTAGATTGTGAGCTCCTCTGAGGACAGTCAGTGACATGACTATGTACTCTGTAATGTGCTGCAGAAGATGTCAGTGCTATATAAATACATAATAATAATATATTAGGACATTAGACTATGACTATGGTAGGATTAGATTGTGAGCTCCTCTGAGGACAGTCAGTGACGTGCTATTCAAATACTAAATAATAGTAATAGCTGATTATTCATGATATTATAGATAATTACAGTAGTAGTTGCAGTTCCCTGGCATTCAGGATGGTATCTGTCCATTGAAATGGGCACAAGACATTTGGGATAAGCTGTGTAATCCCAACAGTGACATCATTTGCCTACACATGACCTCTACTTAAACTTTGTGTTTAAAGAGGACCTGTAGTGAAGATAACAAAGTGAAAATAATTGCTTATGTTTAACAATATTAATTCCTAGATTATTTAGTCAGTGTTTGCCCATTATAATATCTTTGCTCTCACTGATATACATCCTGAAATGTATAATCAGGGCCAGATTTTTAGAAAGGCCCCCCAGGTCTGGGTCTTGGGCGGCAGCTGGCTAAGGGGTGGCTGGACATGGAAGAGGGATTGCTGCATATGGCAGAAGAGGCTGCAAATGGAATACAAAGGTTGTAAATTAGGAAAAACACATAAAAATAGGGAGCTGCTGCCCAAGGGATCTGTATATAACTGCAGGGGCTGGTGCACATGGATGTCAGACATGGAAGAGGGGGCTGCACATGGAATGGGAGGGGCTACTGCACATGGATGTCAGACATGGAAGAGGGGGCTGCACATGGAATGGGAGGGGCTACTGTACATGGATGTCACACATGGAAGAGGGGGCTACACATGGAATGGGAGGGGCTGCTGCACATGGATGTCAGACATGGAAAAGGGGGCTGCACATGGAATGGGAGGGGCTACTGCACATGGATGTCAGACATGGAAGAGGAGGCTGCACATGGAATGGGAGGGGCTGCTGTACATAAATGGTAGACATGGAAGAGGGGGCTGCACATGGAATGGGAGGGGCTACTGTACATGGATGTCACACATGGAAGAGAGGGCTGCACATGGAATGGGAGGGGCTACTGTACATGGATGTTACACATGGAAGAGGGGGCTGCACAAGGAATAGGATGGGGTTACTGTACATAAATGGTAGACATGGAAGAGGGGGGCTGCACAAGGAATTGGAGGGGCTGCTGTACATGGATGTTACACATGAAAGAGGGGACTACACAAGAAAAAAGAGGGGGTGCTGCACATGGAAGGGGAGCTTTAAGAAAGTACAGGCCTGGGGTGGAAAAAGTATAAGCCTGGCCTTGTTTATCACTGGTGGTGATATCTTTAGTTCTGCCAGGTGATCTGTATGAACTACAAGCTGGAGAAGATATGTTTAGGCAGCTCAAACACTTTACAGGTAGCGTGGTCGGTTCTAGCAAATGTCGGTCCGGGCAGCAATCAGGCAAATCCAGGTACAAACAGAGTCGGCAACAGGTAATCCAATCAGAAGACATGGTCAAGAAGAAGCGGTGGTCGGCAACAGGGATCAATCTAAAATAAAGCTTGGTCAGGATAAAAGCAAAGTCGGCAACAAGATCAATCAGGAGTGTGAGCGCAATCTCAACAACAAGCCACAGCATAAGCTATCACGGGCGATGACAGAGGGCGCTCACTTTAGCTTTATACAAGGACTAACCAATTAGAAAACAAAGGAATCCGAAGTAACCAATCAAAAGGCAGCTTGTCAGCAGGAAGGCTGACACGCAATGTGCACACGTGCTCCCTGTTTACAGCGGGAGCAGAGTGCCATTCGCTCCAGTGACGTCAGATGCTTGCCGAGACTCAGAGGCTTACGCCTCAGCATGGGTCTCGGCGTTCCGCCGCCATGAGCGGCCACCGGATCTTACAGTACCCCTCCCCCTAGGGGTGGACTCTAAACACTCCAATCCAACTTCATTTATTTGTTCTCTATCCATTTTAAAGGGTGGAGGATCTGAAGAATAGCGATTGGCAGCAAATTCCAGCAGAGAAACCTGAAATGAGCTCATAGCTCTCATAGAACTAGACCTTTGAGCAATACATGGAGATCTCTTACAGGCACAGACAGAACAAGATATGACAAATGCAATGACATCCTTGCTCAAGGAAGGCCACCAAACATGTCTCTTCAACAATTTAATGGTTTTCTTTTTCCCGGGATGACCCACCTCATGAAATTGTTTTAATACTTGGCGTCTCGAATGAATAGGAAGAAAGAGTTTCTCTGGGGGCTTTTCTTGAGGTGCGTAACCCTGAACATTAGACAACAGAGCACACAGAGCAGATGATAATTTGCATCCAACAAGAGAACATTTCTTAAGCCCAAAACTGGTCTGAGCAATAGTGATTTTCTTCACGCAAACGTCTTCACAGTGTGAAGACCACTTAAAAACTGACCTGAGCACCAATCAAACACAGGATTATGCTGTTTGAGCTAAGGCATTCCCAACACTACTGCATGGGAAGACATGTCCAAACAGTAGAAGCTCAAACTTTCTGTATGCATAGACCCAACTTGCATAATAACTTCAGAAGTTGAAGACAAAGATTGACCCTTCTGTAAAACAGACCTATCAACAGCAGTAATGCAAACGTCTTCTGATATGGCGACTGTAGGAATGCGTAATTGTTGGACTAAAGATTTATCCATGAAATTTCCTACAGCCCCAGAATCAACTAGAGCAGGACAATTGTGGACATTTTTCCCATATGTAAGGGAAATAGGTAACATGATGCGTTCACCTTTAAGGGAAGGTACCTGCCCACTTAAAGGAGGTCTCTTGACCAGAGCCGGGACAAGGTCCTCCAGCACCCAAGGCTGAGACAGCAAAGTGCGCCCCTCCATCCCTGCCACCCGAGCCATCATACACTGATTGCTATTAGACTAAGAGGCGCCACAGGGCCCCCAACACCTTAATATCTAGTTATCTGGCTTGCAGTCACTGCAATGTGTCCCCTTTTCTTATTTTTTTTTGCTTCAAACACAATTAGGAATGACAGCTGAATTAATTCTGCGTCCCCTCCTACACTGCGCCCTGAGGCTGGAGCCTCTCCAGCCTATGCCTCGGCCCGGCCCTGCTCTTGACCTCATCCAAGTGCTGAAGTTGCAACTTTGTTTTCTTCATTGGACAAGCAAGCGCAAAGTGCCCTGTACCCCCACAATAGAAACACAACCCCCCATCCCTCCTCTTGATTTTCTCTGCCACTGATAGTCTAGAAACACCTAACTGCATAGATTCAGGATCATCAAACACAGGAGACACTGAAACAGATTCCAGAGGATCCTCTGGAATCCGAGGAACTGGCATATGAGAGCTTTCCTGATGGGGTCGTCTGACTCGCCTGTCAACCCTGATTGACAAAGTTATAGCTCCTTCCAGAGATGTAGGAACTGGATGACTGACAAGGATATCCTTTACAATATCAGAGAGTCCAAACAGAAATTGGTCCATTAGAGCTGAATCATTCCAATTAGTTGAGACTGCCCATCGCCTGAATCCTGTAGCATATTCTTTAACAGTGCGATGACAATGTCGCAGATTCCTTAGTCTTTGTACTGCAGTAGAAGTAACATCAGGATCAGCATACAGTATAGACATAGCGTTAAAGAAGTTATCCCCTGAGGTCAAGGCTTCATGCTCAGGAGGTAGGTCATAAGCCCAAGACTGTGGATCCCCTTGCAACAGGGATATTTCAAAGGACACTCTTTGAGATTCTGAACCAGAGGATTGGAAACGGACTTTCTCCGGAAGAGGCATTTTAGGGTCTGTATGATTTGGAGGAGGTACGGAACGTTCAGCAGATTGAACAGGAAGTCCAGCTTGAGAGAAGGCATCGGACAATTGAGTCAGTTGTACCTGTTTTGCAGATACTTGTTCCATGAGCTGATTCACAGTTCCTGTGAGGATCAGTATTTATTATTGTTGTAACTCCTCCATGGTGGAGACCCCCCCGTTAGTCTCCTTTTGTTTAGGGAATACTTTAGGCCCGTGATACTGTCAGGCTTGTCTGGTCAATGACTATAGGCAGAGGCATAACTAGACATCACTGGGCCCCCCTGCGAAACTTTGGATGGGGCCCCCACCCACTTGCTTTCTGCACAGGAAAACTGAGAACCAATGTGTTTCCCCATGCAGATAAAAACACTTAGACTTAAAAGAAACGTCAGGCAATCTATGCTACCCCCAGATCTACTTACCCGGTGCTTCCTCCAGCCCCTTGCAGCCGACAAGTCCCTCGTTGCAGCTCTGCTCCCAGTACATACACACACACACACAGCTGTATTATATTACTACATGAGAGCACATGCTATATGGAGGGACAACAATGACATGCTGAACATAACATATAGTATTCTCTGTTACTTTGGCAAAACATTCAGAATGTCACTGATTGATACTGTCATTACGGGATCTGGGACTCAGTATGAGACAACAAGCTCTCAGTGAGGCAGCAACAGTCAGACATCAATCTCCACTCCACTGTGTTGTAAAGGTAATCAGAGCCATAAGGTCATTGGCCTGTGTGTGATAAGAATCTAGGAATCCTTTCGGAGGGATTGCCGAAAAGGGAAAGTCTACAACTTTTTTTTTGAAAATGTGACTCCTTTGTTTGTAAAGTTGTACATGAAGTCATCAGAACTTTGCTGCAGTGTGAGACAGATGTTTTTTTACGAACCCTAGGGAGCAGGAACAGTGTACCAATGCCAAAGTGTGTATGAGTCCTTATCTGTGTTGTGGACACATGCAGTCAATAGAACAATGGTGTGAGAGCAGATTATGTTTTTTCTCTCCATGCCCTTAGCTGTCAGTCTCTCAAACTTTTCCCCCCACGGGCCCCCTGTGGCTTCTGGGCCCCCCTGCGGAGGCATCCCATGAAGGGTCTATTGTTACGCCCCTGACTATAGGTCAGGCTGTATGCCCATATGACTGACCTATATCCCAGCCCGTAACACCTGCACAAACACCTACCAAAATAAAATATTTAGAAAACAAATTACACTGCATTTTAAAGTATGAAATTAAACACTGCAGAGCACTACCAGAAATCAATATACTTTTTTTTAACCTAGCATTTAGCTTTTTAAAAGAAAAAGTATGGTGTGAGTTGAGGGTTTGACTTTGCTGAGTCTTGAGGTCTCCTGAATCTTCTGGATGAGAAGCCCCTTTGGAAAGCCCGGAGATGCCACACTTGGGGTGTTTTGGTAATTCGCTGTCGGCAGCAGGCCAAGCACACAATAAACTGCAAGCATTGTGACTCTCAGAACAGTGATATTTACACACGCCGCTCTCCCAGGTCTCTGTTCCTGATAAGGGATTTCTTATTCCATCGATGATAAAGTTTCCTCTATAACAGATAACTGCTGAATTCATTTCTCTATTCATTTATTTATATATTATTATTTTACCCGTTCGCCTCTACGCCTTCACGCAACAGCAAATAAGTCAAATATATTTAAAACAGCGGAAAAAAAAAACATTGCGGCTTCTGCCACAGATATAATTAAAATTGTATTTTCATTATCTGTAAAGCGTTTGAAAATGGGGACGGGCTCTCCGCTAATAGATAGCAAGGACAGCGCTCTGTCTCTTCAATTAGACACTTGCTGCATTCTGACAGATCACAAGTTTTCCGCTGCCATCTCGTGTAAAACAATTTAGGATAATTGAAACTGCGCGTCGCAGATAGAGGCTAACTCGCGGGTGGCTGCGAATTCCACCACACTGAAAAAAGAGGGCCTTTCATGTTGCTTGCATTGAAAGTCAAAGTTAATTTACTTCTTAATTTTTTGAAAACATAATTAAAACAATGTTATTACTCCAGACAATATGCTAATTCCCATCACTGTGCATAAAAAATAAATAAATGGCCAGATCGGCGACACATTGTAGTTTAAAAAGAGCTACTCCACCCACAAAAGAATTGGAACCGCCAAAAGGACCAGGGCCCCCGCCAGGACCAAGGCCTCCGCCAGGACACCTCCAGGACCAAGGCCCCTGGCAGGAGCAAGACCCCCGCCAGGACCAAGGCCCCCGCCAGGACCAGGGCTTCCGCCAGGACCAGGCCTCCGCTAGAACACCTCCAGGACCAAGGCCAGCGCCACGACCAGGCCTCCGCCAGGACACCTCCAGGACCAAGACCCCCGCCAGGACCAGGGCCCCTGCCAGGACCAAGCCCCCACCAGGACCAGGCCTCCGCCAGGACCCCTCCAGGACCAAGACCCCCGCCAGGACCAAGGCCCCCTCCAGGACCATGCCTTCCGCCAGGACCCCTCCATGACCAAGGCCCCTGCCAGGACCAGGGCCTCCACCAGGACCAAGGCCCCCGCCAGGACCAGGCCTCCGCCAGGACCCCTCCATGACCAAGGCCCCCGCCAGGACCAGGGCCCCCGCCAGGACCAGGGCCCCCGCCAGCACCCCTCCAGGACCCCACCAGGACCAAGGTCCCCACCAGGACCAAGGTCCCCGCCAGGACTAGGGCCCCCGCCAGGATCAGGCCTCCGCCAGGACCCCTCCATGACCAAGGCCCCCGCCAGGACACCTAGAGGACCAGGGCCCCCACCAGGACCAAGGCCCCCACCAGGACTAGGGCCCCCGCCATGATAAAGCCTCCGCCAGGACCCCTCCATGACCAAGGCCCCCTGCCAGGAACAGGGCCCCGCCAGGACCAGGGCCCCCCCAGGACCCCACCAGGACCAAGGTTCCTGCCAGGGCCAGGACCCCATTCACTGCAGCTGGGAGTCCAGGAAGGAAATCCAAAACTCACCCTGAATCTCTTGTGACGTCCAGGTGGCACGTTCGTTGTTTCCAGTAATGTTACACCTACATGCATGGTATATGGTCGCCATTTATTTGTAATGCCACAAGGGCGTAACAAGAACCCAGCCCCCCCAATTGTCATGGGGCCCCCTGGAATCCAAACTCATGCTGCTGCTACCCCCCTCCCCCGGAGTAGAGCAGGGAGATATTTACTTGCTTCTGGCGCTGCATTGGGGGTCTCCTCTGTGCTTCCGGCAGCCACTCGCTCTGTGCTGCCATCCTCTGGCTCCTGATCATGTGACTTGCATTGGTCATGTGATCGAGAGGCGGTGAATGGCAGCACAGTCTGTGAGGCATGGAGGAGGCTCGTAGCACTGGAGCAGGTAAGTATGCCCCGACTCCCTACACTGCTCTCCCTGCGGGTGGGGGGGAGGAAGGAGGAGCCCCCCACAGCCTCTCATGCTCCAGGGGCTTTGCTGTGCTTCTGTAACGCCGGTGTAATATACCCAGTGTCCGGTAGTACACAGCTTGGCTCGTGTTATCAGGATGGAATCTGACATAGACAAGGGCAACACACATGTGAACACACCCATTGCCTGGCTCGCAGCGCTGGAGGAGGTAAGTATGCCCCTACACTGCTCTCCCTGCGGGTGGCGGGAGGGAGGGAGGAGGAGCCCCCCACAGCCTCTCACGCTCCAGGGGCTTTGCTGTGCTTCTGTAACGCCGGTGTAATATACCCAGTGTCCGGTAGTACACAGCTTGGCTCCTGTTATCAGGATGGAATCCGACATATACAACCACAACACACATGTGAACACACCCATTGCCTGGCTCGCAGCGCTGGAGAAGGTAAGTATGCCCCTACACTGCTCTCCCTGCGGGTGGCGGGAGGGAGGGAGGAGGAGCCCCCCACAGCCTCTCACGCTCCAGGGGCTTTGCTGTGCTTCTGTAACGCCGGTGTAATATACCCAGTGTCCGGTATTACACAGCTTGCCTCGTGTTATCAGGATGGAATCTGACATATACAAGGGCAACACACATGTGAACACACCCATTGCCTGGCTCGCAGCGCTGGAGGAGGTAAGTATGCCCCGATTCCCTACACTGCTCTGCCTGCGGGTGGGGGGGGGAGGGAGGAGGAGCCCCCCACAGCCTCTCATGCTCCAGGGGCTGTGCTGTGCTTCTGTAACGCCGGTGTAATATACCCAGTGTCCGGTAGTACACAGCTTGGCTCATGTTATCAGGATGGAATCCAACATATACAAGGGCAACACACATGTGAACACACCCATTGCCGGATCATCCCAGCGATGGAGGAGGTAAGTATGCCCCTACACTGCTCTGCCTGCGGGTGAGGGGAGGGAGGAGGAGCCCCCACAGCCTCTCACGCTCCAGGGGCTGTGCTGTGCTTCTGTAATATACCCAGTGTCCGGTATTACACAGCTTGGTAAATGTTATCAGAATGGAATCCGACATATACAAGGGCAACACACATGTGAACACACCCATTGCCTGGCTCGCAGCGCTGGAGGAGGTAAGTATGCCCCTACACTGCTCTCCCTGCGGGTGGGGGGGAGGGAGGAGGAGCCCCCCACAGCCTCTCACGCTCCAGGGGCTGTGCTGTGCTTCTGTAACGCCGGTGTAATATACCCAGTGTCCGGTAGTACACAGCTTGGCTCGTGTTATCAGGATGGAATCTGACATATACAAGGGCAACACACATGTGAACACACCCATTGCCTGGCTCGCAGCGCTGGAGGAGGTAAGTATGCCCCTACACTGCTCTGCCTGCGGGTGGGGGGAGGGAGGAGGAGCCCCCCACAGCCTCTCATGCTCCAGGGGCTGTGCTGTGCTTCTGTAACGCCGGTGTAATATACCCAGTGTCCGGTATTACACAGCTTGGCTCGTGTTATCAGGATGGAATCCGACATATACAAGGGCAACACACATGTGAACACACCCATTGCCTGGCTCGCAGCGCTGGAGGAGGTAAGTATGCCCCTACACTGCTCTCCCTGCGGGTGAGGGGGGGGAGGAGGAGCCCCCCACAGCCTCTCATGCTCCAGGGGCTGTGCTGTGCTTCTGTAACGCCGGTGTAATATACCCAGTGTCCGGTAGTACACAGCTTGGCTCCTGTTATCAGGATGGAATCCGACATATACAAGGGCAACACACATGTGAACACACCCATTGCCTGTCTCGCAGCGCTGGAGGAGGTAAGTATGCCCCTACACTGCTCTGCCTGCGGGTGAGGGGGGGGGGGGGGGGGAGGAGCCCCCCACAGCCTCTCACACTCCAGGGGATGTGCTGTGCTTCTGTAATATACCCAGTGTCCGGTATTACACAGCTTGGCTAATGTTATCAGGATGGAATCCGACATATACAAGGGCAACACACATGTGAACACACCCATTGCCTGTCTCGCAGCGCTGGAGGAGGTAAGTATGCCCCTACACTGCTCTGCCTGCGGGTGAGGGGGGGGGGAGGAGCCCCCCACAGCCTCTCACGCTCCAGGGGCTGTGCTGTGCTTCTGTAATATACCCAGTGTCTGGTATTACACAGCTTGGCTCCTGTTATCAGGATGGAATCCGACATATACAAGGGCAACACACATGTGAACACACCCATTGCCTGTCTCGCAGCGCTGGAGGAGGTAAGTATGCCCCTACACTGCTCTGCCTGCGGGTGAGGGGGGGGGGGAGGAGCCCCCCACAGCCTCTCACACTCCAGGGGCTGTGCTGTGCTTCTGTAATATACCCAGTGTCCGGTATTACACAGCTTGGCTAATGTTATCAGGATGGAATCCGACATATACAAGGGCAACACACATGTGAACACACCCATTGCCTGTCTTTCAGCGCTGGAGGAGGTAAGTATGCCCCTACACTGCTCTGCCTGCGGGTGAGGGGAGGGAGGAGGAGCCCCCACAGCCTCTCACGCTCCAGGGGCTGTGCTGTGCTTCTGTAATATACCCAGTGTCCGGTATTACACAGCTTGGTAAATGTTATCAGAATGGAATCCGACATATACAAGGGCAACACACATGTGAACACACCCATTGCCGGATCATCCCAGCTCATTACTTTGCCATTATAGCTTTCAGTTTAAGCTTGGCTCTCATTGGCATGAAAAAAAAAACAATTTATTTAGCGGAACTAACCGGACCGGATCCTGACAGAGGGGAACGGATCTTGTGTTAATCAGTGAGATCCGTTCACATTGCTCCGTTAGAATGTTCGGCCTGTTCTGCTGCATAAAATCTGCGATAAATCCGGAGCGACGGTCGCCTCGCATTGACCGCGCACTTACAGAACTGGGGTCACGGATGGAAAACTGTCTGGTATTGGCTTCATACAAGGGCTGCTCAGAGATAATGCACCACAATATTTCTATCAAAATATTTATCAAAAAAATCTGAAGTTTCCTCACAATATAAATGGAGGTTTTCATTACACATGCAATATTTAATGTGTATACAGTGCTGCCCATAATTATTCATACCCCTGGCAAATTGTGACACTTTTATCTAACCAGCAAGTAACTTTTTGTCTGGAAATTAGATAAGTGTCTCACAAAAGATAATAAGACCATGTACAAGAGGCATTATTGTGGGGAAAAAATATTCTCGTTTTATTTTCATTTGAGCAAAAAGTGTCCAGTCCAAAATGATTCATACCCTTCACAAACTGTCACAGTCTGTGGGAAAATCCAAAGTTCTATACCATTCCAAATAGTCCAAGCTGTTCTAAAGTATCCTAATTACCATGGTTAATTGGGAACAGCAGCTCTCTGCAGTTGGATTGTGGACAGTCATGGCTAAGACAAAGGAGCTCAGTGAGGACCTGCAGCTGTGCATTGTGGCTGCTCACAAGTCAGGAAAGGGCTATAAGGCCATTTCTAAATGTGTTCAAGTTCCAGTGGCTACAGTGCAAAGTATTATTAAAAATTACAAGATGTTTCACACTGTGAAAAATCTCAGGGGACTTGGTCGGAAGCCAAAAGTGACACCTGTGCTGGCCAGGAGGATAGTGAGAGAGGTGAAAACGAATCCATGGATCACCTCCAAGGCCATCCTGGTGAATCTGGGCTCTGCTGGTGGCAATGTCTCAAGGCAGACAATCCAACAGACACTGCACACTGCTGGGTTCCACGGATGCAGACCAAGCAGGACACCACTTCTCCAGATAAGGCACACAGAAGCTCGCTTGGCCTTTGCAAATACTCATCTGGAGAAAGAAGTCTGTGTTCCCATTCATTGATCTAGCAGCTACCGATCAGTGGTAACGAGCGCGGAGGGGCGAGCAGGAAAGTGCAGCGCGGAGAAACATAGTAGCTGCGTCCCTGCATGGAGTTATGGCAATTTGCAGGGACAAGGTTACTCGTCCCAGAGGAGGGGAGGTGGTTAATTATAGACTGCTGATATTTATTAATTATGTATTAAAATGTAAGTATTTATTGTATCTGTTATTTGATGAACTCACTATTATAACTTGTTTGTTTTTCCTTTTTCAAAGACCTTATTTTTTTCTTTTAAAGGGAACCTAAACGGAGAAGGACATGGATTTTTCCTTTTAAAATAATACCAGTTGCCTGACTCTCCTGCTGATCCTATGTATCTAATGCTTTTAGCCACAGCCCCTGAACAAGCATGCAGATCAGGTGCTCTGACTGAAGTCAGACTGGATTAGCTGTATGCTTGTTTCAGGTGTGTGATTCAACCACTATTGCCAGGGAACTGGTATTGTTTAAAAGGAAACATTCATATTCCTCTCAGTTTAGGTTCCCTTTAAGCATTTTTATATGCTGTATAGATGTATCTGAATTGGTAGATATTTAAATAAAAGGAATGTATGTCTATCACAGTCAGGGCTGTTCCTACACTTTTTGCTGCCTGAGGCAAACTTCTCAATTTGGAATGATCACACAGCATCCGACAATTTGCTCTGATTCATTTAATTCAAATGAAACACTGCTGCTCTCCCGCCTCCTCCCTGACTGTCAGACTCCTCACACAGCACAACAAGCTGATTTTCCCCAATGATTCTCTCCTGCCTCCCCCTCCTCACTCACTGTCAGACTCCTCACACAGCACAACAAGCTGATTTTCCCCAATGATGCTCTCCTGCCTCCCCCTCCTCACTCACTGTCAGACTCCTCACACAGCACAACAAGCTGATTTTCCCCAATGATGACCTCTTCACCTCACTCACAGTACAAAAATGCTGCGCCTGTAATCTCTGCACCTTATGCAAGTGTTTTACCTTGCTTCATGACAGAACCGGCCCTAATCACAGCAGTCCCAGCTGTAGACTGTCAGGGCAGGTGCACACCTAAAAGCACTAGGGTAATTGCAAACGCTAAGCTTTTTTAAGCTATTTTTCAAAACAATTTCAGGCATGTGCCCAGTAATTTTTAGCGTTTTAGTGTAGAGATTTTTTTGGGGTACAGTAGAGTTGGAAGTATACAGCTTTTATAAAAAAAATGCTTGGAAAATCTCTCTGTTCTAGCATTTTTTAGAGCAATTTTCCACTTTCCTATGCTTAACATTGAGACTAAATTGCCTCACAATCGCCTGAATCGCCTCAGAAATGCTGCAAATGTTTGCTCTGGTGGTGGTCTGATCCATCTCATCCATCTCATACAGATACATTAGCCAAGCGCTTTTCAAAGCACTAGCGTTTTAATGCAATTTAATCGGAATAATAAGAAAAAAATAGAAAAAAATAATTATTTTTAGTCATTTCTTAGTCAGTTTTTAGGCATTATAGTTTTAAAATAGTACATGCTACTGTAATTAAAACCCACCTCTTTTATTCGCCCATTTGTCCCGGTTATTACGCCATTTAAATTATGACCCAATCACAATGTATGGCAACAATATTTCATTTGGAAATAAAGGTGTATTTTGTCAGGTTTGCACCCATCACTAATTACAAGCTCTTATTTGCAAAAATAACAGTAATATACCCATGTGACATACATATTTAAAAAGTTGAGTCCCTAAGGTAGATAGTTATCACATTTTTCTGACTATAAGATGCTCCTGACCATAAGACACACCTAGGTTTAGAGGACAGAAACCAGGGGAAATATATACCAAACCTGGTGCATCCATGGTGAAGGGGCATCTTGTGGATAATGCCCCCTTTGTACCTCATGTCCCCTCACACCTCTTGTGTCTCCCTGTGTCCTCCTCTGTCCCCCTTGTGTCTTCCTGTGTATTCCTGGTGTCCTTCTCTGCCCCCCCTTGTGTTCTCCGGTGCCCCCTATGTGTAAGCCTCTGCCCTCCTTGTGTCCTCCTCTATGCCTCTTTGTGTCTTGCTTTGTCCTCTGTTTGTCCCCTTGTGTCCTCCTCTGTCCTCCTCTATGCTCAATGTGTCCTCCTCTGCCCCCCCCCCTTGTGTTCTCCGGTGCCCCCTATGTGTAAGCCTCTGTCCTCCTTGAATCCTCTTCAATGCTCCTTTGTGTCCACTTGTGTCCTCCATTTGTGTCCCCTGTGTCCTCCTCTGCATGGGCACAGTACAGGGAGTCCCTGACATTGCGGCGTGTTGGAGGTTCATATTGGCCGGCGTTCACAAGTCAGGAACTCCCTACATTTGGACGCAGTGACTTTTTCCCCACATTTGGGGAGGAAAAATGAGTCCTATAGTCCAAAAAATATAGTAAGAGTTTTTTTATGTCATTTTTTATATGCAAATGCTTTATTTTAGTAACTATGAGAGTGTGTATGTGTGTGTGTGTGTACAGTGTGTATGTGTGTGTGTGTGTACAGTGTGTGTGTGTGTGTGTGTGTGTGTATGTGTGTGTGTGTGTGTATGAGTGTGTGTACAGTGTGTGTGTGTGTGTATGTGTACAGTGTGTGTGTGTGTGTGTGTGTATGTGTGTGTGTGTGTGTGTGTATGTGTGTGTATGTGTGTGTGTGTGTGTATGAGTGTGTGTACAGTGTGTGTGTGTGTGTGTGTGTGTGTGTGTGTGTGTGTGTGTGTATGTGTGTGTGTACAGTATGTGTGTGTGTGTGTATGAGTGTGTGTACAGTGTGTGTGTGTGTGGTGTGTGTGTGTGTGTGTGTATGTGTGTGTGTGTGTGTGTGTGTGTATATAGTGTGTGTGTATGTGTGTGTGTGTATGAGTGTGTGTACAGTGTGTGTGTGTGTGGTGTGTGTGTGTGTGTGTGTGTGTGTGTATGTATGTGTGTGTGTGTGTATATGTGTGTATGTGTGTGTGTGTGTGTGTGTGTATGAGTGTGTGTGTGTGTGTATGAGTGTGTGTGTATGTAGTGTGTGTGTGTGTGTGGGGGAATTGGTGGTGGGGTGTGGGGGGTAAGGGGTAGAGTTGAGCTGAAATTTTCGTAATTTCGCATTACTAAAATTACGCATGCGAAATTTGCGATTACGATGCAAAATTACGGTAGCGTAATTGCCTTTAAAATCGTAATTTAAAATACTGTAAGCGTAATTTTCAACGCGTAATTTCGCGTTTCGTTCATGCCGTAATTTCGCATTAAACGCTACCGTAATTTCGCGTGAAACCGTAACGCTCCGTATAATATAAAAAAGCCGCCGACTTTAAGGGTTAATAGCAAAGCCCCCTTAAATGCTAAGAGCCTCAAATTTGGAGAATATATTAAGGAGATCAGGAGGAATAAGAGGAAATTTTTTTTTTTCAAAAAGACCTTATAGTTTTTGGGAAAATCGATGTTAAAGTTTCAAAGGAAAAATGTAAACATTTAAAAACCCGCCGACTTTAACGGTTAATAGCAAAGCCTGCTTAAAGTTTAGGAACACCAAATTCCCAGGGTATATTAAGGGGATCAGTGGGAATAAGAGGAAATTTTTTTTTTCAAAAAGACCTTATAGTTTTTGAGAAAATCGATTTTTAAGTTTCAAGGGCGAAAATGTCTTTTAAATGCAGAAAATGTCAGTTTTTTTTTGCACAGGTAACAATAGTGTATTATTTTCATAGATTCCCCCAAGTGGGAAGAGTTTTACTTACTTCGTTCTGAGTGTGGGAAATATAAAAAAAAATGACGTGGGGTCCCCCCTCCCAGACCTCTTTAACCCCTTGTCCCCCATGCAGGCTGGGATAGCCAGAATGCGGAGCACCGGCCGCGTGGGGCTCCGCACCCTGACTATACCAGCCCGCATGGTCCATGGATTGGGGGGTCTCGGAAGGGGAGGGGCAGCCAAGCTTTCCCCTCCCCCTCCGAGCCCTTGTCCAATCCAAGGACAAGGGGCTCTTCTCCACCTCCGATGGGCGGTGGAGGTGGAGGCCGCGATTTCCTGGGGTGGGGGGGGGGGGGGGTTCATGGTGGAATCTGGGAGTCCCCTTTAAAAAGGGGTCCCCCAGATGCCCACCCCCCCTCCCAGGAGAAATGAGTATAGAGGTACTTGTACCCCTTACCCATTTCCTTTAAGAGTTAAAAGTAAATAAACACACAAACACTTAGAAAAAGTATTTTAATTGAACAAAAACATAACCACGAAAAAAGTCCTTTAATATTCTTAATTAACCATTAATACTTACCTGTCCCTTTAAATAAATGATCCCTCAAAATAGCCTCGGAAATGTTCTATTAGTTACAATGTAACAAAGTTATTACAATGTAACAACTTTGTTACATTGTAACTACGCCGCACCCGACGTCACTCGCCGCCGCCGCATACGCGTCTGCGCTGCACGGACCCAACAGAGCTCTGAGCTATATAGCTCAGAGCTCTCTAAGCATCTTTGTATTTGGGCTCCAAGGAGCCCCATTGGTCCTTGGCAGACCAATGGGGTTCCTTCAAATCAGAAGGTCTGCTAAGGACCAATGGGGCTCCTTGGAGCCCAAATACAAAGATGCTTAAGAGAGCTCTGAGCTATATAGCTCAGAGCTCTGTCGGGTCCGTGCAGGACGCTAAGTCCCCGCAGCTCCCGCTGCCCTCCCCGCCTCTCCCACATGTCACCCACATGTCACCCACATGTGGGTGACAGATGTGGGTGGGGTGGACAGCGGGAGCTGCGGGGACTTAGCGTCCTGCACGGACGCGTAAGTGTATGCTGCGGCGGCTGAGCGGCGAGTGACGTCGGGTGCGGCGTAGTTACAATGTAACAAAGTTGTAATAACTTTGTTACATTGTAACTGATAGAACATTTCCGAGGCTATTTCGAGAAATCATTTATTTAAAGGGACAGGTAAGTATTAATGGTTAATTAAGAATATTAAAGGACTTTTTTCGTGGTTATGTTTTTTTGTTCAATTAAAATACTTTTTCTAAGTGTTTGTGTGTTTATTTACTTTTAACTTTTAAAGGAAATGGGTAAGGGGTACAAGTACCTCTATACTCATTTCTCCTGGGAGGGGGGGTGGGCATCTGGGGGACCCCTTTTTAAAGGGGACTCCCAGATTCCACCATGAACCCCCCACCAGGAAATCGCAGCCTCCACCTCCACCGCCCATCGGAGGTGGAGAAGAGCCCCTTGTCCTTGGATTGGACAAGGGCTCGGAGGGGGAGGGGAAAGCTTGGCTGCCCCTCCCCTTCCGAGACCCCCCAATCCATGGACCATGCGGGCTGGTATAGTCAGGGTGCGGAGCCCCACGCGGCCGGTGCTCCGCATTCTGGCTATCCCAGCCTGCATGGGGGACAAGGGGTTAAAGAGGTCTGGGAGGGGGACCCCACGTGTTTTTTTTTTATATTTCCCACACTCAGAACGAAGTAAGTAAAACTCTTCCCACTTGGGGGAATCTATGAAAATAATACACTATTGTTACCTGTGCAAAAAAAACTGACATTTTCCGCATTTAAAAGACATTTTCGCCCTTGAAACTTAAAAATCGATTTTCTCAAAAACTATAAGGTCTTTTTGAAAAAAAATTTTTCCTCTTATTCCCACTGATCCCCTTAATATACCTTGGGAATTTGGTGTTCCTAAACTTTAAGCAGGCTTTGCTATTAACCGTTAAAGTCGGCGGGTTTTTAAATGTTTACATTTTTCCTTTGAAACTTTAACATCGATTTTCTCAAAAACTATAAGGTCTTTTTGATAAAAAAAATTTTCCTCTTATTCCTCCTGATCTCCTTAATATATTCTCCAAATTTGAGGCTCTTAGCATTTAAGGGGGCTTTGCTATTAACCCTTAAAGTTGGCGGCTACCTAACATTGATCCATGCGTCAACTTTTCCGCTTCGGGAGCATGGCCATACGCATTAATTTCGTAATACCCGTTGCAATGCGAAAATTACGCGAAAATTACGCTTACGCGAAATTTCGCGAAATCCTTCTTCATTACGATTATGTACTTACGGCCATAAACGTAATTACACTAATTACGCGAAATTTCGCGAAATCGTAATTATGCCATTACGCTCATCTCTAGTAAGGGGTTAACTTTAATGGGAGATGTATGTATTTTTATTTAAGAAATGTATGTAGGTGTGAT
Source organism: Hyperolius riggenbachi (assembly GCF_040937935.1). Classification (NCBI taxonomy): domain Eukaryota; kingdom Metazoa; phylum Chordata; class Amphibia; order Anura; family Hyperoliidae; genus Hyperolius; species Hyperolius riggenbachi. Next base: position 298,502,001 of record NC_090654.1, on the reverse strand, counting down.
TTTACTATTTGACCACTAGATGCCTCCCCGCTTTATCTTCCTGCGCGTAGTGTTAGTACACTGACAGGAAGTAATTCTTGTATGTTTTACTTTCATTTTGTCAATGACCATGGCACGTGGTTGATGCTAGTGATCATTGTTCCCACAGGCACTGTGTTCCCATTCACTGATCTATGTACTAATGGGCAGTGATGAGAATGCGTGCGGGAGCAAGGGAAGCGCACACAGCGGCAGTAGCAGCGGTAGAGGAAGAACTACATCCCCACAGATGGACAGCACTCGCTGCAGTAACCCCTGAACCAGATAAAGATCTAATGAATGAAGCCCGTGGTTGGCTAGATGACCTTTTCAGAGGTGTCCTGCTGCTGCTCATTGTGCTTGTGGGGTCCCCTCCCCACCCCTGGTCCTCATGACTCAGGAGCCTTTCAGAAGTTCATCCGAGCGGCACACAGATATTCTGATCTGTACAGACACAAGCTGCATATGGAGCCTGCACATAAGTGCTAGAGAATGAAGACTTGCTCCCCCTGTGCTTGAGCTGTTTGGAACTTGAGCCTGAACAGTCCTGAGCGCCGTCACTAGGAGGAGCTTCCTGGTTTTAGTATTCAACTGGAGGATCCCCTTGAATATGAAGACAATGAATTGAAGGGTGGAGCACCTTGTTGGCAATTTGGTGGATGGGTAGAATAGACACTATAAAGTCCCACTCGTTGCAACATGGGGTGTTCGGTCTCGAGAAAGCCCTGATTTAGGGGCGAAACGGCCGTCGACTATACCTCCGCACCTCCTTACTGCTGCAGTGACTAGATAAGTAACTCTGTTTTCATGCCATTTTTATGCCATTACAAAGTCTTGTCTTTTTTAATGAAGATAATTAAAAGTTGCCTTTAAATATTGGATGAGTTGCTCCTGGGATTGCTTTTTGTCTCTTTGGCTACTATTGAATGGACTATGTTACAAATACCGGATGTTGCACCACCCATTGCTTATGGCTTATGGCATATATAATTAGTGCACTCGCCACAGTTTTCTCTTCTTGTTTCTGAATGAACTGACTGTCTTTGCTCTTTTTGTGGCTGGAGGTGGCACTACATGTATTCATATTTATATACATTTTTAGTGAATCCTTTATAAGTGAACTAGAAATGGCACATGCAGCATTAATTGAAGGGAGGAAAGACACAGCACAATTATTTGAGAAAAAAATGGAAGTGTCTTGGACAGCATTCAGTCTGCCGGTCCTTGAAAGGAAGTTGTTACGTGCTCTGGAAAAAGAAATAAGAAAGTATTGGACTATTGTCTTCCTCAAACAATACATAGAGGTGCGGAGGGCCCCAAGGGGCATACGTATTATTGAAAAAATGGCCCAAGCTAGGGTCAGACAATCATCCAGGGTGAAGTGTGAGGAATTGATGCAGGAGTTCACATTAAAGTTTCAAGATGTGGTATTGGAGGAGAATCAGCTGGATTATGAGGAGATTGAAGAAGAGATTGCTAAACTGAAGGCAGCTATTGTTTCTAAGTCTGATTTGTTACATTTGGAAACATGTTTAGAACGGTTTAAACAACAACTTCTGAATGTCCAGGAACAAGTCAAAAAAGAAAAAAACGACAAGTTCTTGAGGGACAAAATGGATTATCAGCTGAAACGAGTGTTTGATTGGCGGAGTGGTGAAGATGTGGGTTACCGCCCAAGAGGAGGAAAATGGTATAACCCAAGGATCCCCCCAAAATATCCACCCAGGGGCCCCCCTAGGGGTACCCCAAAAATCCCAAGAATCCAAAAAACCCCCAAAACCCGGAAAATCCAAAAAAGCATCACAGGAAGCCAAATCCTGAATCAGGAGACAGTTCTCCCCAGTCGCCTGGTATGGCAGCCCAACCACCAGCCCTGATGATAGGTCAAACTGCTCTGATGAGGATTCCCCTTTGGGGGACGAAGAACCCCAAGGCGCAGTAGGAGGCGTAGGAGACCAAGTAGGCAAAGGAAAGGGCAAGGACATCTTAAAAAAGAGCCAAATCACATGGGACCAGAAAGAGTTGAGACGATCACAGAGACGACACAACAACAGAGTCTAGACATTATCAATCTATCTGGATTACAATTGAACCAGTCTTGTGTGTCACTCCTTAAGAAAGGCTTAAATTACTTTCCAAGTGTGGAATTCGACGAGGTGGAGTTTGAGATTGAATGGTTCAAAAACATACGTAAAATAGCATGTTACAGATATTTTGAATCACAAAAGAAGTTGGGTTTACACAAAGATCCTGAGCCCCCAGAAAGGATTATGGTCCCACTTATTTTGAGTGAAGATTTTACCTTTGAGGAACAACATTGGATTAGGGATGTGTGTGAAATTGAAGGGGGAAACAAAGAGGTGTGGTCCCAGAAAGGGTTGGAAGTCCCGTCACATATAGGTACGAAATCCAGGTTTAGCCCCCAACTTACCCCAGGTTCATCATTGGAACTCTTTTACAATAGAGTTAGAGAGGATGTAAGGGCCCTAGTATATCCTAAAGCCCAACCCAATCTCACCGAGGAAGAAAAGAAATCACTTAAATGGCTGAAAACACAGAAGGAGGTGGTGATCAAACCTTCTGATAAAGGGGGCAACATCGTATTATGGCCGATATCCATGTATGTTGATGAATGTATGAGCCAACTGGAAGATGGTGTAACCTACAGTCGACTCAGAGGGGACCCAACTGAGAAATATCTAAGTCAACTAAGATCAATTTTGAGGAATGCTGTGGAGGAAGGAGTGATGAGCTGGACTTCCGCCAACAAGCTGATCCCCCCCTAACCCTCGTAAACCTATATGGTACTGCATACCAAAAGTCCATAAGAATTTATCTTGCCCCCCAGGTCGGCCTATCTGTTCCGCCATCGGATCAGTCTTTGAGAACCTGTCACGTTTTTTGGATTTTAAACTACAGCCATTAGTAGAAGCTTTGCCCTCTTTTGTTCTTGACTCAACACAAGTACTCAATAAACTTCAGGAAGTAGAATGAGAAGATCATTTTCAATTAGCAAGCGTTGATGTTACCTCATTATATAGCAGAATACGCCATGCAGATGGCTTGGAGGCAGTTCGGTCCTTCCTACCCCTACTTCAGGAGAGTCCAGAGGAGAACAGATTCGTCCTGTCTGGCCTGGAGGCGGTCCTAACCGGTAACTCCTTCCTCTTCGACGGCCAGTGGTACCATCAGGAGGTTGGCACTGTGATGGGGACCCCGGTGGCCCCCACCTATGCCAACCTCTTCATGGGGCACTGGGAACTCGAACATATCTTTTCCGGGAGGGGGGAGTTGCCGCTCGGGTCCGCCTCTGGGCCAGATATATAGATGACGTTCTCATTATCTGGGCGGGTAAACAGAGTGAGTTTGACAGTTGGATATCAACTCTAAACCAGAATGATGTGAATCTCCATTTGACCTCAAATTGGGGTGGGAACAGCATTGAATTTTTAGAATTGAAAATCGAAGTCATTAACAACCAAATTATCACAAAAACCTTTAGGAAAAGCACGGCCTCAGACATGGTCTTACATGGAGAAAGTTTCCATCCTAAAAAGTTAAAAAACAGCTTACCATACAGTCAGATGGTCTGAATGAAACGGAACAACTCAGATGCACTGGAAGGAATAAAACAGATAACAGAAGTCAAAGATAGATTTGCTAAAAGAGGATATGAAGACGAGATACTGAGGAGGGCTTTGAACCGTGTACACAGTGTGGAAAGGTCGACTCTCTTGCAACCTAGACAAAAAAAGAAGAGAAATGGCTTCTTCATGCACTTTTCACACTCACCAGTAGGAGACATCATTGCAAACTCCATAAGAAGAAACTGGAGTCTTTTACAAACTGATCCCCTATTAAGAGATAAATGTCAGGAATTTCCCTGCATATCGTATACGAGATGTAAAAACCTACGTGATGAGCTCGTGCAGAGCGAATTCAAGTTCCCCCCAAAAAGAACGTGGCTAAATCAGTCAAGGGTGGTAGGCACATATCCATGCGGTAAATGTATTTACTGCAAATATGTGAAAAATGGAAAAGGCTTTATACATAAGAATAAATGGTACGGAAGTAAACACTTCTTTAATTGTCAGACAGAGATGGTGGTGTATGCAATATCATGCCCATGTAATTTGATATACATAGGGAAAACCACGAGGGCCATAAAAGAAAGAATTTCAGAACATTTTAAGTCTATCAAGAATGGGAGAGGAGCGAAGAGGCTGATCGATCATGTCAGGGAAAAGCATAATGCTAATGCAGACTGTCTTAAATTCTTTGGAGTGGACAAAATAGTATCAAATTCCAGGGGTGGGGTCGACCAGGACCGTCTACTTTTACAAACTGAAAGCAAGTGGATTATGAGGCTTCAAACAGAAGGCCCAATGGGCTTCAATGATAAGCTGGATACGGCTATCTTTTTACAGTAGGCGGTACTATGATAACTGGGTATCCTGGGGGGAGCTTTCTCCTCACCGTGGGTCTCTTGTTGAGTCAGTCCGCCAATGAGTCTGTCAAGTTTTGCACATTTTTTGATAGCTTGTACGGTTTAGCATACTATTTCTTCTCCTTATATGACAGTTATGTATTTATATGTTTGTGGGACAATGATAGTGGTCTGTACAGGGTTCCAGTTCCTGGCCCTGACTTGTGGCCACATTTGAGTCCCCCAATTTACCACCCAACTTGTGTATATCTGTTTAATGTCATGGAAATGTTAGGGGTGATTCCATGATACATGGGACATTTCCCTGGAGCTGTGTCCGGGGTATGTCGCCACTTGAGACACCCCATATGGTGATATATGATATATGTGTATTATCTGCATGGCTCCATAGTAGTTCACCTAGGATGATTGCCTGTTTATTTTAACACATGTTCTTTTTGTAATTTGTATGTTCGTTTGTATGTCCTTTTTTGGAACTGAGTGGGTCTTTTATGTGCTGTAATTGTTAGTAACTTCCCCCAAGCCAGTTTACCACTTAGCCACTAGGTGGTGCCAGTAGACACCCATTTTTGATATATTTGTGCATGCACGTTTCCCTACATGCATTGACTAATCTCATGCGTTGTAGCATGGAGCGCATTGCGCTCCACGAACGGGACGTAACATGAGGAGCAGTAATATGGCCGCGATGTACGCGCCATTTTTTTGGGCGACGTCGCGTCTCAAGTGACGGCATTCGGGAGTGAGTGCAGGGCGGCAATATGGCCGCGATGCATGTGTCATCTTCCTCGCGACTAGCCGCGGCGTCATTTGCCATGCGACTCCATTTGGTAACTGCCGCTCGTACACAGGTGATGTAACGCGGGTGATTGGCTGCCCTCGGCGTGACAGGTAGGCGTTTGCTCACCTCCAAGCAGCTCCCACATGATTGGTCAATGTTTGAATTGAAGGGTGGAGCACCTTGTTGGCAATTTGGTGGATGGGTAGAATAGACACTATAAAGTCCCACTCGTTGCAACATGGGGTGTTCGGTCTCGAGAAAGCCCTGATTTAGGGGCGAAACGGCCGTCGACTATACCTCCGCACCTCCTTACTGCTGCAGTGACTAGATAAGTAACTCTGTTTTCATGCCATTTTTATGCCATTACAAAGCCTTGTCTTTTTTAATGAAGATAATTAAAAGTTGCCTTTAAATATTGGATGAGTTGCTCCCGGGAATGCTTTTTTTCTGTTTGGCTACTATTGAATGGACTATGTTACAAATACCGGATGTTGCACCACCCATTGCTTATGGCTTATGGCATATATAATTAGTGCACTCGCCACAGTTTTCTCTTCTTGTTCCAATATGAAGACAATGAACAGCTCCAAGACACTTCAAAGTATATATCTGCTCCACTAGTTCATAGATCCTGTGTGACTGAGAGTTGTCTGCTCACAGTCTGAAACACTCACTTAATCACATGGACAAAAAGAGGGAGTAATGATCGCTTAATTAATATAAGGTAGCCATCGTGCATAATCAAGTAATATCCAGTTCAACCTGTAAGACCAACACTTCTATTTTCCTGAATGTACAGATTTTATGAGTTTAGCTTGCACACAGAAACTCCCTGCTATAAATGAACCTTATCTCCTGCTGCCAGAGATAAAACAGCTCTCTCTCTGTCAGCCTGGAGAGAACACTATGACTCTGAATCAGGGCTGCACACTGTCTACTCTCCCAAGAGAAATTGTAAGTAGATCTATTAACCCTTTACTGAACCTTTTTTTTTTAGTTTAAACTTTGTTCTTAGAACTTATTACAGCTTGGCTAATCTATATAAGAGCAGAGAGGAAACTGCAGTTTCGATTGGAGGGGAGGGGCTAGCAGACTAGGCAACAGAGAGAGTTACTGATCCCACCAGGGGCGTAACAATAGACTCTGCAAGGGATGCAGCCGCAAGGGGGCCCAGAAGCCACAGGGTGCTCCGTCCTGAGAGACTGAAAACTGAGGGCAAGGAGAGAAAAACCTTCTGCTCTCTGCACAATTGTTCTAATGACTGCATCTGCTCAGCCAGTGATATGGAATCATACAAGGTTTTGCAGACAAAGATTTGTAGACAGTCTCTATTCAGTGCACAGCAGTCTCTTGTGTACAGTCTGTTCTACCCCTCCCCAAGTGCTGTGTCCTGTAGTGATGCATGAGGAGTTTGGGCATGGAGAGAAAAACCTTCTGCTCTCTGCACAATTGTTGTAATGACTGCATCTGCCACTGATAACAAATCATACAAAGTTTTGTAGAAAGTGGGGATGGCAATAGGGGGCCCCATCAAAAGTTTTGCAGGGGGGCCCAGTCATTTCTAGTTACGCCCCTGGATCCCACCAAGTGGCATGCGGCCATTTTGAAGCAACAAAGCAATATCTATGAGAAGGAAAAGTGTGTGGTAGAGAGTGCTGGCAGTTACGTGTTATGTGGTTGCCATGGAGACATAGCAGTTGATTGGGTTTGGTGCTTTATCCGTGGTAACTGCTGCCTTATGTTGTTGTTCAGGTCCTCGGATGGGCAGATGGCGCAGGACACACAAATTTCACAAATAAACTCCAGTAATTTAATGCCCAGCCTTTATTTGTTCGCTTTTCATCTTCTGTCATGGAAGGTTAAAGATTACTGAGATAATTGCCCATAAATGCACGTCGTTGGGTGACTTTTGACCAGGAGCCATAACTGGGCTGAGGTATGCATTGAATGTACATTATATGCAGGCACGGGACACATAACTATTGTAAACTGGCAGCTTTACTGGAAGCGCTGATTGTAAAAGGCTCTTCACCGTTCTCTGCAGCGAGCGAATGAATTTCACAGGTAGTCAGACCTGATTAGATGTATGACTGACTCTGGACAAGACAATGGGCCTGAGGTATTGACCTGCATTAAATGTAAGCAGTACTAACACTGGGGAGGCAGCAATTAGCGCTGCTCGACTTACGTTATTAACACACGCATTGCTATGGTAACGCACATTATGGTACATGCGCAAGTAGTGTTGCCATAGCACAAGTTGCGCTAATTGCGTGCTGCTACTCCCATGCTGAGGATACCGGCGCTGTCTGCACATGATAACTTTACCAAACGTTAGAGCATCCGGCGCAATGAGCGGTGACGATTATTGGTAATGTATACATTGCATCCAGAAGCATTCACAGCCTTATTCCAAGACAGAGTAAATTCATTAGTTTCCTCAGAATTCTACACACAACACCCCATAATTACAATGTGAAAAAAAGTTTACTTAAGGTTTTGACAAATTAATTAAAAATAAAAACACCTGAGAAACCTTATGTACATAAGTATTCATAGACTTTTGTCAATGCAGGTTTAGCAGTAATTACAGCCTGTATTTAGTATTTTTGAATATGATGCCACAAGCTTGGCACACCGATCCTTGGCCAGTTTTGCCCATTCTTCTTTGCAGCACATCTCAAGCTCCATCAGGCTGGATGGGAAGCGTTGGTGCAGCCATTTTACGATCTCTCCAGAGATGTTCAATCGGATACAAGTCTAGGCTCTGGCTGGGCCACTCAAGGACATAGAAAGATGAACCGTCGCACCAGTCTGAGTTCAAGAGCGCTCTGGATCAGGTTTTCATCCCGGATGTCTCTGTACATTGCTGCAGTTATCTTTCCCTTTAGCCTGACTAGACTCCCAGTTCCCCACAGCATGATGCTGCCACCACCATGCCTCACTGTAGGGAGAGTATTGGCCTGGTGATGATGCTGCCACCACCATGCTTCACTGTAGGAATGGTGTTGGTCTGGTGATGAGCAGTGCCTGGCCTCCCCAAACCTGACACCTGCCACTCACACCAAAGGGTTCAATCTTTGTCTCATCAGACCAGAGAATTTTGTTTCTCATGGTCTGAGAGTCCTTCAGATGCCTTTTGGCAAACTCCAGGCGGGCTTCCATGTGCCCTTTACTAAGGAGTGGCATCTGTCTGGCCACGCTAATATACAGGCCTGATTGGTGGATTGCTGCAGAGATGGTTGTCCTTCTGGAAGGTTCTTCTCTCTCCACAGAGGACCATTGGTTCTTGGTCACCTCCCTGACTAAGGCCCTTCTCCCCCCGTCTGCTCAGTTTAGATGGCCGGTCAGCTCCAGCAAGAGTCCTTGTGGTTTTGAACGTCTTCTAATTACGGTGTCATACTCACCATCCTGTTCAGCGTACTTCACCTGGTTGTCTGGCACAGCGTTTGGTTCACGCACGTGCGCGCGGGTCCAGACAACGCTTTGTATGTTTATTCCATCGTGTCACGCCTTTCGGGGTGACGCCAAGAGTATTTCCGCTGCGGGCAGGAGGTCACGCATGCGTAGTAAGACCCGATGGTTTGCACACGTGTACGCATGCGCAGCATTCTAATGCAGCTGTTAGTACGCAGGCGCGCTACCGTAATGCGGACTCTTCTGCGCATGCGTGGTGTTCAAATTTGCTGCCATTTTAGCATATTTAAAGCCACTGGGTCAGAGCAACAGTGCTGTCTGTTTATGCAGCTTGCTAGCAGTAGTGCTTGTTACTCTGCCCGCATTTCTTCTGATTGATTCCTGATACTGACCCCGGCCTGTTCCTGACTCCGCTTGTTTGCTGCCTGCCTTGACCACTTGCTTCTTACCCGTGCTGACCGAACTCTGCCTGCCTCGACCACTTGCCTGTTTCCCGTGCTGAACGAACTCTGCCTGCCTCGACCACTTGCCTGTTACCCGTGCTGACCGAACTCTGCCGGCCTCGACCACTTGCATGTTACCCGTGCTGACCGAACTCTGCCTGTTTCGATCCCGGCCTGTCTGACTACGCTCTTGCTTGCCGAATTTGTACCTCACCTGATCTTCTGAACTCCACTTCGCAGTGTCAACTGTTCCCTCGTGTTACCAGTGGGGCAATCCTGAGGGTCGTGACCTGTGGCTATCATGCAGCAAAGTAGTCCATTGCCCACTAGGGGTAGCGGCCCATCAACCCTTGCGGGGTGCTCTGGTGAAGACCCGTAGCCACATAGACTCCACTCCTCAGGAGAGCCCGCGCCAACCGCTGGTAGCTGAGTCAACAGGACACCATCTGTAAACGCAACATACGGATTATGGACCTTCAAAGCAGCAGACATTTTTCTGTAACCTTCCCCAGATTTGTGCCTCAAGACAATCCTGCCTCAGAGGTCTACAGACAATCCTGCCTCAGAGGTCTACAGACAATCCTGCCTCAGAGGTCTACAGACAATCCTGCCTCAGAGGTCTACAGACAATCCTGCCTCAGCGGTCTACAGACAATCCTGCCTCAGAGGTCTACAGACAATCCTGCCTCAGAGGTCTACAGACAATCCTTCCTCAGAGGTCTACAGACAATCCTGCCTCAGCGGTCTACAGACAATCCTGCCTCAGAGGTCTACAGACAATCCTTCCTCAGAGGTCTACAGACAATCCTGCCTCAGAGGTCTACAGACAATCCTGCCTCAGAGGTCTACAGACAATCCTGCCTCAGAGGTCTACAGACAATCCTGCCTCAGAGGTCTACAGACAATCCTTCCTCAGAGGTCTACAGACAATCCTGCCTCAGAGGTCTACAGACAATCCTGCCTCAGAGGTCTACAGACAATCCTGCCTCAGAGGTCTACAGACAATCCTGCCTCAGAGGTCTACAGACAATCCTGCCTCAGAGGTCTACAGACAATCCTGCCTCAGAGGTCTACAGACAATCCTGCCTCAGAGGTCTACAGACAATCCTGCCTCAGAGGTCTACAGACAATCCTGCCTCAGAGGTCTACAGACAATCCTGCCTCAGGGGTCTACAGACAATCCTGCCTCAGAGGTCTACAGACAATCCTGCCTCAGAGGTCTACGGACATTCCTGCCTCAGCGGTCTACAGACAAACTTGCCTCAGAGGTCTACAGACAGTCCTGCCTCAGGGGTCTACAGACAATCCTGCCTCAGAGGTCTACAGACAATCCGGCCTCAGAGGTCTACAGACAATCCTGCCTCAGAGGTCTACAGACAATCCTGCCTCAGAGGTCTACAGACAATCCTGCCTCAGAGGTCTACAGACAATCCTGCCTCAGAGGTCTACAGACAATCCGGCCTCAGAGGTCTACAGACAATCCGGCCTCAGAGGTCTACAGACAATCCTGCCTCAGAGGTCTACAGACAATCCTGCCTCAGAGGTCTACAGACAATCCGGCCTCAGAGGTCTACAGACAATCCTGCCTCAGAGGTATACAGACAATCCTGCCTCAGAGGTCTACAGACAATCCTGCCTCAGAGGTCTACAGACAATCCTGCCTCAGAGGTCTACAGACAATCCTGCCTCAGAGGTCTACAGACAATCCTGCCTCAGAGGTCTACAGACAATCCTGCCTCAGAGGTCTACAGACAATCCTGCCTCAGAGGTCTACAGACAATCCTTCCTCAGAGGTCTACAGACGATCCTTCCTCAGAGGTCTACAGACGATCCTGCCTCAGAGGTCTACAGACGATCCGGCCTCAGAGGTATACAGACGATCCGGCCTCAGAGGTCTACAGACGATCCTGCCTCAGAGGTCTACAGACAATCCTGCCTCAGAGGTCTACAGACAATCCTGCCTCAGAGGTCTACAGACAATCCTGCCTCAGAGGTCTACAGACAATCCTGCCTCAGAGGTCTAAAGACAATCCTGCCTCAGAGGTCTACAGACAATCCTGCCTCAGAGGTCTACAGACAATCCTTCCTCAGAGATCTACAGACGATCCTTCCTCAGAGGTCTACAGACGATCCTGCCTCAGAGGTCTACAGACGATCCTGCCTCAGAGGTCTACAGACAATCCTTCCTCAGAGGTCTACAGACGATCCTGCCTCAGAGGTCTACAGACGATCCTGCCTCAGAGGTCTACAGACGATCCTGCCTCAGAGGTCTACAGACAATCCTGCCTCAGAGGTCTAAAGACAATCCTGCCTCAGAGGTCTACAGACAATCCTGCCTCAGAGATCTACAGACAATCCTGCCTCAGAGGTCTACAGACAATCCTGCCTCAGAGGTCTACAGACAATCCTGCCTCAGAGGTCTACAGACAATCCTGCCTCAGAGGTCTACAGACAATCCTGCCTCAGAGGTCTAAAGACAATCCTGCCTCAGAGGTCTACAGAAAATCCTGCCTCAGAGGTCTACAGACAATCCTTCCTCAGAGGTCTACAGACGATCCTTCCTCAGAGGTCTACAGACGATCCTGCCTCAGAGGTCTACAGACGATCCTGCCTCAGAGGTCTACAGACAATCCTTCCTCAGAGGTCTACAGACGATCCTGCCTCAGAGGTCTACAGACGATCCTGCCTCAGAGGTCTACAGACAATCCTGCCTCAGAGGTCTAAAGACAATCCTGCCTCAGAGGTCTACAGACAATCCTGCCTCAGAGATCTACAGACAATCCTGCCTCAGAGGTCTACAGACAATCCTGCCTCAGAGGTCTACAGACAATCCTGCCTCAGCGGTCTACAGACAATCCTGCCTCAGAGATCTACAGACAATCCTGCCTCAGAGGTCTACAGACAATCCTGCCTCAGCGGTCTACGGACAATCCTGCCTCAGCGGTCTACGGACAATCCTGCCTCAGCGGTCTACAGACAAACTTGCCTCAGAGGTCTACAGACAGTCCTGCCTCAGGGGTCTACAGACAATCCTGCCTCAGAGGTCTACAGACAATCCTGCCTCAGAGGTCTACAGACAATCCTGCCTCAGAGGTCTACAGACAATCCGGCCTCAGAGGTCTACAGACAATCCGGCCTCAGAGGTCTACAGACAATCCTGCCTCAGAGGTCTACAGACAATCCTGCCTCAATGGTCTACAGACAATCCTGCCTCAGAGGTCTACAGACAATCCTGCCTCAGAGGTCTACAGACAATCCTGCCTCAGAGGTCTACAGACAATCCTGCCTCAGAGGTCTACAGACAATCCTGCCTCAGAGGTCTACAGACAATCCTGCCTCAGAGGTCTACAGACAATCCTGCCTCAGAGGTCTACAGACAATCCTGCCTCAGAGGTCTACAGACAATCCGGCCTCAGAGGTCTACAGACAATCCTGCCTCAGAGGTCTACAGACAATCCTGCCTCAGAGGTCTACAGACAATCCGGCCTCAGAGGTCTACAGACAATCCGGCCTCAGAGGTCTACAGACAATCCGGCCTCAGAGGTCTACAGACAATCCGGCCTCAGAGGTCTACAGACAATCCTGCCTTAGAGGTCTACAGACAATTCCTTTGACTTCATGCTTGGTTTGTGCTGTGGCATGAACTGTCTGTCAATTTCGGAACCTTATATAAAACTTTCTCTTACGTTTTCTCGTACGAGATTATTTTTAATTTCTGTTTAAATTAACTTTTCAGCACTCTGCAATTTTAACATTTCCAAAAAGTAACAAAAATGACAGTCAAAGGGATCCTATTTCTTGCTTGCTGGGGGCTTACAAGGCATTTATTGACAAGGTGTGAAGATATCATCCAGGAGAAAAGAAAACCAGGAACCTCTGCAGCCTGATCTTGTGTAGCCCGATCAGTATGTATTCGGGATACGGTATAGTCCTCACTTGGCCTCGGGGTGGAGATTCTGGTCGTGAGCCGTGATGCAAAAAAACAGAACTTGAGTATAGCATACAATTCTAACCCCTCCGAACAAGGGTGACTAAACATAAGAACAATAAACAGGGATACCCAAAATGATATCAAACAATTACAATCTATTTAGAAGGAAGGTAAGTGTTGGCTTACGTCCAGGTAAAAAAAGTGATCGATTTTTCATAAGTTCCTTTTCACAGTCAAACTGAGGGTGGAAATGGCACCCCAAAAGTGGTGTGATATCCCTATAATATTGTACTGGGATTGGAGGGATAGATCCTATGATTGAATAAAAAAAAACTCAGAAAAATATAATAAATAAGTTATTTTATTGAACACTTTAAAAAGACAACATGTTTCGCTGGTCCTTGCCCCTTCCTCGGGTCAAATTGTCAGTGTCTCAAAGAAACGATCTCTGCAACTAAGAGCACCTGTAAATGAGAGCTTCAAGAAAATAACTTATTTATTATGGGGTTTTTTAGGTTCTTTTTTTATTCATTCATAGAAGCTACCTATCCCAGTACAATAAATGAATGTAATGCCATTTTTTTAAGGGTGTCTCCTCCACACTCAATCCTGAACCCCCCCATTTCTTTTTTTGGGAATATGTTTTGAGCTTCTTTGGGAGTCCTAGACATACCTTTTCATATATCTATCTACAGAGGTCCCAAAGACTTGTTTGAGGACGGGCAGAGATAATGCTGGATCCTGTATTAATAACTGTTGGAAGACTCAACATGTTTCATGAACAAAATTCACTTCTTCAGGAGTCCAGTCATGGGAATAGAAGGTAAAACTTGAACAAACGTAGGCTTGGCCAGAACTCCCTCAACAATAAGTAAGAATGAACATCAGAGAGAACAGGAAGACTCGAGAGGTAAAACCCCTTTATAAAAACAATAACAACAATCCAGTGTCTTCCTCTCCCTCTTAACTTTAATCTATCTCTGTGAAATTCTGTGATTAGCATTCTGATTGGTTAATACAAACTGGGAGGAGCTTTGGGCTGTCCTTGAGACCTGTAGCCAGTCACAGCTGAAGTTTCTAGCAGCTGGTCTCTCTGGGGAGCAGAATGAAGGAACTTGTGTCTGTTGTGAATTTATCGCAGAGAAGGGAGTAGAGAATCGGTGTTTTCCGGCAGCTAAACTGTTACAGCGGAATGATAATGAGAAGTTGGGCTTCTGATCCAAGCAGAGGACAGACCCTTGTATTGTTTTCCCAGGGAAAGGTGGAGGTACTTGAGAGCAAAGAGATGACACAATTTAATAAAAGCAACAATAAAAAATCCATTGTCTGCAGCGTTTCTCTCTCTCCCCCTCCTTGCTTTAACTCAATTTATTTTTCATTTTGTGGACAAGAGATTTACCCCTTGGTATTAGTTTATGATTTTACTGAGAGAATTACCCACCGTTCACACTCAAAATAGGAAATATTATTTTTTATTATTTATTTTGGGGCCCCTGCCTCACCTAGGTACAAAACTGAGTCAAATCCCTTCAATACCACTGTGTTTTTCATTACAGAGTTATTACACAGAGAAATTACTGCAAATTATCCGAAATGAATGGAAATTATGAGGTTTAAATTCCCCAGGATACACACAGGCGCTGCGCTGCAAATTTCGTTTGTCATCTTGCTGAACATAATTGCTACAACAAAATTTCTCCCATTTTACAATTGCGGCATAACTTATTTATGCCGAGGCTCCTGTAATTTTACATCAATAGGATGTTTGGGGACGGGAGCACAGGTGGCGACAGGAAACGAGGGACTGCAGGGACCTGCCGAGAGACAGGCCAGACATCCAGGACTGGCTGCTGGGGACTGTGTGACGTGGGGAGCACAGGTGGCGACAGGAAACGAGGGACTGCAGGTACCTGCCGAGAGACAGGCCAGACATCCAGGACTGGCTGCTGAGGACTGTGTGACGTGGGGAGCACAGGTGGTGACAGGAAACGAGGGACTGCAGGGACCTGCCGAGAGACAGGCCAGACATCTAGGACTGGCTGCTGAGGACTGTGTGACGTGGGGAGCACAGGTGGTGACAGGAAACGAGGGACTGCAGGTACCTGCCGAGAGACAGGCCAGACATCCAGGACTGGCTGCTGAGGACTGTGTGACGTGGGGAGCACAGGTGGCGACAGGAAACGAGGGACTGCAGGGACCTGCCGAAAGACAGGCCAGGCATCCAGGACTGGCTGCTGAGGACTGTGTGACGTGGGGGCACAGGTGGTGACAGGGAACGAGGGACAGCAGGGACCTGCCGAGAGACTGGCCAGACATCCAGGACTGGCTGCTGAGGACTGTGTGACGTGGGGAGCACAGGTAACGACAGGTAATGAGGGACTGCAGGGACCTGCCGAGAGACAGGCCAGACATCCAGGACTGGCTGCTGGGGACTGTGTGACGTGGGGAGACATCCAGGACTGGCTGCTGAGGACTGTGTGACGTGGGGAGACATCCAGGACTGGCTGCTGGGGACTGTGTGATGTGGGGAGCACAGGTGGTGACAGGAAACGAGGGACTGCAGGTACCTGCCGAGAGACAGGCCAGACATCCAGGACTGGCTGCTGAGGACTGTGTGACGTGGGGAGCACAGGTGGTGACAGGAAACTAGGGACTGCAGGGACCTGCCGAGAGACAGGCCAGACATCCAGGACTGGCTGCTGGGGACTGTGTGACGTGGGGAGCACAGGTAACGACAGGTAATGAGGGACTGCAGGGACCTGCCGAGAGACAGGCCAGACATCCAGGACTGGCTGCTGGGGACTGTGTGACGTGGGGAGACATCCAGGACTGGCTGCTGAGGACTATGTGACGTGGGGAGCACAGGTGGCGACAGGAAACGAGGGACTGCAGGGACCTGCCGAGAGACAGGCCAGACATCCAGGACTGGCTGCTGGGGACTGTGTGACGTGGGGAGACATCCAGGACTGGCTGCTGAGGACTGTGTGACGTGGGGAGACATCCAGGACTGGCTGCTGAGGACTGTGTGACGTGGGGAGCACAGGTGGTGACAGGAAACGAGGGACTGCAGGTACCTGCCGAGAGACAGGCCAGACATCTAGGACTGGCTGCTGAGGACTGTGTGACGTGGGGAGCACAGGTGGTGACAGGAAACGAGGGACTGCAGGGACCTGCCGAGAGAAAGGCCAGACATCCAGGACTGGCTGCTGAGGACTGTTTGACGTGGGGAGCACAGGTGGTGACAGGAAACGAGGGACTGCAGGGACCTGCCGAGAGAAAGGCCAGACATCCAGGACTGGCTGCTGAGGACTGTTTGACGTGGGGAGCACAGGTGGTGACAGGAAACGAGGGACTGCAGGTACCTGCCGAGAGACAGGCCAGACATCCAGGACTGGCTGCTGAGGACTGTGTGACGTGGGGAGACTTTCAGGACTGGCTGCTGAGGACTGTGTGACGTGGGGAGCACAGGTGGCGACAGGAAACGAGGGACTGCAGGGACCTGCCGAGAGAAAGGCCAGACATCCAGGACTGGCTGCTGAGGACTGTGTGACGTGGGGAGACATCCAGGACTGGCTGCTGAGGACTGTGTGACGTGGGAAGCAGAGGTGGTGACAGGAAATGAGGGACTGCAGGGACCTGCCAAGAGACAGGCCAGACATCTAGGACTGGCTGCTGAGGACTGTGTGACGTGGGGAGCACAGGTGGTGACAGGAAACGAGGGACTGCAGGGACCTGCCGAGAGACAGGCCAGACATCCAGGACTGGCTGCTGAGGACTGTGTGACGTGGGGGGCACAGGTGGTGACAGGAAACGAGGGACTGCAGGTAGCTGCTGAGAGACAGGCCAGACATCCAGGACTGGCTGCTGAGGACTGTGTGACGTGGGGAGCACAGGTGGTGACAGGAAACGAGGGACTGCAGGTACCTGCCGAGAGACAGGCCAGACATCCAGGACTGGCTGCTGAGGACTGTGTGACGTGGGGGGCACAGGTGGTGACAGGAAACGAGGGACTGCAGGGACCTGCCGAGAGACAGGCCAGACATCCAGGACTGGCTCCTGAGGACTGTGTGACATGGGGAGACATCCAGGACTGGCTGCTGAGGACTGTGTGACGTGGGGGGCACAGGTGGGGACAGGAAACAAGGGACTGCAGGGACCTGCCAAGAGACAGGCCAGACATCCAGGACTGGCTGCTGAGGACTGTTTGACGTGGGGAGACATCCAGGACTGGCTGCTGAGCACTGTGTGACGTGGGGGGCACAGGTGGGGACAGGAAACAAGGGACTGCAGGGACCTGCCAAGAGACAGGCCAGACATCCAGGACTGGCTGCTGAGGACTGTGTGACGTGGGGAGACATCCAGGACTGGCTGCTGAGGACTGTGTGACGTGGGGAGCACAGGTGGTGACAGGAAACGAGGGACTGCAGGGACCTGCCGAGAGACAGGCCAGACATCCAGGACTGGCTGCTGAGGACTGTGTGACGTGGGGGGCACAGGTGGTGACAGGAAACGAGGGACTGCAGGGACCTGCCGAGAGACAGGCCAGACATCTAGGACTGGCTGCTGAGGACTGTGTGACGTGGGGAGCACAGGTGGTGACAGGAAACGAGGGACTGCAGGGAGCTGCCTAGAGACAGGCCAGACATCCAGGACTGGCTGCTGAGGACTGTGTGACGTGGGGAGCACAGGTGGTGACAGGAAACGAGGGACTGCAGGTACCTGCCGAGAGACAGGCCAGACATCCAGGACTGGCTGCTGAGGACTGTTTGACGTGGGGAGCACAGGTGGTGACAGGAAACAAGGGACTGCAGGGACCTGCCGAGAGACATACCAGACATCCAGGACTGGCTGATGAGGACTGTGTGACGTGGGGGGTACAGGTGGTGACAGGAAACAAGGGACTGCAGGTACCTGCCGAGACACAGGCCATACATCCAAGACTGGCTGCTGAGGACTGTTTAACGTGGGGGGCACAGGTGGTGACAGGAAATGAGGGACTGCAGGTACCTGCCGAGCGACAGGCCAGACATCCAGGACTGGCTGCTGAGGACTGTTTGACGTGGGGGGCACAGGTGGTGACAGGAAACACGGGACTGCAGGTACCTGCCGAGAGACAGGCCAGACATCCAGGACTGGCTGCTGAGAACTGTGTGACGTGGGGAGACATCCAGGACTGGCTGCTGAGGACTGTGTGACATGGGGAGACATCCAGGACTGGCTGCTGAGGACTGTGTGACGTGGGGGGCACAGGTGGTGACAGGAAACGAGGGACTGCAGGGCCCTGCCGAGAGACAGGCCAGACATCCAGGACTGGCTGCTGAGAACTGTGTGACGTGGGGAGACATCCAGGACTGGCTACTGAGGACTGTGTGACATGGGGAGACATCCAGGACTGGCTGCTGAGGACTGTGTGACGTGGGGGGCACAGGTGGTGACAGGAAACGAGGGACTGCAGGTACCTGCCGAGAGACAGGCCAGACATCCAGGACTGGCTGCTGAGGACTGTGTGACGTGGGGGGCACAGGTTGTGACAGGAAACGAGGGAATGCAGGTACCTGCCGAGAGACAGGCCAGACATCCAGGACTGGCTGCTGAGGACTGTGTGACGTGGGGGGCACAGGTGGTGAAGGGAAACGAGCTACTGCAGGTACCTGCCGAGAGACAGGCCAGACATCCAGGACTGGCTGCTGAGGACTGTGTGACGTGGGGAGCACAGGTGGTGACAGGTAACGAGGGACTGCAGGGACCTGCTGAGAGACAGGCCAGACATCCAGGACTGGCTGCTGAGGACTGTGTGACGTGGGGGCACAGGTTGTGACAGGGAACGAGGGACTGCAGGTACCTGCTGAGAGATAGGCCAGACATCCAGGACTGGCTGCTGAGGACTGTGTGACGTGGGGAGCACAGGTGGTGACAGGAAACGAGGGACTGCAGGTACCTGGCGAGCGACAGGCCAGACATCCAGGACTGGCTGCTGAGGACTGTGTGACGTGGGGAGCACAGGTGGTGACAGGAAACGAGGGACTGCAGGTACCTGCTGAGAGACAGGCCAGACATCCAGGACTGCCTGCTGAGGACTGTGTGACGTGGGGGGCACAGGTGGTGACAGGAAACGAGGGACTGCAGGTACCTGCTGAGAGACAGGCCAGACATCCAGGACTGGCTGCTGAGGACTGTGTGACGTGGGGGGCACAGGTTGTGACAGGAAACGAGGGAATGCAGGTACCTGCCGAGAGACAGGCCAGACATCCAGGACTGGCTGCTGAGGACTGTGTGACGTGGGGGGCACAGGTTGTGACAGGAAACGAGGGAATGCAGGTACCTGCCGAGAGACAGGCCAGACATCCAGGACTGGCTGCTGAGGACTGTGTGACGTGGGGGGCACAGGTGGTGAAGGGAAACGAGCTACTGCAGGTACTTGCCGAGAGACAGGCCAGACATCCAGGACTGGCTGCTGAGGACTGTGTGACGTGGGGAGCACAGGTGGTGACAGGTAATGAGGGACTGCAGGGACCTGCTGAGAGACAGGCCAGACATCCAGGACTGGCTGCTGAGGACTGTGTGACGTGGGGGCACAGGTTGTGACAGGGAACGAGGGACTGCAGGTACCTGCTGAGAGATAGGCCAGACATCCAGGACTGGCTGCTGAGGACTGTGTGACGTGGGGAGCACAGGTGGTGACAGGAAACGAGGGACTGTAGGTACCTGCCGAGAGACAGGCCAGACATCCAGGACTGGCTGCTGAGGACTGTGTGACGTGGGGAGCACAGGTGGTGACAGGAAACGAGGGACTGCAGGTACCTGCTGAGAGACAGGCCAGACATCCAGGACTGCCTGCTGAGGACTGTGGGACGTGGGGGGCACAGGTGGTGACAGGAAACGAGGGACTGCAGGTACCTGCTGAGAGACAGGCCAGACATCCAGGACTGGCTGCTGAGGACTGTGTGACGTGGGGGGGCACAGGTGGTGACAGGAATCGAGGGACTGCAGGTACCTGCCGAGAGATGGGCCAGACATCCAGGACTGGCTGCTGAGGACTGTGTGACGTGGGGGGCACAGGTGGTGACAGGAAACGAGGGACTGCAGGTAACTGCCGAGAGACAGGCCAGACATCGAAGACTGGCTGCTGAGGACTGTGTGACGTGAGGGGCACAGGTGGTGACAGGAAATAAGGGACTGCAGGTACCTGCCGAGGGACAGGCCAGACAGGTGACAGGAAAGGAGGGACTGCAGAGACCTGCCGAGAGATGGTCCAGACATCCAGGACTGGCTGCTGAGAACTGAGTGACGTGGGGAGACATCCAGGACTGGCTGCTGAGAACTGAGTGACGTGGGGAGCACAGGTGGTGACAGGAAATGAGGGACTGCAGGGACCTGCCGAGAGACAGTGGGGAGCACAGGTGGTGACAGAAAACGAGGGACTGCAGGGACCTGCCGAGAGACAGGCCAGGCATCCAGGACTGGCTGCTGAGGACTGTGTGACGTGGGGGGCATGGGTGGTGACAGGAAACGAGGGAGTGCAGGTGCACTGACTGAAGTGAACAACAGGTAGGTATATGCAGTGATGGGTATTACAATGAGCACCTGTCACACACAGACAGATACCGGACAGGCACAGTGACACTGCGTGCGCTCACGTAGGTAGGTGGATGCACTGTGAACAACAGGTAGGTAAGTATATGCTGTATCGGGTATTACAATGTGCACCTGTCACACACAGACAGGTAGTCACTGAATGTGCTGGGCCTGGGCAGTGGCACACACACAGTAGGAATTAGCAAGGCTGTCTATGCAACACAAGTGTCAGTGGGACACACAGAAAAAAAAAATAGATCACAAGAACAAGATTAGCTCTCAAAAGAGCAGTTGAGGGGTGCTTTTTTGGCAATAAGAATCAGCAAGGAGCAAGCTAAGAAGCCTACAAGAGCCTAACTAAGCTTTCCCTATGAGAGAGTCTAGAGCAGCTGTCCCTTCTCTAAGTACTGCAGCCACACGAGTGAGTGTAATGGCCGGCACTGCCTGCCTATTATAAGGGGGGGAGTGGCTCCAGAAGGGAGTGTAGCCTGATTGGCTACAATGTGCCTGCTGACTGTGATGTAGAGGGTCAAAGTTGACCCTCATGATGCACTATGGGGGCGAACCGAAGTTCTGAAAAGGTTTGAGGTTCTCCGCGATCGCAAACCCCGGAAGTTCGCCGACAAACCGTTCGGGTCATCTCTACTCAGGAGGCCACCCTGCAGTGTTAGGGAGTCTTGCCTTGAACACCTTACTGAATAGGTACTGACCCTAGGCAGTGCCCTTAACCAGTACACTATCCAGCCACTTAACCTGGCAGCGGTTGCTGATACAGCCAGGAAGGGTCCTTTGACAAAAAACTTGCTAATTTGACCTCTGTTCTGTGAGTTATTGCTAGAAAGGTTAACTAAATTCTGTACATTAGGAAATGAAGAAGGCGGACCCCGGCACTCCAATGCAGAGGTAGTTTATTCAAGCACGGTACACATAAAGGAACAGGTTACAGGCACGCCCGTGTCGACAGCTGTTTCTCGTGAGACCACGCCTCCTCAGGACACCAAGGCTCACCCCTTCCTCCCTCCACCTATATACCTAACTGGGAGGGCGGACACATTCTTCTAGGGTATATGTCTAAGCATTAACCCTTTGGGGAAGGGATGTTACACAACACATACAATTCTATGTAGATAAAACCAATACAATCATTTTAAAAAAGCTGAAATTTAGTTTCTATTGTTAAATCTCAAATTCCCCAGTGCATTGGTCGTGGATATCAGAGAAGCCTCCCTACGCAATAATAATTCTTCCTTAGAACCCCCTCCAGACATATCTGTAATTTTTAAAAGGCCAGCTACTTCCAAGCAGTCCGCATTCCCCCCATGGCAAGAATTAACTAAATCGATCTTGCGGTGTGATCCCATCCCGCTCCTGATTGACCTTTTGTGCTGTAGAAATCTGTCCTTGAGTGGCTGAGTGGTCTCCCCTATGTAGAATCTCCCACAGGGGGCACCAGACGCAATACACCACATATCTGGACCTACAGTTAATAAACTCCTCACTATTCCACATGATACCTCCTAACTAAATTCTGTGTTAGAAAAGTTTAACAATTTAGCAATTGAAATATAATGGCATGGTTTGTGACGCCTTCAATATGACAACAGGTGTCACAGAGGCCACAGCATGGAAAGGGGGACACCTTATGGGGAAAAGGACCAGAAGTGGGGAACAGTATGGCAGGAAGCAGAAACAGGCAATGTGGGGCACATGATGGTGGAAAGTAGTGTTGGGCGAACATCTAGATGTTCGTGTTCGGGCCGAACAGGCCGAACATGGCCGCGATGTTCGGGTGTTCGACCCGAACTCCGAACATAATGGAAGTCAATGGGGACCCGAACTTTTGTGCTTTGTAAAGCCTCCTTACATGCTACATACCCCAAATTTACAGGGTATGTGCACCTTGGGAGTGGGTACAAGAGGAAAAAATTTTTTAGCAAAAAGAGGTTATAGTTTTTGAGAAAATCGATTTTAAAGTTTCAAAGGGAAAACTGTCTTTTAAATGCGGGAAATGTCTGTTTTCTTTGCACAGGTAACATGCTTTTTGTCGGCATGCAGTCATAAATGTAATACATATAAGAGGTTCCAGGAAAAAGGACCGGTAACGCTAACCCAGCAGCAGCACACGTGATGGAACAGGAGGAGGGTGGCGCAGGAGGAGAAGGCCACGCTTTGTGAGACACAACAACCCAGGCCTTGCATGAGGACAAGAAGCGTGCGGATAGCATGCTTTGTACCGCCATGCAGTCATAAATTTAATAAAGATAAGTGGTTCAATAAACAGGGACCACGCGGCAACGCTAACCCAGCAGCAGCAGACGTGATGGAACAGGAGGAGGCGCAGGAGGAGAAGGCCACGCTTTGTGAGACACAACAACCCAGGCCTTGCATGAGGACAAGAAGCGTGCGGATAGCATGCTTTGTACCGCCATGCAGTCATAAATGTAATAAAGATAAGAGGTTCCATAAACAGGGACCGGCAACGCTAACCCAGCAGCAGCAGCAGCACACGTGATGGAACAGGAGCAGGCGCAGGAGGAGAAGGCCACGCTTTGTGAGACACAACAACCCAGGCCTTGCATGAGGTACCGCCATGCAGTCATAAATGTAATAAAGATAAGTGGTTCAATAAACAGGGACCACGCGGCAACGCTAACCCAGCAGCAGCAGACGTGATGGAACAGGAGGAGGCGCAGGAGGAGAAGGCCACGCTTTGTGAGACACAACAACCCAGGCCTTGCATGAGGACAAGAAGCGTGCGGATAGCATGCTTTGTACCGCCATGCAGTCATAAATGTAATAAAGATAAGTGGTTCAATAAACAGGGACCACGCGGCAATGCTAACCCAGCAGCAGCAGACGTGATGGAACAGGAGGAGGCGCAGGAGGAGAAGGCCACGCTTTGTGAGACACAACAACCCAGGCCTTGCATGAGGACAAGAAGCGTGCGGATAGCATGCTTTGTACCGCCATGCAGTCATAAATGTAATAAAGATAAGTGGTTCAATAAACAGGGACCACGCGGCAACGCTAACCCAGCAGCAGCAGACGTGATGGAACAGGAGGAGGCGCAGGAGGAGAAGGCCACGCTTTGTGAGACACAACAACCCAGGCCTTGCATGAGGACAAGAAGCGTGCGGATAGCATGCTTTGTACCACCATGCAGTCATAAATGTAATAAAGATAAGTGGTTCAATAAACAGGGACCGGCAACGCTAACCCAGCAGCAGCAGCAGCACACGTGATGGAACAGGAGCAGGCGCAGGAGGAGAAGGCCACGCTTTGTGAGACACAACAAACCAGGCCTTGCATGAGGACAAAAAGCGTGCGGATATAGCAGCAATGCTTTTTGCCGCCATGCAGTCATAAATGTAATACAGATGAGAGGTTCAATAAACAGGGACCGGTAATGCTACACCATCCCAGATGTTCATTGGTCATGTTACTTGGTTGGGGTCCTGGAGTGTTGCGTAGTCGTTTCCAATCCAGGATTGATTCATTTTAATTTGAGTCAGACGGTCTGCATTTTCTGTGGAGAGGCGGATACGCCGATCTGTGACGATGCCTCCGGCAGCACTGAAACAGCGTTCCGACATAACGCTGGCTGCCGGGCAAGCCAGCACCTCTATTGCGTACATTGCCAGTTCGTGCCAGGTGTCTAGCTTCGATACCCAATAGTTGAAGGGTGCAGATGGATTGTTCGACACAGCTACGTCATCTGACATGTAGTCCTTGACCATCTTCTCCAGGCGATCGGTGTTGGAGGTGGATCTGCACGCTTCCTGTTCAGTGGGCTGCTGCTGCATGGGTGTCAGAAAATTTTCCCACTCCAAGGACACTGCCGATACCGTTCCCTTTTGGGCACTAGCTGCGGCTTGCGTTGTTTGCTGCCCTCCTGGTCGTCCTGGGTTTGCGGAAGTCAGTCTGTCGGCGTACAACTGGCTAGAGGAGGGGGAGGATGTCAATCTCCTCTCTAAAGTCTCCACAAGGGCCTGCTGGTATTCTTCCATTTTGACCTGTCTGACTCTTTCTTCAAGCAGTTTTGGAACATTGTGTTTGTACCGTGGATCCAGAAGGGTATAAACCCAGTAATTGGTGTTGTCCAGAATGCGCACAATGCGTGGGTCGCGTTCAATGCAGTCTAGCATGAATTGAGCCATGTGTGCAAGAGTCCTACCAGAATCCTCATCATCCTCTTGTGAGCGTTGTGATAGTTGTTGTGATGCATCATAGTCGTCACCTTCCTCCTGGTCTGCTTCTGCTGACCATTCGCGCTGAATTGTGGAAGTCCAACGTGCACCGCTCTGGCCCTCGTCAGTGGTGGCATGAAATTCCTGCTCCAACTCCAGCTGTTCCTCCTCCTCTTCTTCGTCATAGCTGCTGGGGCCAGCGTTCCCTGAGGCGGATGGCCTGATGTTGGTACCATCACGCTGATCGTTTTCTCCTTCAGATTCCCCCAGTTGCATCATGACAGCTGTTTCCTTGATTTTCAACATTGACCTCTTCAGTAAACACAGCAGTGGTATGGTAATGCTGACTGAAGAGTTGTCACTGCTCACAAGCAACGTGGATTGCTCAAAATTTTGGAGGACTTGGCAGAGGTCCAACATGTTGGCCCAATCGGATCCACAGAAGCTTGGCAGCTGGCCGGATGCGCCTCGGTACTGCGCCGTCATGTACTGGACCACTGCACTCTTCTGCTCACAAAAGCGTGCTAGCATGTGCAGCGTAGAATTCCAGCGCGTAGGGACATCACACAGCAAGCGATGGTGGGGGAGATTGAAGCGCTCCTGCATCTTGGCGAGTGCCCCCGAAGCAGTACTGGAATTTCTACAATGTTTGGCCACTCGACGCACCTTCAACAGAAGATCGGCCACGCCTGGGTATGTCCTCAGGAACCGCTGAACTACTAGGTTCATCACGTGCGCCAGGCAAGGGATGTGTGTCAGCTTAGCCAACCTTAAAGCGCGAATGAGATTACTCCCATTATCACACACAACCATGCCCGGTTTCAAGTCCAGCGGTGCCAGCCACAAATCCGTCTGTTCCTTTATTCCCTTCCAAATTTCCTCCCCTGTGTGCTGCTTATCCCCAAGGCAGATCAGCTTCAGCAACGCTTGCTGACGCATGCCAACAGCTGTGCTGCACTGCTTCCACGATCCTACTGCTGCTGGGTTAGCGTTTCCGGATGAGGTACAGCTTTGAGATGCGTTGGAGGAGAAGGAGTCAGAGAGGTAGGTGCTGCTGTTGTTATCCAGTGGGAGGGACGGCGGTGCAGCTGTTTGCGGCGTGGGCAACACCCGCGCCGTAGCAGGTGAGGAATCGCTGCCAGGCTCCACAAGGTTCACCCAGTGCGCGGTAAGGGAGATGTATCGACCCTGGCCGAACGCACTCGTCCAAGTGTCAGTGGTGAGGTGAACCTTGCAGGCAACGGCATTCTTCAAGCTTCGGGTTATTTTGCTGACCACGTGCTCATGCAACTCAGGCACTGCAGAGCGCGCAAAGTGGTAGTGGCTGGGAACCACGTAACGTGGGATGGCCACTGACATCATGCCCTTGAAGCTGTTTGTCTCCACCACTCGATATGGCAGCATTTCGCAGGCCAGAAGCTTGGCTATGCTGGCTGTTACTGCCACGGCCCGGGGGTCATTTGCTGGCAATTTCCTCTTGCGCTCAAACATCTCCGACACAGACAACTGAACCGTAGCGCTGCACACGGAAGGGCTGTTGGTTGTTGTGTTTGATGAACACTGGGAGACCTCAAGAGCACTACTCCGGAAAGTGACAGTGTCAGCGTCGTCTGATGTTTGTGAATGTTGTGAACCACGCAATGGCTGGGCTACTGCTGCTGCTGAGGCGGGTCTGGTGGTGAGTCTGGTGAACCCAAGGGAGGCAGTGTTGCTGGTACCCTGTCCTGCCGCGTTTGCCCACAGAGTGGGATGTTTGGATAGCATGTGGCGGCTCATGCTGGTGGTGGAGAGGTTGTTAATACTTTTCCCCCTGCTCAGGCGAGTCTTGCACACCTTGCAAATCGCCATGGTAACATCCTCAGTGCAGTCTTCAAAGAAAGCCCAGACTTTGGAGCACCTGCCTCCTTGCTGGCGATTTCTGTTTCCTCCTCTTTTGCCTCTCACTCTAACTTCCACGCTTGTGGTGCCTGAAATTGCGCGCCGCCTACCTTGTGGCACAAGGCGAACTCGTGCAGCAGTGGGTTCTTCAACAGACTCATCTGTGCTGCTGCTACGACGGCGATGTTCTCGTTCACAAATAAAATCTGGGTCTCTGTCCACATTGTCCATACCCTCCTCTTCCATCTCCTCAAACTCGTCATATGTCATTGTGGGGGGCCGCCGCCGTGGAGTAGAGCTCCCCAGAACAACCTCTGCGCAGCTCACTCCAACGTCGTCTTCCAGATCTTGTCGGCCGACCTCCTGCAATTGCAACCCCTCCTGCCCAACTTGCTCTGGGATTTGGGTTTCCGAGTCCTCCTCGGACTCGCCTTGTATTTCAGTGCGCGGTGCATTTCCCACAGTTAATGGTTGTGAATCCGGGCACAACATTTCTGGCTGTTCCTCCATTGACCTTTCATAGGTGGAAGTTTGTTGGGCTGGGAATAGCTCCTGCGAATACCCCATTGTGTCCTGAGGTAATTCATAGGACTGGTTATCTGGCAGTTGTGTGCGTGGTGTCGCTGCCGGTTGTGTCAGCTTTGTGCCCACTGGCTCCTTGTAACTGGCTGAGGACTCGGACCTCGTGCGTGATGTGCTGGTGCTGCTTAACCCACTGCTGGACGCTTGAGAGGTCATCCAAGTAATTATCTGGTCCTGTTCTTTTGGATTTGTGAGGGTTGTTGTCCTGGACAACATGGGCGGTATTGAGTGGGTTTTCTTGGGTGCTCCCCTGTGGCCTGTACGTGAACCGTCAGGGGAAACACCTCTTCCCTTGCCCCTTCCTCTTTCACCGGATTTCTTCCTCATTTCACTTATCCTTACAGTACACGCTGACTGGCAGCAGTACAGTGGCAGTACAGAAATGCTATACAGTACCACTATTCCCAGCAGCGACACAGAGCACAATGCTATACAGTGGCGGGTGAGCGGTGTACTACTGTTCCCAGGCCCAGCAGACACAGAGTGGAAGTAAACACAATGCTATATAGTCTGGCTAAGCCGTGTACACAGAGTGTCATTAAACACAATGCTATATATAGCGTGGCTGAGCGAGGTGCACAGTGGCAGTACACACAATGCTTTATAGTCAGGCTGAGCCGTGTACACAGAGTGTCAGTAAACAATGGTATATAGTCTGGCTGAGCAGTGTACACAGAGTGTCAGTAAACAACGGTATATAGTCTGGCTGAGCGGTGTACACAGAGTGTCAGTAAACAACGGTATATAGTCTGGCTGAGCGGTGTACACAGAGTGGCAGTAAACACAATGCTATATATAGCGTGGCTGAGCGAGGTGCACAGTGGCAGTACACACAATGCTATATAGCCAGGCTAAGCCGTGTACACAGAGTGTCAGAAAACACAATGCTATATATAGCGTGGCTGAGCGAGGTGCACAGTGGCAGTACACACAATGCTTTATAGTCAGGCTGAGCCGTGTACACAGAGTGTCAGTAAACAATGGTATATAGTCTGGCTGAGCGGTGTACACAGAGTGTCAGTAAACAACGGTATATAGTCTGGCTGAGCGGTGTACACAGAGTGGCAGTAAACACAATGCTATATATAGCGTGGCTGAGCGAGGTGCACAGTGGCAGTACACACAATGCTATAGAGCCAGGCTAAGCCGTGTACACAGAGTGTCAGAAAACACAATGCTATATATAGCGTGGCTGAGCGAGGTGCACAGTGGCAGTACACACAATGCTATATTAGTCAGGCTAAGCCGTGTACACAAAGTGTCAGAAAACACAATGCTATATATAGCATGGCTGAGCGAGGTGCACAGTGGCAGTACACACAATGCTATATATAGCGTGGCTGAGCGAGGTGCACAGTGGCAGTACACACAATGCTATATTAGTCAGGCTAAGCCGTGTACACAGAGTGTCAGAAAACACAATGCTATATATATAGCGTGGCTGAGCGAGGTGCACAGTGGCAGTACACACAATGCTATATATAGCGTGGCTGAGCGAGGTGCACAGTGGCAGTACACACAATGCTATATATAGCGTGGCTGAGCGAGGTGCACAGTGGCAGTACACACAATGCTATATTAGTCAGGCTAAGCCGTGTACACAGAGTGTCAGAAAACACAATGCTATATATAGCGTGGCTGAGCGAGGTGCACAGTGGCAGTACACACAATGCTATATATAGCGTGGCTGAGCGAGGTGCACAGTGGCAGTACACACAATGCTATATATAGCGTGGCTGAGCGAGGTGCTCAGTGGCAGTACACACAATGCTATATATAGCGTGGCTGAGCGAGGTGCACAGTGGCAGTACACACAATGCTATATTAGTCAGGCTAGCCTAAGCCGTGTACACAGAGTGTCAAAAAACACAATGCTATATATATAGCGTGGCTGAGCGAGGTGCACAGTGGCAGTACACACAATGCTATATATAGCGTGGCTGAGCGAGGTGCACAGTGGCAGTACACACAATGCTATATATAGCGTGGCTGAGCGAGGTGCACAGTGGCAGTACACACAATGCTATATATAGCGTGGCTGAGCGAGGTGCACAGTGGCAGTACACACAATGCTATATATAGCGTGGCTGAGCGAGGTGCACAGTGGCAGTACACACAATGCTATATATAGCGTGGCTGAGCGAGGTGCACAGTGGCAGTACACACAATGCTATATTAGTCAGGCTAAGCCGTGTACACAGAGTGTCAGAAAACACAATGCTATATATATAGCGTGGCTGAGCGAGGTGCACAGTGGCAGTACACACAATGCTATATATAGCGTGGCTGAGCGAGGTGCACAGTGGCAGTACACACAATGCTATATATAGCGTGGCTGAGCGAGGTGCACAGTGGCAGTACACACAATGCTATATTAGTTAGGCTAGCCTAAGCCGTGTACACAGAGTGTCAGAAAACACAATGCTATATATATAGCGTGGCTGAGCGAGGTGCACAGTGGCAGTACACACAATGCTATATATAGCGTGGCTGAGCGAGGTGCACAGTGGCAGTACACACAATGCTATATATAGCGTGGCTGAGCGAGCTGCACAGTGGCAGTACACACAATGCTATATATAGCGTGGCTGAGCGAGGTGCACAGTGGCAGTACACACAATGCTATATTAGTCAGGCTAAGCCGTGTACACAGAGTGTCAGAAAACACAATGCTATATATATAGCGTGGCTGAGCGAGGTACACAGTGGCAGTAAACAATGCTATATATAGTGTGGCTGAGCGAGCGGTGTACTACTGTTCCCAGCAGCGACACACAATGACTGGGGGGGACCCTGGCTAGCGTGGCTGGAGAGCGAACTACCCTGCC
Source organism: Hyperolius riggenbachi (assembly GCF_040937935.1). Classification (NCBI taxonomy): domain Eukaryota; kingdom Metazoa; phylum Chordata; class Amphibia; order Anura; family Hyperoliidae; genus Hyperolius; species Hyperolius riggenbachi. The sequence continues at coordinate 298,471,914 of NC_090654.1, read as the reverse complement.
TGCCTACCCAAAGCTAAACCCACAGACAAATGGCGGAGATATGACGTGGTTCGGGTATTTATTTACCCGAACCACGTGACCGTTCGGCCAATCAGAGCGCGTTCAGGCCCGAACCACGTGACCCGTTCGGCCAATCACAGCGCTAGCCGAACGTTCGGGGAACGTTCGGCCATGCGCTCTTAGTTCGGCCAAGTGGCCGAACGGTTTGGCCGAGCACCGTCAGGTGTTCGGCCGAACTCGAACATCACCCGAACAGGGTGATGTTCTGCAGAACCCGAACAGTGGCGAACACTGTTCGCCCAACACTAGTGGAAAGCAGATGACAGCACAGGACGGGGGAGGGAGTGGGGGACATGGTATGGGAAGTGGACCAGTAATGGGTATGGAATGATGAACAAGGGTCCTGGGCACATCCACACCTTCGAGAAATGGCCCAATGCATATCCCCTCTGGTATGGTTCTGATCCAGGTCTGTATAATGCCTGAAGGAGACACTTAGGGCTTGATTCACAAAGCGGTGCTAACCAACTTAGCACGTCTAAAGTCTTTAGATGCGCTAACCAGGGTGCTAAGTAGGTTAGCACCGGATTTCTCAATCAGATCGCGCGCTAACTTTGCGCGCGCAAAGTTTTACGCGCACAAAGTTTTTACGCTCGCTAAGTCCCATAGGCTTTAATGGGCACTTCGCGCGGTGCGCCCTGCGCTCTGTGCAGTACGCGCGTAAAGTTTTACGCGCATAAAGTTTTGCGCGCGTAAAGTTTTATGCGCGAAAAGCTTGTTTAGACGTGCTAAGGGGATTTTCACAGGCGTGCTAACAGTTAGCACCGCTTTGTGAATCAAGCCCTTAGTGCTTTGAAAGCTTGCATAGCTATGGTCCTGCCATCACACTGTGGGAGGAGTTTCAACACAATATCAGCCATACAGCCCCACCTCCCCCTCGATGATCCATTTGCTTCATGGGAAAGGGGGTAGCGGCTACAGACTGGGATAAAGTTAAATTTTTGGTTGAAGTTCCTCTTTAAGCATAATTTAAAATACTGTTGGGTTGACTGCTCATATCTCAGAGCGTGCCACCAGTGCTGATGCTGATGCCGGTGCTGATGCTGGTGCCGTGCTGGTGCCGGTGCTGATCCTGGTGCCGGTGCTGATACCGGTGCCGGAGCAGATGCTGGTGCCGGTGCTGATGCTGGTGCTGATGCTGTTGCTGATGCTGGGGTGCCGGTGCTGATGCTGGGGTGCCGGTGCTGATGCTAGTGCCGGTGCTGGTGCCGGTGCTGATGCCGGTGCTGATGCTGTTGCCGATGCTGATACTGGTGCTGATGCTGGTGCCGGTGCTGATGCTGTTGCCATTGCTGATGCTGGTGCTGATGCTGGTGCCGATGCTGATGCTGTTGCTGATGCCGGTGCTGATGCTGGTGCAGTGCTGGTGCCAGTGCTGATGCTGGTGCCAGTGCTGTTGCTGTTGCCGGTGCTGATGCCTGTGCTGATGCTGGTGCCGGTGCTGTTGCTGGTGCCGGTGCTGATGCTGGTGCCGATGCTGATGCTGTTGCTGATGCCGGTGCTGATGCTGGTGCAGTGCTGGTGCCAGTGCTGATGCTGGTGCCGGTGCTGTTGCTGGTGCCGGTGCTGATGCTGGTGCCAGTGCTGATGCTGGTGCCGGTGCTGTTGCTGGTGCCGGTGCTGATGCCGGTACCGGTGCTGGTGCCGGTGCTGTGGCTGGTGCAGGTACTGTTGCTGGTGCCAGTGCTGATGCTGGTGCTGGTGCCGGTGCTGATGCTGTTGCCGGTGCTGATCCTGGTGACGGTGCTGATGCTGGTGCCGATGCCGGTGCTGATGCTGGTGCCGGTGCTGGTGCCAGTGCTGATCAGGGTGCCGGTGCTGATGCTGTTGCCGCTGCTGATGCTGGCGCCGGTGCTGATGCCGGTGTTGATGCCGGTGCCGGTGCTGATGCTGTTGGCGGTGCTGATGCTGGTGCCAATGCTGGTGCTGATGCTGGTGCCAGTGTTGACCATGGTGCCGGTGCTGGTGCCGATGTTGGTGCCTGTGCTGATACTGTTGCTGGTGCTGATGCCAGTGCTGATGCAATTGCCGGTGCTGATGCCGGTGCTGACGCTGTTGCCGGTGCTGATGCTGTTGCCGCTGCTGATGCTGGTGCCGGTGCTGATGCTGTTGTTGGTGCTGATGCTGGTGCCAATGCTGGTGCTGATGCTGGTCCCAATGCTGGTGCTGATGCTGGTGCCAGTGTTGACCATGGTGCCGGTGCCTGTGCTGATGCTGTTGCCGGTGCTGATGCCGGTGCTGATGCTGCTGCCGCTGCCAGTGCCGGTGCTGATGCTGTTGCCGGTGCTGATCCTGGTGACGGTGCTGATGCTGGTGCCGATGCCGGTGCTGATGCTGGTGCCGGTGCTGGTGCCAGTGCTGATCAGGGTGCCGGTGCTGATGCTGTTGCCGCTGCTGATGCTGGCGCCGGTGCTGATGCCGGTGTTGATGCCGGTGCCGGTGCTGATGCTGTTGGCGGTGCTGATGCTGGTGCCAATGCTGGTGCTGATGCTGGTGCCAGTGTTGACCATGGTGCCGGTGCTGGTGCCGATGTTGGTGCCTGTGCTGATACTGTTGCTGGTGCTGATGCCGGTGCTGATGCAATTGCCGGTGCTGATGCCGGTGCTGACGCTGTTGCCGGTGCTGATGCTGTTGCCGCTGCTGATGCTGGTGCCGGTGCTGATGCTGTTGTTGGTGCTGATGCTGGTGCCAATGCTGGTGCTGATGCTGGTCCCAATGCTGGTGCTGATGCTGGTGCCAGTGTTGACCATGGTGCCGGTGCCTGTGCTGATGCTGTTGCCGGTGCTGATGCCGGTGCTGATGCTGCTGCCGCTGCCAGTGCCGGTGCTGATGCTGTTGCCGGTGCTGATCCTGGTGACGGTGCTGATGCTGGTGCCGATGCCGGTGCTGATGCTGGTGCCGGTGCTGGTGCCAGTGCTGATCAGGGTGCCGGTGCTGATGCTGTTGCCGCTGCTGATGCTGGCGCCGGTGCTGATGCCGGTGTTGATGCCGGTGCCGGTGCTGATGCTGTTGGCGGTGCTGATGCTGGTGCCAATGCTGGTGCTGATGCTGGTGCCAGTGTTGACCATGGTGCCGGTGCTGGTGCCGATGTTGGTGCCTGTGCTGATACTGTTGCTGGTGCTGATGCCGGTGCTGATGCTGTTGCCGGTGCTGATGCCGGTGCTGACGCTGTTGCCGGTGCTGATGCTGTTGCCGCTGCTGATGCTGGTGCCGGTGCTGATGCTGTTGTTGGTGCTGATGCTGGTGCCAATGCTGGTGCTGATGCTGGTGCCAATGCTGGTGCTGATGCTGGTGCCAGTGTTGACCATGGTGCCGGTGCCTGTGCTGATGCTGTTGCCGGTGCTGATGCTGTTGCCGGTGCTGATGCTGATGCCGTTGCTGATGCCGGTGCTGATGCCGGTGCTGATGCTGCTGCCGCTGCCAGTGCCGGTGCTGATGCTGTTGCCGATGCTGGTGCTGATGCTGGTGCCAGTACTGGTTTACTTCACTCTCCCATTTTATGAATACGTCATATTTGGAAGTCAGAATATGAACATGTGTTGCATTATGAGGACATTCAGAAACAAGGAGCCGATGAGGTATGAAGAAGTACTAAGGGGGGCTTCAGAGAGGAGAAAACACAATGTAAACACATGTGCTCTGTTATGTGCAGCTCATAAAAATGATTATACTTCACATGTATTAAACTAGAACTGTGGTATTTTCTGAGAGCAATGGAGAAACGTTATTCCAACAGACAATAAGCATTTTATGAAGGATCACCCAAACCAGAGGCAGCGCTCATGGAAGGGGCACCCCCTGCATGCTTACTGGACATATTATTGCTGAATGGGTATTAAATAGAAATAGCATAAACAGTATAGCGTGTGCAAAAGTCCACAATCCAATAGTAATGCAGCCTAATCAATGGCACTAAAGTCCTCATATTAAGCCTTTCTTTGTGCGTTTCACGATCCAGCGTTCACTTCCTCAGATGCCAACATGGTAAGATGTCACAGTGCCTTGGTTGGCTTGAAGGTAGCAGTGGGTCTCAAAAACATCTCTATCTTTAAAGTCTTACTAATTGTATGGTAATTTACCATTAACTAACTTTATTGACAAGAAAAAAAATCAGAAATTCATCCTGTACTGCCTTATGGTAGGCGAGTTCCTGTACAGCCTTATGGTAGGTGTGGCCCTGTACTGCCTTATGGTAGGCATGGCCCTGTACTGCCTTATGGTAGGCGTGGTCCTGTACTGCCTTATTGTAGGTGTGGTCCTGTACTGCCTTATGGTAGGTGTGGTCCTGTACTGCCTTATGGTAGGCGTGGTCCTGTACTGCCTTATGGTAGGTGTGGGCCTGTACTGCCTTATGGTAGGTGTGGCCCTGTACAGCCTTATGGTAGGTGTGGGCCTGTACTGCCTTATGGTAGGTGTGGCCCTGTACTGCCTTATGGTAGGCGTGGTCCTGTACTGCCTTATGGTAGGCGAGTTCCTGTACTGCCTTATGGTAGGTGTGGTCCTGTACTGCCTTATGGTAGGTGTGGTCCTGTACTGCCTTATGGTAGGTGTGGCCCTGTACTGCCTTATGGTAGGTGTGATCCTGTACTGCCTTATGGTAGGTGTGGCCCTGTACTGCCTTATGGTAGGTGTGGCCCTGTACTGCCTTATGGTAGGTGTGGTCCTGTACTGCCTTATGGTAGGCGAGTTCCTGTACAGCCTTATGGTAGGTGTGGCCCTGTACTGCCTTATGGTAGGCGTGGTCCTGTACTGCCTTATTGTAGGTGTGGTCCTGTACTGCCTTATGGTAGGTGTGGTCCTGTACTGCCTTATGGTAGGTGTGGTCCTGTACTGCCTTATGGTAGGTGTGGTCCTGTACTGCCTTATGATAGGTGTGGCCCTGTACTGCCTTATGGTAGGCGTGGTCCTGTACTGCCTTATGGTAGGCGTGGTCCTGTACTGCCTTATGATAGGTGTGGCCCTGTACTGCCTTATGGTAGGTGTGGTCCTGTACTGCCTTATGATAGGTGTGGCCCTGTACTGCCTTATGGCAGGCGTGGTCCTGTACTGCCTTATGGTAGGTGTGGGCCTGTACTGCCTTATGGTAGGTGTGGCCCTGTACTGCCTTATGGTAGGTGTGGCCCTGTACTGCCTTATGGTAGGAGTGGTCCTGTACTACCTTATGGTAGGTGTGGCCCTGTACAGCCTTATGGTAGGTGTGGGCCTGTACTGCCTTATGGTAGGTGTGGCCCTGTACTGCCTTATGGTAGGTGTGGTCCTGTACTGCCTTATGGTAGGTGTGGTCCTGTACTGCCTTATGGTAGGTGTGGTCCTGTACTGCCTTATGGTAGGTGTGGTCCTGTACTGCCTTATGGTAGGCGTGGTCCTGTACTGCCTTATGGTAGGTGTGGTCCTGTACTGCCTTATGATAGGTGTGGCCCTGTACTGCCTTATGGCAGGCGTGGTCCTGTACTGCCTTATGGTAGGTGTGGGCCTGTACTGCCTTATGGTAGGTGTGGCCCTGTACTGCCTTATGGTAGGTGTGGGCCTGTACTGCCTTATGGTAGGAGTGGTCCTGTACTACCTTATGGTAGGTGTGGCCCTGTACAGCCTTATGGTAGGTGTGGGCCTGTACTGCCTTATGGTAGGTGTGGCCCTGTACTGCCTTATGGTAGGTGTGGCCCTGTACTGCCTTATGGTAGGTGTGGTCCTGTACTGCCTTATGGTAGGCGTGGTCCTGTACTGCCTTATGATAGGTGTGGCCCTGTACTGCCTTATGGTAGGCGAGTTCCTGTACAGCCTTATGGTAGGTGTGGCCCTGTACTGCCGTATGGTAGGAGTGGTCCTGTACTGCCTTATGATAGGTGTGGCCCTGTACTGCCTTATGGTAGGCGTGGTCCTGTACTGCCTTATGGTAGGCGTGGTCCTGCACTGCCTTATGGTAGGCGTGGTCCTGTACTGCCTTATGATAGGTGTGGCCCTGTACTGCCTTATGGTAAGCGTGGTCCTGTACTGCCTTATGGTAGGTGTGTGTAACAAAGTGTAGCAAGGAAACAGATTTCTGATTATGTGGTGATCTGCAGTATCACCAATAATACAGATATAGAAGCACAAGGCGTATGCAAGTAGCAACTTTATTACCCAGGGTGTAATGATTGGTGCAACAGTAAATTGCTGATAGGAGATCAGCAGTTACCTCACCAGTGGCGAGGGCCCACTGGTGAGCGCGAGAGTAATCAGACAGACCAGGTAGGCAACAGACGGGCAGACAAAGTACAAAATCGGCAGGCAGATTCAGAGAGAAGTTCAGGCAATAGGTCGGCAACGAGATCAGATAGGCAACGGTACAGAATCGAAAGGCAGAGATCTAGGTCAGTATCCAGGCAGAGGGTCGGCAACAGAACAAAAGGGTAAGGTACAGAATCAGGAGGCAGAGAGAGTAGTCAGAGGTGACAGGCAAACAGTCATACACAAAATATCAATACAATGAAATAATAATTGTAGTCTAAGGGCCTGATTCACAAAGTGGTGCAAACACTTTGCACGCCTGTGAAAAGCCCTTTATCACGCCTAAACTTAGTTTAGGCGTGATCTGAAGGAATTCGCGCGAACTCCCGCGCGCAAAGTTTTGCGCACGCAGCACACCGCGCTACGCGCGCAGCGCACCGTGCTTCACGTGAGGCGCCCATTAAACCCTATGGGACTTTGCGTGCGGGAGCTTCGTGCGAATTATAGCACAAAGCGATGATAACTTTGCTAGTGCAAAGGTTATCACGCCTAAAGTCTTTTAGGCGTGATAACTGAGTTATCACCGCTTTGTGAATCAGGCCCAAAGTGTGTAATCCCCGGGTTCCTGCCGGATCAATGCACACAAGGATCTATCTAGGTCTGAGCGCTAACACTGAGTATTCGCAACAGCAGACAACGAGCTACTGACAGCTCGCTGTCTTTATGCAAGGCAGGGAACCTCCAGGGCCCGCCCCGACCAACCGAGCCAATAAGCGCTGCGGAGCGCTGATCGTGACGTCAGCCGACCCTCAGGTCAGCTGACGCGTCTCCGTGCGGCATAAAGGTCCCGCCGCTGCGTCCTACTAGGTTGAGCGGTGGGGATAGTGGCGGTCCCGCTGCTTCCCGCTACCCCGTCACTCGTTACACTGTGATCCTGTACTGCCTTATGGTAGGTGTGGTCCTGTACTGCCTTATGGTAGGTGTGGTCCTGTACTGCCTTATGGTAGCCGTATACCTGTACTGCCTTATGGTAGGCAGGGCCCTGTACTGCCTTATGGTAGGCGTGGTCCTGTACTGCCTTATGGTAGGTGTGGTCCTGTACTGCCTTATGGTAGGCGTGGTCCTGTACTGCCTTATGGTAGGTGTGGCCCTGTACTGCCTTATGGTAGGTGTGGCCCTGTACTGCCTGCCTTATGGTAGGTGTGGCCCTGTACTGCCTTATGGTAGGTGTGGTCCTGTACTGCCTTATGGTAGCCGTATACCTGTACTGCCTTATGGTAGGTGTGGCCCTGTACTGCCTTATGGTAGGCGAGGTCCTTTACTGCCTTATGGTAGGTGTGGTCCTGTACTGCCTTATGGTAGGTGTGGCCCTGTACTGCCTTATGGTAGGTGTGGCCCTGTACTGCCTTATGGTAGGTGTGGTCCTGTACTGCCTTATGGTAGCCGTATACCTGTACTGCCTTATGGTAGGCAGGGCCCTGTACTGCCTTATGGTAGGCGTGGTCCTGTACTGCCTTATGGTAGGTGTGGTCCTGTACTGCCTTATGGTAGGCGTGGTCCTGTACTGCCTTATGGTAGGTGTGGTCCTGTACTGCATCGTCATTCCCATCTCACCACCACAGACCTGCATATTTTCCGACACTGAAGGGGTGGCGCCCCAGATGTGGTAAAAATATAAAGTTTGGCCTGCCTTAACCTCCTTGCCGGTTATCCCGAGCTCAGCTCGGGGTAACCTGTGCAGGAGGATTTCTCAGGCCCCACTGGGCCGATTTGCATAATTTTTTTCCCTACACGCAGCTAGCACTTTGCCAGCTGCGTGTGGTACGCGATCGCCGCCGCTACCCGCTGATCCGCGGCTACCCGCCGTGCTGAGCCGCCCCCCCCCCCCCCGCTCCAGACCCCTGCGCAGCCTGGCCAATCAGTGCCAGGCAGCGCTGAGGGGTGGATCGGGAAGCCCTGCAGGAAATCCCATTCTGAACGCAATTTCCTGCTTACTCTGATCGCCGGAGGCGATTGGAGTGGGTAGGGGGATGCCGCCACTCAGCGGCTATCATGTAGCGAGCCATGGGCTCGCTACATGATTTGAAAAAAAAACAAAACAAAAAAAAAAGTGCTGCGCTGCCTCCTTGCCGGCGGGAATTGGACCGGCAAGGAGGTTAAGTAAGTCAACTGACAGCACAGGCTAAAAATAACAAATGTATCACAAATATTACAGGCAATGCGTTTCGTGGGATGACTCCCGCTTCTCCAGGTCAATATTAATTATTTATTTATTTTTTGCATTTATAAAGTGCCAACATATTACGCAGCGCTGTACATTAGTTTAGGTTACAGACAATATTTAGGGGTGACATACAGCAATATGACAATACAGGAAAACAAGACCAGATCACACAGCATAGTATGAGTACCAGGTAATGCTTAGTCAGTCACTGGATGGAGCATGGAGATCACACAGCACAGTATGAGTACCAGGTAATGCTTAGTCAGTCACTGGATGGGAGCATGGAGATTAGGCAAGTCGAGTTCACTCAGATCCATAGCATGGGTGCACAGGTAGGTGCATGATCAGGCAGGTGCATGATCAGGTAGGACACAAAAGGAGGAGGACCCTGCCCAACGGCTTACAATCTAGAGGGAGAGGTAGGGACACGAAAGGTAGGGGACCAGAGTTCAGCTGCAGCTTTAGAGCAATTATGAGGGGTGGTAGGCCAGAGTGAAAAGGCGAGTTTTGAGGGTCTTCTTGAAGATGTTGAAGGAGGGGGCTGCCCTAATGGGTGGAGGTAGGGAGTTCCATAGTGTTTGAGCAGCTCTTGAGAAGTCCTGGAGGCATGCATGGGACTGGGTGATGCGGGGGGCGGTCAGGCGAAGTTCATTGGAGGAGTGGAGTGAGCGGCTAGGTGTGTACCTCTGGGTAAGATCGGAAATGTAGGTTGGACAGGTTTTGTGGACAGATTTGTAGGTCAGCCACAGTATCTTGAATCTGATTCTGGACTGGATGGGAAGCCAGTGGAGGGATTCACGGAGGGGATCTGCCGTGGTGGATATTAGTGTCTTATTGCGGCACACAAAATAGCATGGAGAAATCTGACCTGTCTTTCTGCTTGATCGATCCACTTGAAAGATTAAACCGATATACACTTATGATCGATTTTTCCCCAAAAAAAGTAAAACAATTTTGAAAAACATTACATTTTTGCTTTTTCCCTGATTTTCCAACGCATCCAATCATTTATTTATCAAAAAATTCAGAAAATTCAATCATTTTTTATTGATCAAAAAACATATATTGTTTAATTTTTTACAAACGATCTGGTAGATTTTTCAGCTTGATTGATTAATTTTCAGAATTCAACCGATATACACGTATGATTAATTTTTCCCATTTTTTTTTTTAAATGAATGAAAAAACATTCAGTTTTTGTATTTTTTCTTAATTTCATTTGAGATTTAATCTTATTTTCAACACATTTGATCAGGTATTTATTGAAAAATTCCAAAATATTGATAGTTCATTTCTTGATAGAATATTTTAATTTGTTTGTACATTTTTCTATAAAATTGATCAATTCCTTTTAAAACACCTTCTTAAAATCACATGATTTGGGTTGAATCGTGGAAGGCCCCTTTTAGGCATAATTAATTTTTAAGAAAGTCTATTAGTTGCATATATAAACAGACTGGTGTTTTACAGGCTAAATACATATATATATATATAATAAAATGTAAAAACGTTCCCGGCGTAGAAGACCACCACGCTGCCTGGTGTTAGGTACAGCCCTGCTCTGTGTTTTCTCCGCAGGGAGAAGCCACATGGGGCCTCCTAAAAGGCTCTTGTTACGCCACTACTAAGTAGTAGGTAAAATATTTATCCCAAGCTGTGGAGTAAAGCGCTGGTCCGTTTCCTTTGCTTATGCAATTCTTCCACTGGTCTTTTGGTGAAGTTCAGTGTTTATTTTCATCAGATGTGGTATGCAGAGGGCCAGCCTCCGTCTCCAGTCTCCATTTGGAGCAGGCCGTTTCCTTCAGCTCCGTAAATCTCTGGAACGCTCTCATAAATCATACAAATTGTAGAAAAATATTGACTGTACGGTTATGAATTCTTCAATGATTTTTAGTAAAGTTTTGAACGCTGACCGTGACCCCAGAATCCATCCGTGGTACGGCGGGAGGGGAGCGGGGGGGCGCCCTGTGTACCCCCTGATGAATTTAGCAGTGCTTTGTGCGGATATCCTGCAGGGATAAAGCTGCCCATAAATCTCAGCCTGTACAGGCCATGTGGCCAAAGCTCTGAACTAAACGGGGAGAAGACAGAGGAACCTGCGGGGTCCATCACTGACAAACCATTGCCAGACAGCTCAGAAAATCCCTTCCTTGCTCAGGGGCGTAACTAGAAATCACTGGGCCCCCCTGCAAATATTTGGATGGGCCCCCCCCCCCCATAGGTGCCAAATAATCGTAATGGGGCAGCGTTTCACTGTAAATTAATTGTAAAGTGGGCAGCATTTTACCAGACAATCGTAATGTGGGCCAGAAAATCGTAATGTGTCCAGAGTTCACCAGAAAATCGTAATGTGGGCCTTTAGAAAATCATAATGTGGGCAGAGTTCACCAGAAAATCGTAATGTGGGCACCAGTCACCAGAAAATTGTAACGTGGACAGCATTCACCAGACAATCGTAATGTGGGCAGCGTTCACCAGAAAATCATAATGTGGGCAGAGTTCACCAGAAAATCATAATGTGGGCAGAGTTCACCAGAAAATCGTAATGTGGGCACCAGTCACCAGAAAATCGTAACGTGAGCAGCAGTCACCAGAAGATTGTAACGTGGACAGCATTCACCAGACAATTGTAATGTGGGCAGCGTTCACCAGAATATCGTAATGTGGGACAGAAAATCGTAATGTGGGCAGAGTTCACCAGAAAATCGCAATGTGGGCAGCAGTCACCAGAAAATCGCCATGTGGGCAGCAGTCACCAGAAAATCGCCATGTGGGCAGCAGTCACCAGAAAATCGCCATGTGGGCAGCAGTCACCAGAAAATTGCCATGTGGGCATCAGTCACCAGAAAATCCTAATGTGGGCAGCAGTCACCAGAATATCGTAATGTGGGCAGCAGTCACCAGAAAATCGCCATGTGGGCACTGGGCAGCAGTCACCAGAAAATCGTCATGTGGGCAGCAGTCACCAGAAAATCGCAATGTGGGCATCAGTCACCAGAAAATCCTAATGTGGGCAGCAGTCACCAGAATATCGTAATGTGGGCAGCAGTCACCAGAAAATCCTAATGTGGGCAGCAGTCAGTCACCAGAATATCATAATGTGGGCAGCACACACCAGAAAATCCTTATGTGGGCAGCAGTCACCAGAAAATCGCAATGTGGGCAGCAGTCACCAGAAAATCGCAATGTGGGCAGCAGTCACCAGAAAATCCTAATGTGGGCAGCATACACCAGAAAATCGTAATGTTGGCAGCAGACACCTGAAAATCGTAATGTGGGCAGCAGACACCTGAAAATCTTAATGTGGGCAGCAGACACCTGAAAATCGTAATGTGGGCAGCAGACACCTGAAAATCTTAATGTGGGCAGCAGACACCAGAAAATCGTAATGTGGGCAGCAGACACCTGAAAATCGCAATGTGGGCAGCAGACACCAGAAAATCGCAATGTGGGCAGCAGACACCAGAAAATCGCAATGTGGGCAGCAGACACCAGAAAATCGCAATGTGGGCAGCAGACACCAGAAAATCATAATGTGGGCAGCAGACACCTGAAAATCGTAATGTGGGCAGCAGACACCTGAAAATCGTAATGTGGGCAGCAGACACCAGAAAATCATAATGTGGGCAGCAGTCACCAGAAAATCGCAATGTGGGCAGCAGACACCAGAAAATCGCAATGTGGGCAGCAGACACCAGAAAATCGCAATGTGGGCAGCAGACACCAGAAAATCGTAATGTGGGCAGCAGACACCTGAAAATCCTAATGTGGGCAGCAGACACCAGAAAATCGTAATGTGGGCAGCGTTCACCAGAAAATCGTAATGTGGGCAGCAGACACCAGAAAATCGCAATGTGGGCAGCAGACACCTGAAAATCGTAATGTGGGCAGCAGACACCTGAAAATCGCAATGTGGGCAGCAGACACCTGAAAATCGTAATGTGGGCAGCAGACACCTGAAAATCCCCCTGCAGAATTTCAGAGCGCCCCCCCCCCCCTGGGGCCCGCTTGTGGCCGGTTTTTGGGGGCTGGAGGGGTGGCAGCATGAGGGGAAAGCCTTGCCCCCCCTCCAGCTAGTGAATGTGTGTGGGCAGCAGCGGCGGCGGCGGGATACATACCTTCTTCCTTGCGTTCCATCGCCGCCTTCTCGCTCTTGCGGCTGACGTCACTTCCGGAAGCGGAAGTGACGTCAGCCGCTAGAGCGAGAAGGCGGCATGGAACGCAAGGAAGAAGGTATGTATCCCGCCGCCGCCCGCACACATTCACTAGCTGGAGGGGGGCGCAGAGGGGAGAGCCCCGAGGTGAGGGAGAGGGGGGAACTTCCCCTCTCCTCGCCGACTGTGGGCAAGGCTTTCCCCTCATGCTGCCACCCCTCCAGCCCCCAAAAAACGGCACCGAGCGGGCCCCAGGGGGGGGGGGGGGGGGGCGGGCCTATTGCTACGCCCCTGTCCTTGCTGTAATCCTGGCCTATAAGCATCTTATTTTCCTTACTGGACTCTCAGTAGTGCGTGTCACGTTATACTTGGCAGGGCTGGACTTCTGTACTCCGGGAGTAATAAGTAACACATAGTGCAGCTGGCCACACCACTAATTACTGAGTCATGTGAGCACGGACTTTCCCTTTATGTGTATCTTTCACTAAATTTATAACAATAATCAGGGTAATCGTCACCCCTCTATAAATCATACAAGAATCAAATTGAAAACAATAACTTGAGGGTCTTACCACTTCACCTTGAGGGGTTTTTCCCCGTAAAAAAACCAGATCAATTTTCACCTGTCAGCACGCCTTCCATTCATTCGCCTATAACTTTATCACTACTTATCACAATGAAACAATCTATATCTTATTTTGTTTCGCCACCAATTACACTTTCTTTAGGGGGGGGGGGGGTACTTTTTGCTAAGAATTAATTTATTCTAAATGTGTTTTATCAGGAAAAATAAGAAAAAAAATTGAAAAAATTCATTAATTCTCAGTTTTCACACATTATAGTTTTAAAATAATACATGCTACCGTAATTAAACCCCACACATTATATTTGCCCATTTGTTCCGGTTATTGCAATGTTAACATTTTTCCGTAATACGTTTGGCGCTAATATTCTATTTGGAAATAAAGGTGCATTTTTCAGTTTTGCGTCCATCATTTATTACAAGCCCATAATTTAAAAAGTAACAGTAATATACCCTCTTGACCTACATATTAAAAAAGTTCAGTCCCTAAGCTAACTACTTATGTATATTTTATTATATATGCATACAATATATATATATATATATATATATAAATGTAAATGAGCGGATTGCACATGTCCAGAGAGTTCATTCGGTAGCTAGTAAAAGTTGAGGTGTTTTGAATTTCCTTTTTTCCCATTTAGTTGACTCTTGGGTTTTTGGTGTAGTTCCCACTAGACTGCTAATAAAAACTGGCATATTTGCATGGTTAGAGTAGGACTCACCAGATTGGGGACATTTGGCGCAGTTGGTGAGCTTAAGCACGTTAAAGCGTAACAAAGAGCCCCTGTCACTGTTTTCCTGTTGTGTGCTGCAGCCCCTCTGTATTTATATATAGTGATGTTGCGAACTTTCGATTTTCGAAGGTTCGGTTCGCGGAAAAGTTCGCGAACCGCAATAGACTTCAATGAGGAGGCGAACTTTGAAAACTAGAAAAAATTATGCTGGCCACAAAAGTGATGGAAAAGATGTTTCAAGGGGTCTAACACCTGGAGGGGGGCATGGCGGAGTGGGATACATGCCCAAAGTCCCGGGGAAAAATCTGGATGTGACGCAAAGCAGCGTTTTAAGGGCAGAAATCACATTGAATGCTAAATTGCAGGCCTAACGTGCTTTCAAACATCTTGCATGTGTATACATCAATCAGGGAGTGTAATTAAGGTACTGCTTCACACTGACACACCAAACTCACTGTGTAACGCACCGCAAACAGCTGTTTGCGTAGTGACGGCCGTGCTGGACTGGTGTGCACCATGGCCAGAGTGCAGGTTTTGGTGGCTTTACAGCCCATATGGTCGCCGGGCTGTGGTAGCTCAATGATAGAACAACAGTGACTGTCCAGCTGATCAAATTTGGTCTGTCCACAATGAAGCAACAACCTTATTATCTTCTTGTATGTAGGTAGGCATAGGTAGGAGTCCCAGTATAGGTAGGTAGGCATAGGTAGGTGTCTCAGTAGTTAGCTAGGCATAGGTAGGAGTCCTAGTATAGGTAGGTAGACATAGGTAGGAGTCCTAGTATAGGTAGGTAGGCATAGGTAGGAGTCCCATTATAGGTAGGTAGGCATAGGTAGGAGTCCCAGTATAGGTAGGTAGGCATAGGTACGAGTCCCAGTATAGGTAGCTAGGTGCCTCAGTAGTTAGCTAGGCAAAGGTAGGAGACCCAGTATAGGTAGGTAAGCATAGGTAGGTGTTCCAGTAGTTAGCTAGGCATAGGTAGGAGTCCCAGTATAGGTAGGTAGGCATAGGTAGGTCCCCTAGTATGGGTAGGTAGGTAGGTAGGTGTCCCCGTATAGGTAAGTAGGTGCCCCAGTAGTTAGGTAGGCATAGGTAGGAGTCCCAGTATAGGTAGGTAGGCATAGGTAGGTCCCCTAGTATAGGTAGGTAGGTAGGTAGGTGTCCCCGTATAGGTAAGTAGGTGCCCCAGTAGTTAGGTAGGCATAGGTAGTTGTCCCAGTATAGATAGTTAGGCATAGGTAGGTGTCCCAGTAGTTAGCTAGGCATAGGTAGGAGACCCAGTATAGGTAGGTAGGCATAGGTAGGTCCCCTAGTATGGGTAGGTAGGTAGGTGTCCCCGTATAGGTAAGTAGGTACCCCAGTAGTTAGGTAGGCATAGGTAGGTGTCCCAGTAGTTAGCTAGGCATAGGTAGGAGACCCAGTATAGGTAGGTAGGCATAGGTAGGTCCTCTAGTATAGGTAGGTGTCCCCGTATAGGTAAGTAGGTGCCCCAGTAGTTAGGTAGGCATAGGTAGGTGCCTCAGTAGTTAGCTAGACATAGGTAGGAAACCCAGTATAGATAGGTAGGTCCCCTAGTATAGGTAGGTAGGTGTCCCCGTATAGGTAAGTAGGTGCCCCAGTAGTTAGGTAGGCATAGGTAGGTGTCCCAGTATAGGTAGTTAGGCAGGGCTGGCTGGGTCAGTAATAATAATTACCAAGGTCCAGCTGCAACAGATAGGGCTGTATAATGTCAGTGTCAGTGAGCAACACACACAAAAAAAACCACATCAGGAAAACATTAGCTCTTAAAAGAGCTGTTGAGGGGTGCTATTTTAGCAATAACAATCAGCCAGGAGCAAGCCAAGTGCCTAACTAATCTGTCCCTAGAAGAACAAGTCTGCAGCAGCTCTCCCTAGTTTGTCTAATAGCAGGCAGACGAGTGACTGTAATGGCCGCCGGAGGCTGCCTTATATAAGGGGGGGGGGGGGGGGCTACAATGTGCCTGCTGACTGTGATGCAGAGGGTCAAAGTTGACCCTCATAGTGCATTATGGGGTGAATCGAACTTCCGCAAACATTTGCCTGGTGCAGGCGAACGCGAACTCCCAAACTTCGCCTGGAACCATTTGCCGGCGAACCGTTCGGTACATCTCTCTCTCTCTCTATATATATATTTTTTTTTTTTCTTTACAAACATTTTTTGAGGGTACCTATTGGGGAGTATTGGAGGTAAGGGGTTAATTTTAAATGTAAAAATATGTCTTTTAATAAAAAACATGTTTTAGATGTAATTTTACTATTTGGCCACAAGATGTCCTGGCACATAAGTTTCCTATGCACAATATTAGCACGCAAAGAGGAAGCTATGCGTGGACGTAAAAGTATCGGCTTTTGTGAATGAGACGCCGTCTCATGGATGGCCATGGTCATTCACACGGGGACTGAAAGAGACACTGAAGCGGATAAAAAAAAATGACATAATGAATTGATTGTGTAGTACGGATAATTACTAGAACATTAGTTGCAAAGAAAATATTCACATATTTTTATTTTCAGTTATATAGTGTTTTTTTTTTTTTTATAACATTTCATCATTCTCTAATATTTGCAGTTTACACACTACTCAGCATTCTAAATGATTTTACAGAGCAGGCCAGTGAACTATTGACCTGTCCTCTGGAGAGAAAAACAAAAAATACAGTGACACAGACACTGGAGCTAATAAGCTTCAGAAGACAGAGCTCTCTGCCACTTTGAAAGTTGTGGAGCTCAGTGGCTCTTTTGCATAGATAACAAATGGAGTTTCTTAACCCTTCCTGTACTGGAAACAATGTTCGACTCATATCTGTGCTCCTAATGTTTTATTTCTTAGCTGTACTACACATACACAATTCATTATATCATAATTTTTTCCCGCTTCAGTGTCTCTTAAAGATCAATGATTAGGAATGATCGGCTAATGATCGGCGGCGGGGCGGGAGCGCGGGGTTGGGGGGAGGGCGTGCAGGGAGGTGAGCGGGGAGGGACGTAGTAGCTACGATCATGCAAGGAGATATGGCACTTTGTAGGGTCGTAGTTACTCGTCCCGGGGAAGTGGTTAAAGGCCAAATACCAATATATAGTAACAAACATCGCTTTTTATTACAATAATCCTAAATATTTCAATGTGACGCAGCACAATAAAGATGTCCTTGTGTCCCGTGAAGTGACGTATAGCATAGCCGGGGCCTAGAAAGGTGTCCAACCAATTGCCACTTCTCAATAGACTGGAAACCTGACTGACCTGTTTCTGGGGTACGTCAGCTTCACTTTCTAGCTGGCTTCCTTTCTATCTGAACGGACGTACGTTTGCTGCAGGTTCTCCGCTTCACACAGCCTAGAGCAGTGATGGCTAACCTTGGCACTCCAGCTGTGACAAAACTACAAATCCCATCATGCCTCTGCCTCCCCGAGTTATGCTTAGAGCTGTCAGAGTTTTGCAATGCCTCATGGGACTTGTACTTCCACCACAGCTGGAGTGCCAAGGTTAGCCATCATTGGCCTAGAGTCATTTCCTAGCAGGTTACTTTCTTGGCGCCACCATAGCTGCTAATGACATTGTGGGCTATGCCGGTGTCACAGTCGCATCTTGGGGGCACCTTGTACCCCAAATCCCTGATTCTCCTCCCATTTCCCTGCAGTGCCCTTTACTGAGCATGTGCATCACTCTTGTGGGGGTGGGTGCCACCCATCCTTGCAAGGTTACGCCCCTTCTGGAGCCTGCAGGCGTGGCTTGGAATTACAGATTAAACCAGCGCAGCCGCATTGAAGAGAAATTCAAAATGTCTTCTTCCGATAGCCAAATGTTCAGCTTTTCACTAATAACTGCCTAGCTTCATATTAATATTCCCCTCCTGGACTCCCGGCCAAGACACACATCAGCAGGGCACATTCTTGGCGGCCAAATTCCCATCGACGGCATGAGAAGGAATAGAGGCTTTGCAGGTCCCCAGTACCCCATCATTTCCCTTTGTGAGAGCCCTGCTGTTTCCAGCGCTGCAGCATATTTCTGGTGCTGCTTTTGGCTTCCTGGTCAGCAGGAATAACATATAGCAGCTTTGCAATGAATGTATCCAGCCCGGTGAGCCGGTTTCATCCATGGCGTTCTCTGGCGTAGCCGGCCGTTTATGGCTTCATTTTATTTGCACGTCCGAGCTTGTCCTGCGCGGCCGCTGCAGAATGTGTTAGCGCTTTATAAATAAACATGCAGATAGATTTCTACCTCTGCAAACTGGAGCCACATGAAACAGCCATAAAAAAATAAACACTGGAGGTTTAGCTTCTCTGACGTGACTGGTGCAAATTACCCAAATTACCTGGCCTGCCAATGTGCAAAATCCATTCCTCAACATTGTTTGAAATAATCTCACCAGCAGGTCTTGCGTGAAACCACCCGTATATCACCAACCCTGCTGCAAGCTTAACCCATTCCTCCTCTCATCGACCAACAAGCGGGAAATAAATCCATCAGAAAGCAATGGGCGGATTACGGCTACTTTCTACCTATTACAGCCGGACTCCGGAAATGTTTTACTTTCTGTTTTGGGGAATGATGGAAATGGCTTTTGGGATTTTAGTGTCCTCCTCAGATGGGACAGTTTTCTATGCTTACTGCTCCTGCACACAGAGGTATAGAGGTGGCACAAAGTGTGTGTGGGTGATGGGCGGGAGGAGGGATGATAATGGACATTAAATGACAAGGATAGAGGGGGTACAGAGAACAGTGGCAAAGATGTGGCACAAAGCTGTGTGGGGAGCCCTGCCTAACCATGGATATTACATGGAGAGAAGGAGAGGGTGGGCACAGAGACGAGGGGTATAGTGGTGGTACAGAAGAAGAGGGCCTGTCTGGCCGTGGATATTACATGGAGAGAAGGAGAGGATGGGCACAGAGACGAGGGGTATAGTGGTGGTACAGAAGAAGAGGGCCTGTCTGGCCGTGGATATTACATGGAGAGAAGGAGAGGATGGGCACAGAGACGAGGGGTATAGTGGTGGTACAGAAGAAGAGGGCCTGTCTGGCCGTGGATATTACATGGAGAGAAGGAGAGGGTGGGCACAGAGACGAGGGGTATAGTGGTGGTACAGAAGAAGAGGGCCTGTCTGGCCGTGGATATTACATGGAGAGAAGGAGAGGGTGGGCACAGAGACGAGGGGTATAGTGGTGGTACAGAAGAAGAGGGCCTGTCTGGCCGTGGATATTACATGGAGAGAAGGAGAGGGTGGGCACAGAGACGAGGGGTATAGTGGTGGTACAGAAGAAGAGGGCCTGTCTGGCCATGGATATTACATGGAGAGAAGGAGAGGATGGGCACAGAGACGAGGGGTATAGTGATGGTACAGAAGAAGAGGGCCTGTCTGGCCGTGGATATTACATGGAGAGAAGGAGAGGGTGGGCACAGAGACGAGGGGTATAGTGATGGTACAGAAGAAGAGGGCCTGTCTGGCCGTGGATATTACATGGAGAGAAGGAGAGGGTGGGCACAGAGACGAGGGGTATAGTGGTGGTACAGAAGAAGAGGGCCTGTCTGGCCGTGGATATTACATGGAGAGAAGGAGAGGGTGGGCACAGAGACGAGGGGTATAGTGGTGGTACAGAAGAAGAGGGCCTGTCTGGCCATGGATATTACATGGAGAGAAGGAGAGGGTGGGCACAGAGACGAGGGGTATAGTGGTGGTACAGAAGAAGAGGGCCTGTCTGGCCATGGATATTACATGGAGAAAAGGAGAGGGTGGGCACAGAGACGAGGGGTATAGTGGTGGTACAGAAGAAGAGGGCCTGTCTGGCCGTGGATATTACATGGAGAGAAGGAGAGGGTGGGCACAGAGACGAGGGGTATAGTGGTGGTACAGAAGAAGAGGGCCTGCCTAGCCATGGATATTACATGGAGAGAAGGAGAGGGTGGGCACAGAGACGAGGGGTATAGTGGTGGTACAGAAGAAGAGGGCCTGTCTGGCCGTGGATATTACATGGAGAGAAGGAGAGGGTGGGCACAGAGACGAGGGGTATAGTGGTGGTACAGAAGAAGAGGGCCTGTCTGGCCATGGATATTACATGGAGAGAAGGAGAGGGTGGGCACAGAGACGAGGGGTATAGTGGTGGTACAGAAGAAGAGGGCCTGCCTAGCCATGGATATTACATGGAGAGAAGGAGAGGGTGGGCACAGAGACGAGGGGTATAGTGGTGGTACAGAAGAAGAGGGCCTGTCTGGCCATGGATATTACATGGAGAGAAGGAGAGGGTGGGCACAGAGACGAGGGGTATAGTGGTGGTACAGAAGAAGAGGGCCTGTCTGGCCATGGATATTACATGGAGAGAAGGAGAGGGTGGGCACAGAGACGAGGGGTATAGTGGTGGTACAGAAGAAGAGGGCCTGTCTGGCCATGGATATTACATGGAGAGAAGGAGAGGGTGGGCACAGAGACGAGGGGTATAGTGGTGGTACAGAAGAAGAGGGCCTGTCTGGCCGTGGACACTGAATTAGGAGTAGGGAGGGGCATAGAGACAGGGGGCATAGGGGTGGCATAAATAAGGGGGAGGGGCTTTCTGGCAGTGGAGAGAGCGGGGACAGAGACAAGCAGCATATAGACAAAACAAGAGAGGGGGCATTCAAAGTGTTGCCAAGGGCCGAGTGATTTCTGGTTCTGCCCCTGGAACAGATGCCTCCAATAGCAGCATGGCCGCTGTAGGCCTATAGCTGTGATGCCTGTGGGCACTCGGAGAGGGGAGTGACCCGCCTTTCCATCATGAGGCGCCTGTAGGCACATGCCTACCCTGCCTTATGGAAAATCCGGCCCTGGGTGCCCCTTAGTATTAAGTAGCCAGAAGTACCTTATTCAGTAGCTAGAGGTGCCCCAGACTGAAGGGAGATCTAGTAAGTGGAATGCCGAGAGGAGAGAGGCACTCGGAGAGGGGAGTGAGCCGCCTTTTTATCATGAGGCACCTGTAGGCACATGCCTACACTGCCTTATGGAAAATACGGCCTTGGCTGCAGCTCTGACCACTTATTATACAAACACACTCTGTGCTGCAGGAGATGAAGACACAGGTAGAAAGTTCTGCATATAAAAGTTTGCAGTGACATTTCCTGCAATAGTTATGGAGTCTGTCCATTGTACAGTGACAGTACAGACATTGCTCAATGAACAATATCAGTGCTATTTTCATATATGACCCCCGGCCCGCACGTGACGGGCTGTGGACACAAGCACGTTCATAGACAAATAAGTCCAGGGAAAAGTCCTTTCCATGAAACCAATATCCGATGTGAAGGTAACTGAACAGTTCCAAAGGTGCTACTTGACAATTCTTCCACAATTCTCAATTACAGATTCCCTGCAACTTATACAATGTCTCACCATGGATGGGTTGGTTGTGATCCATGACTCCTATGACTTAATGTCTCACGCTCTCCTGCCTTTGCTATGTGTACCACAACCAATTCCGGGTACGTCACTCTACAGCGTACTCGGCGAATAAACTGATTCTGATTCTGATCCAGCCACAATTTAAAGGCCGTGGAACGTTACCAACCCGGAATAAACAGGCCACAGGAACCACAGGAAGTAATGGTAAGCAGGATGCAATCAAAGCTGCAGAATAAAATACAACGTCCCACAATCAGCCATGTTTCACTAGGGACTTCAGCCATGAGAGAAGAAGGTGGTCTGAGAGCCACAAGAGAGTGGCCACCATCTAATGCAGCAGGAACGGTGTTTGGAATTTCCAGGAAAACCGAGGATCTACTCTTTACAGCATTCCTCCATTGTATACCAGCTTACCAGAATCCACAATGTATGTCTCTTAGTGGTGTGTGACCTTGTACGGGGAAGCAAGTCCTATCTTCCCATCAGAACAGGGCAGGAGCGCTTGCAGAACCGGTGGCATAAAGACCAGGTGTGTGACTAGGGTGGTACAGCAGCGCTCCCACAGGCTGAGCCTGGAACTACAATGACTCAATGCCCAGTCTTAGAGTACATACACACGGCATACAACTGTCTTTAGCTGCGAGGCAGGAACTAAAGACAGACGATGGCAGAGTGCGGTTTTCAGCGACAATTTGCACCAGCAACAATTGTACACACGCGACAACATACTGAGTGATCTCACAACAGAAGCAGTCTGCCACGGGCCTGTAAAGTGATCATCGTCATCTGCTTCCAAGCTGTCCATAAGCTGTCCGTCTTTCAGACGTTCATACACACAACACAACAACTCTAATTTGCACTACAAAAGTTGTACGTGATCAGACGGATTGATCTCTCATGCTAGGGCTTGTCGGCAGACAGTCTTTGTCATGCGCTGTGTACTCACGGAGCAATAGTTGCAAAAACCATTCTCCGTCACCTGTTTTGAGATGGCGTGTGTATTTGTATGCCGTGTGTATTTCTATGCCGTGTATATGTGCCTTTATATAGCAGACGTTGGTAACTGATCGGGTAGTCAGACGGGCCAAGGTCAAGATACAGAATACAAAGCAGGCAGACCCTAAGTTGGGTAACAGGAGCTGGCACTCACAACAAGCTGCAATAGAACAGCACTAGACACGGAAAAGACCCTTTGGCCCAAACTGTGTCACGTGCACTGTGTGTACACACAAGAACGCACACGCAAACATGCAGTCACGTACGCATGGCTGAACATGCACCAACAGACATTCCTCATGTGTGCACATGCACAGCGCTCACACCAACGCGCCGTACACTGCCAGCGTTTATGTCCCATGCCAATATGACACACGTGTGCACAAACCGCCACACCCCCATGCATGAGAGTCCAACCGTATTCGCCAGGACACCTGCCGGCATCCGCCTCTACCAGCCGCCTAGCCTGGACAGCTAACTGAGCGTGACAGTAGGATATGCCAAGGTCTCCCCAGCAACAAACAGTTAATGTACAGTATATATGAGCGTTCTTTGTTCTTGGCAGAGATGGGGCAGAACCAGGAGCCTCTTTGTAATTCAGCCTATATTACCTTGTCATATGCATTAACTCAGACAGCCCTTATGCGCAATACATAAAATTGCCGTCATTTTGCGCTCTTTTGTCTTGTTGCGTTCTCGTGAAGAGGTATCGCTGTCTATCTCCCTCTCTTTATATCTCTTTTTTTCTTTTGCCTTTTTGATGTTCTTCTTTTAAACTTTTCTGCATGTAAGTGAAAGGTGTTTATATTCAAATAGCGGCTGGGAAATCTTCATTTTCCTCTAAGTCTACAAGCCATTTGCAGCGATTCAGCCACTTTCCTCCACTTTCCCCGCTGCTCTGTGGGTGATTGGTGTATGTGATGTGTTTGAGATATTAAGCTAACCGCGCGAGATTACCAACACATCTGCACAGCAAATTACAGCCCACCCATTACAGGAGACAAAAGACGCCAATTACGCCTCTTTATAATAGGAAGCGCCACATACGGTATGTAGCCGAAACACCGGCGTGTACTCACAGAGCCGGAATACAGAGACCCCGAGGAGACAGCAAAATGTCCACTGACCCCATCTGGATAGGGCTCTGCCTCTAACACAGGAGACCTGGGCTCAAATCTCAGCTCACATTGTTCAGCAAGCCAGCACCTATTCAGTAAGGAGAGCTTGGGCAAGACTCCCTAACACTTCTACTGCCTGTACAGAGCCCCTAGAGGCTGCAGCTCAGGCGCTTTTGAGTCTGCCAGTTGAAAAACGAGATATACAGTGGCTTGCAAAAGTATTCAGCCCCCTTGAAGTTTTCCACATTTTGTCACATTACTGCCACAAACATGAATCAATTTTATTGGAATTCCACATGAAAGACCAACACAAAGTGGTGTACACGTGAGAAGTGGAACGGAAATCATACATCATTCCAAACATTTTCTACAAATAAATAACTGCAAAGTGGTGTGTGCGTAATTATTCGGCCCCCTTTGATCTGAGTGCAGTCAGTTGCCCATAGACATTGCCTGATGAGTGCTAATGACTAAATAGAGTGCACCTGTGTGTAATCTAATGTCAGTACAAATACAGCTGCTCTGTGAGGGCCTCAGAGGTTGTCTAAGAGAATATTGGGAGCAACAACACTGTGAAGTCCAAAGAACACACAAGACAGGTCAGGGATCAAGTTATTGAGAAATTTAAAGCAGGCTTAGGCTACAAAAAGATTTCCAAAGCCTTGAACATCCCACGGAGCACTGTTCAAGTGATCATCCAGAAATGGAAGGAGTATGGCACAACTGTAAACCTACCAAGACAAGGCCATCCACCTAAACTCACAGGCCGAACAAGGAGCGCTGATCAGAAATGTAGTCAGGAGGCCCATGGTGACTCTGGACGAGCTGCAGAGATCTACAGCTCAGGTGGGGAAATCTATCCATAGGATAACTATTAGTCATGCACTGTACAAAGTTGGCCTTTATGGAAGAGTGGCAAGAAGAAAGGCATTGTTAACAGAAAGTATAAGAAGTCCCGTTTGCAGTTTGCCACAAGCCATGTGGGGGACACAGCAACCATGTGGAAGAAGGAGCTCTGGTCAGATGAGACCAAAATGGAACTTTTTGGCCAAAATGCAAGACGCTATGTGTGGCAGAAAACTAACACTGCACATCACTCAGAACACACCATCCCCACCATCAAATATGGTGGTGGCAGCATCATGCTCGGGGGGTGCTTCTCTTCAGCAGGGACAAGGAAGCTGGTCAGAGTTGATGGGAAGATGGATGGAGCCAAATACAGGGCAAACTTGGAAGAAAACCTCTTGGAGACTGCAAAAGACTTGAGACTGGGGCGGAGGTTCACCTTCCAGCAGGACAATGACCCTAAACATAAAGCCAGGGCAACAATGGAATGGTTTAAAACAAAACATATCTATGTGTTAGAATGGCCCAGTCAAAGTCCAGATCTAAATCCAATCGAGAATCTGTGGCAAGATCTGAAAACTGCTGTTCACAAACGCTGTCCATCTAATCTGACTGAACTGGAGCTGTTTTGCAAAGAAGAACCTATACTGGGGGTGACTACCTATACTGAGGGGACACCTTGGCTGCCTATACTGAGGGGACACCTTGGCTGCCTATACTGGGGGGACACCTTGGCTGCCTATACTGAGGGGACACCTTGGCTGCCTATACTGAGGGGACACCTTGGCTGCCTATACTGAGGGGACACCTTGGCTGCCTATACTGGGGGGACACCTTGGGTATCTTTACTGGGGAAACACCTTGGCTACCTATACTGGGGGTGACTAGAGATGTTGCAAGCATCAAATTTTGGGTTCGCGAACAGCTAACACGAACTTCTGCAAATGTAAACCCGGCGAAATTTGGGCAGGCAAATTTTAAAACCTCCAGGGACTGTTTCTGGTCACAAAAGTGATGGTAAAGTTGTTTCAAGGGGCCTAACACCTGGACTGCGGCATGCCGGAGGGGGATACATGGCAAAAGTCCCACCAAAAATTACAGAGTTGACACAGTCGTGTTTTAATCGCTAAAGGGCAGAAATCACATTACATTCCTACAAATAATACACTGGAGTGGTTCTGTGCCTGCAAGTTAATGAGGCAACAGCAGTAGTGTGCACACAGCTCTGGGGGTCAGTGGGCTGTGGAGTGTCACACAGAGAGATACAATATTACTATCAGAATACAGTGACATAATAATGCACTGGAGTGGTTCTGTGCCTGCAAGTTAATGAGGCAACAGCAGTAGTGTGCACACAGCTCTGGGTGTCAGTGGGCTGTGGGGTGTCTCACACAGAGAGATGTAATAGTACTATCAGAATACAGTGAAATAATAATGCACTGGAGGGGTTCTGTGCCTGCAAGTTAATGAGGCAACAGCAGTAGTGTGCACAGCTCTGGGTGTCAGTGGGCTGTGGGGTGTCACACATATAGTGGCTGGATGGTGTACTGGTTAAGGGCTCTGCCTCTGACATGGGAGACCTGGGTTCGAATCTCGGCTCTGCCTGTTCAGTAAGCCAGTAATTCAGTAAGGAGTTCATTGGGCAAGACTCCCTAACACTGCTACTGCCTACTGAGTGCGCTCTAGTGGCTGCCTCGCAAGCGCTTTGAGTCCGACAGGAGAAAGGCGCTATACAAATACTGCCATTATTATTATTATATAAAACACACAGGAGACCGATGTGCTAGCCCTCAATAGGGCTGTTTGGGGTGCTTTCACAGCAAGTGAGGAAGAAGAACACAGGCCTAGCTAATGCTTTCCCTACCTACTGTATAAACTGTATGTTATCCAAATTCTACAAAGCAACCGTGGAGGGTGAGGATGGGGTGGGGCTGCGGCGGATGGGATCCTTGCCTACAGGACTTTGTCCCGGCACTGGCTGCATGTCACCTGATGCTGATGGCCAGGTCCGATGCTTCCATAGGGTCAACTGGGCATTTACCCACGGTCCCAATGTCCTTAGGGGCCCAAAAGTCAGGGACTCCAGAGGCCATAGGTTTACTGTCAGTGCTATGTGACAGTGAGTGCCTCAGTGCTTGGTCCACTACATATTCAGGTGGCTGTAGGAAACCCACTGCTAGCAGCTCCCCAATGTCAGTGAATCGTACATGACTTGGGCGGAGCTTTGAGACATGACTTTGTCATGTTTACCTTGTTGTGTTTTTTTCAGCTGGCAGGTGCCAGCAACCAGTCACACTTCACTCAGAGCACCTGATCTGCTGCATGCTTGTTCAGGGGCTATTGCTAAAAGTATTAGAGGCAGGGGATCGGCAGGGCTGCCAGGCAACTGGTATTCTTTAACAGGAGATAAATATGGCAGCCTCCATATCTGTTTTGCTTCAGGTTTTCTTTAAGTGGTGAGACTACTGACTACTGACTGAGACTACTGACATTGTAGGTCACCGAAATGGACTTGACATCGGTGTTTGTAGCTGATATACTCAGTTTTCCTTGGGTAGTGGGGGAGGGAGGCAGCGGTAAAGTATGTTAGTGAGATACTGCCCCTATCTTCTTTAGTTATGTTGCCCACACGTCACACCGGGAAGCAGAATCATTTGTAGCGTATGTCTTCCCCGGGGCTGCCAGCGTTTGACCTCAGCTGATGCTCCTGTATATCACACGGACACACGCGTGTGCGGCGGGCACGATATGGTTTATGTGTCCCTGGAAGACAAGGACACGGCTACACGTCTTCCAGGTCAGACGGGACAAATTGACATTGATCAGGTCCATTAACCTGGTAGATAAGGGTCCTTCCATCATTAGACGGGTAGAGTGGAGCTATCATAGCCCATTATGTGGACAGGTAGGGTGGTCTATTATGACAGGTAATGAGGCCAGCTGACTGAATGAACAATTGCGCTCTTCTCGTTACTCTGCTTTCTTTCTTACATCAAACCGATACAGACAGAAAAATGAACACATCATAAACCAGACCAATAGATGCAGCAGGAAAACATTCACAGACATCGTAGTGGGTCATTTCACTTTGGGAATTCTTGCCTAATTTTCACAATTCTGATTCTGATTGCAACTACGATTTTTAAAACCAATCTTGATTTCTCCCAATTTTCACAAGTTACATAAAGCTACATTTTCCGAATCCATTACAGTATTCTCACCTAACTAGTGAAAGTATGTTTGTGGTAAACGCAGGACTGGTGCTACCATACGGCACCCTGGGTAATTGCCCCCTAGCCCAAGCTGGCTGCCGGGCCCCTTTAGGTCACAGTTAGGGGAGCACAGTTAAGTTGGGGGGTGTCTTGGGGGGCCCTACAGCCGACTTGGTGCCCGGGAAGGGGGGAAGGAGAGGAACGGGCAGCAACAAAAGACCCCTATTACAGCTTTAGGGAGGGGGTCTGTTAGGGGTTGCTAGAACCGTCCCTGGGTAAACATGCCACGTGTCTGCTGAGTATTGATGAGAGAATATGGCCATGTTCGTTCTGCCATCATTTTTCACACAGAAGAGGATGTTTGTGAAAATATACACATATTAGGTAGAGATGGTACAACTTTCACATAATCGTAGCTTTGCATCGTAACTCGCAATAGCAATGCAAAATCCTAATGCAAAATTTCTGGGGGGAAAAGCATAATTAATTTTGTAAACGTAATCAGAGACCGTAATTGTGCATAATTTTTGCGTAATTTTGAGCCGACTTTAGCCGTCAGTTGCGAAGCCCCCATAGATGCCCTGTCACTAGTGCTATTGTTTACAGGGAAGAGTGGGAACAAGGGAAAAAAATTATTTTTCAAAAACTCTAGTTTCTGAGAACTTTAAAAAATAGAAAGGAAAAATGGTTTTTAAACTCAGAAAAATTACTAATTAAAAAACATTTTTCCTTTGCATTTTTATAATGTATTTTCTCAAAAACTTCAAAGACTTTTTTCCTACCTGTACCCACGATTCTCCTTTACATACACAGCCAGTTTGGGGATGATAATTCGCATGTATGGGGCCTTGCTATAGTCATCTGCTAAAGTCAGCACAAAATGATGTGAAAATTACAAATGTGTTACACAAAATCAATTGAATGTCTAAATCGTAATTACTTATGGTCATAACTGTGGGGATTGGTGTAATGGTAATAAGCAGATTATCATCATCTATATAGCTGAGAGTGCGTCTGCCTATGCGGATACATTGCCGCCATCTCCTGCTGCCCTCCCTGCCCCCCCACCTGTCACCCTTACCCATGCGTGACAGCATGAGTGAGGGTGACAGCAGGTGTGAGGCAGGGAGGGCAGCGGGAGCTGATGTGCTCTCAGCTATAGCTGAGAGCTGCCGTGGGGAGTGACGTGTGTGGCGGCGGCCGCCGGGAGATCTTCAATCAATGTGAAGAAGATTACAACTTAGAGGATATTGGCGTGGGACCTTTTCCCAAGGATATCGGCGTGTGAACATTTTTTTAAAGGTAAAGTAAGTATTTCTGGTTAATTGAGAATATTGAAGGACGTTTTTTGTTGTTGTGTTTTTATTTCATTTTACTCTTTATGGAAATGAGTAAGGGAGGGGTCTACATTCCTTCCATATTCAGAAAACTGTAACGATTGGTGTAGCAACACAGACGTCTGATTATGTGGTGATCTGCAGTATCACCAACAATACAGATGTTATACCTGATTATGTAGTGATCTGCAGAATCACCAATCATGCAAGTATAGCTAGCAAGGTGTATAGTGCTTGGTGCAACAGTAACTGAATAGTTTTGCTAAACCTCACCAGAGGAGCTGGTGGGTACTATTAAAGAGCTAGACAGGCTAGGATCAGCAACAGGCGGGCAGGTACAGTACAAAATCGACAGGCAAGAGAGTAGTGAGATATCAGGCAGAGTTCAGCAACAGAGTCAGATGGGCAGAAGTACAGAATCGATTAGCAAGAGCAGGGTCAGAGGATAGCCAAAGTCATACACAGAATATCTACAGTATATACAGTAATACAATAATCCTAGTCTTGTGTGAAATCCCTGTTTTCCTCCCAGATCAAAGCACACCGGATAGACCTATCTAAGGTCTGAGCGCTAACACATCAGTATTCGCAACAGCAGACAGGTTGCGAGTGAAGACTGAAGGCTTTTGAAGCAGAGGAGACCCCACGGCCGCGCCCCCTACCAATCAACCGATCCGGAGCACCGTGAGCCTCCTCTGATGTCAGCTGACGCGCCTTCTCCCCACATAAAGGTCCTGTCTCCGCGCGCGCGTGATACAACAACCCTATGAACAATGGACAACCCCGTCCTCAGCGTACTAGATGCCAGAGGAATGGGCGAACTCCCAGGGCAGAGAAGCGATGCGGCTGTGGAGACACCCTGCGTGCCCGCAGCCACTGCTTCCATGGATGTTACAGTACCCCCCTTGAGGCGTGGACTCCGGACACGGTCCCCCAGGTCTGTCATGAACTCCTTTTACATTACTCATCCCAGGGAGGGAGGGAGAGGAATCCCCTTTCTTATGAGATTTTAACATGGACCTGTGAAAAGGGTCCACTCTCCTCATTCTGGGAGGCAGGGCCCATATTATGTCACTGGGTGCAACCCTCCAAACTTCAGTCTGTGTCCTCCGAATCTCAGCCGCTGCAACAACCACTTTCTCAGGAAGGATGCTTACTGGGGTAGCGGCCTGCACTGCCTCGGCCTTAAAACATCTAGACAAAGCATCTGCCTTAACGGTTTTACTACCCGGCCTGTAAGTAATAATAAACCTGAACCTTGTAAAAAATAAAGAGCAGCGGGCCTGTCTGGGATTGAGGCGTTTGGCTGCTTCAATATACTCTACGTTTTTATGATCCGTATAAACTGTAATAGTATGTTCAGCCCCCTTGTAACGATCGGTATCAGCACACAGAGAGAATCTGATTGTTGATGATCTGCAGAATCATCAACAATACAGATGTATACTCGATTATGGATGATCTGCAGAATCACCAATAATACAAGTATGACTAACCTCTGGACACCTAATGAGTTAATGTGTTTGATGAACTGGAGGCTATCTCCCGAGGAGCGGGAGATATAAGAGACTCGGCCAAGAGCCACCTGAGGGGCAGGTGACCCCGGGCAGTACAGAAACTATCTCTTGATAGTGAGGACCTGGTAACCAGGGAAAACAGTATTAGATGGTGAACTGTACTGCAGCCAGAGGAAGGGACCACTGGCTGCTAACAGGCCGGACTCTCTGAGGAGCGGGAGTCCTGGTTGCAGCTGACACCTGATGGAATGGTGTCACTGCTAATACTGATAGACTGAGCACTCAGGGAGAGTGACAGCTAGGATAGTCAGGCAGGCCAGGTCGGCAACACACGAGCAGATGAGGTACAGAGACAGAAGACTGATTCGGTAACCGGTTACAGGCAGGGTCTGGCAACAGGTAGACAGATATGCAAAGGTAGCGAATCAGAAAGCAAGAGAAAGGTCGACAGAGCAAATAGTCATCATAACATATAAATATAACAGAGTCCTAGACTGGGGTGTGAGCTCCTTGATCTCGACACCCGGGAACTAGTCTAGAGTATAACACAGTAATGACACAGAGTCCCTAAGCTTGGGTGTAAGGTCCTTGGTCACAACACCCTGGAACTGGTTTAAAGTATAACACAGTAATGACAAAGTGTCCCTAAGCTTGGGTGTGAGGTCCTTGGTCACAACACTCTGGAACTGGTCTAAAGTATAACACAGCAATGACACAGTATGTACAGAAGGGAGGGAGACTGCTACACTCACATAATATCTTATACAGTACAGAAGGGATTTTTATCACTACTTAATGACACAGTATCCCTAAGCTTGGGTGTGAGGTCCTTGGTCACAACACCCTGGAACTGGTCTAAAGTATAACACAGCAATGACACAGTATCCCTAAGCTTGGGTGTGAGGTCCTTGGTCACTACACCCTGGAACTGGTCTAAAGTATAACACAGCAATGACACAGTGTCCCTAAGCTTGGGTGTGAGGTCCTTGGTCACAACACCCTGGAACTGGTCTAACATATAACACAAACGTATTGTGGCTAAGTGTAAATTCCCAGGTCCTCCTGGTTCTAACACACTGTGGGATCTGACTGGTCTGAGTGCTCACACGTAAGTATTCGCAACGGCAGACAACCAGCAACTGACAGGCAAGAAGTATATATAGAGCAGCGCTCCTCAGCGCTGCCCAGCCCCACTTAGCCAATCACCTACTACGCTGGGATCAGCTGATCGTCCTGATCAGCTGATCCCTCTCCTATTGGCATAAAAGTCCTGCCTCCCAGCGCGCGCGCGCGTAGCTCTCCATCTGTGTGCACTACTAGGCTCAGACAAACCAGACGCATGCTGCTGTGCGGAAACCGCCGGTCTGAACGCGGAGACAGCCGCCCCGCTGCCAGACCGCGCGGCGGTGTCTCCGCAATCCATTACACCCCTAAAGCCAATGTTGCCATTCCTCGAATGCAAGTTTAATAGCCAACAGTTCACGATTCCCGATGTCATAATTTCTCTCGGCGGGAGAAAATTTCCGAGAAAAAGCACTTGGGTGCAACCTACCCTGCAACCCGGAGTGCTGAGACAGCACAGCCCCCACTCCCAGCTCCGAAGCATCCACCTCAACGATAAACGGAAGGGACACATCGACATGTCTTAATATGGGGGCGGAGCAGAACAATTTTTTAAGTGATGAAAATGCAGATTGAGCCTCTGCTGACCAATTGTAAGTATCTGCCCCCTTTTTGGTAAGTTCCGTAAGAGGTGATACCACAGAAGAGAACCCCTTTATGAATCTCCTGTAATAATTGGCAAAGCCAAGAAATCGCTGAAGTGCCTTCAAGCCCAAAGGTTGTGGCCACTCCAAGACAGCGGATACCTTTTTGGGGTCCATCGACAGGCCTGCGGTGGAAAATATGTACCCCAAAAAAGGAACCTCCGACACTTCAAAGAGACATTTTTCCATCTTGGCATACAGGGAATTCTGACGTAACTTATTCAGCACATACTTCACATGTTCCCTGTGTTCTGTCAAACTGGGTGAAAAAATGAGTATATCGTCTAAATAGATGAGGACAAACCGTCCCAGGACCTCCCTGAAAACCTCATTGATGAGCTCTTGGAAGATGGCGGGTGCGTTGCACAACCCGAAGGGCATAACTAGGTACTCGTAGTGCCCGTCGGGTGTGTTGAACGCCGTCTTCCACTCATCACCCTTTCTTATGCGGATCAGGTTGTACGCCCCTCTGAGATCAAGTTTAGTAAAAACACCAGCGTCAGTAATCTAAGAGAATAAATCATCAATCAGGGGAAGTGGGTAACGATTCTTTACGGTAATTTTATTTAAACCCCTGTAATCAATACATGGACTAAGACCACCATCCTTTTTCTGCACAAAAAAGAAGCGATCTGGACGGACGAATGAAACCTTTGGCCAGAGTTTCTTTGATATAGTCTTGCATGGCAAGTTTTTCAGGCCCAGAAAAATTGTATAGATGGCCTCTAGGGGGCATACAACCTGATCTCAGCTCAATGGGACAGTCAAAACTTCGATGAGGTGGAAGTTTGTCTACTGTCCTGGGACAGAAGACATCGGCAAAATCTCTGAGTACTGAATAGGCAATCCCTCCACTTGAACCTTGGTGGCACATACCGTGACTTTCTCCAAACAGTGATGATTGCCAAAGGAGGACCAACTTAAGAGTTGTTTGGAACTCCAGTCAATCTGAGGGGAGTGTTTTTGGAGCCACGGCATACCAAGGATAATGGTGGAGGTAGCCATTTTGAGAACAAAGAATTGTATTTGTTCTCTATGCAAAGCCCCTATCTGACATAACAACTCAGGAATCTGAGAGAGGGATAGTGTCCCCTGCAGTGGAGAATCGTCCACTGCAGTAACAACGAGCTGATGTCCCAAAGAAATGAGAGGGAATCACAATTTAATAGCAAAATCATAGTCCATAAAATTGCCTGCAGAATATCAAATATACAATAATACAATAATCCTAGTCTTGTGTGAAATCCCTGGTTTCCTCCCAGATCAAAGCACACCGGATAGACCTATCTAAGGTCTGAGCGCTAACACATAAGTATTCGCAACAGCAGACAGGTTGCGAGTGAAGACTGAAGGCTTTTGAAGCAGAGGAGACCCCACGGCCGCGCCCACCACTAATCAACCAATCCGGAGTGCCGTGAGCCTCCTCTGATGTCAGCTGACCGGCTGGTCAGCTGACGCACCTTCTCCCCGCATAAAGGTCCCGTCTCCGCGCGTGCCCGCGTGATACAACAACCCTATGAGTAATGGACAACCCTGTCCTCGGTGTACTAGACGCCAGAGGAACGGGCGAAGTCCCAGGGCAGGGAAGCGATGCGGCTGTGGAGACACCCTGCGTGCCCGCAGCCACTGCTTCCATGGATGTTACAAAAACCTTGTTATGTTTTTTTAGCTCATTTCCCCCTCTAGGAAGTCTGTCGTTTAAAGAATAACTCCAGATCAGTCAATCATTCAGTGAACCTCTGATGGGGTGCTGATAGTTCCCGTTTGCATGAGAATTTAATGCAAGTTGCATGCAATTTGGGATTTGTGAATGTACTACTAATTTCTTCTGGGAGGGGGGGTGGGCATCTGGGGGTCTCCTTCTTCTCCTGGGGCACCGGAGATGGAGAATAGCCCCTTGGATTGGACAAGAGCTCGGGGGACAGGAGGATGACGCAGGGACAGGAGGATGATGCAGGAAGGACACAGGGACAGGAGGATGATGCAGGGAGGACACAGGGACAGGAGGATGACGCAGGGACAGGAGGATGATGCAGGGACAGGAGGATGATGCAGGGACAGGAGGATGGTGCAGGGAGGACACAGGGACAGGAGGATGACGCAGGGACAGGAGGATGACGCAGGGACAGGAGGATGATGCAGAAAGGACACAGGGACAGGAGGATGATGCAGGGAGGACACAGGGACAGGAGGATGATGCAGGGACAGGAGGATGATGCAGGGACAGGAGGATGGTGCAGGGAGGACACAGGGACAGGAGGATGATGCAGGGAGGACACAGGGACAGGAGGATGACGCAGGGACAGGAGGATGGTGCAGGGAGGACACAGGGACAGGAGGATGACGCAGGGACAGGAGGATGACGCAGGGACAGGAGGATGGTGCAGGGAGGAAACAGGGACAGGAGGATGACGCAGGGACAGGAGGATGATGCAGGGACAGGAGGATGGTGCAGGGAGGACACAGGGACAGGAGGATGACGCAGGGACAGGAGGATGATGCAGGGACAGGAGGATGGTGCAGGGAGGACACAGGGACAGGAGGAAGATGCAGGGAGGACACAGGGACAGGAGGATGACGCAGGGACAGGAGGATGATGCAGGAAGGACACAGGGACAGGAGGATGGTGCAGGGAGGGCACAGGGACAGGAGGATGACGCAGGGACAGGAGGATGGTGCAGGGAGGACACAGGGACAGGAGGATGACACAGGGACAGGAGGATGGTGCAGGGATGACGCAGGGACACGAGGATGACGCAGGGACAGGAGGATGGTGCAGGGAGGGCACAGGGACAGGAAGATGACGCAGGGACAGGAGGATGGTGCAGGGAGGAAACAGGGACAGGAGGATGACGCAGGGACAGGAGGATGATGCAGGGACAGGAGGATGGTGCAGGGAGGACACAGGGACAGGAGGATGGTGCAGGGAGGACACAGGGACAGGAGGATGACGCAGGGACAGGAGGATGATGCAGGGACAGGAGGATGGTGCAGGGAGGACACAGGGACAGGAGGATGACGCAGGGACAGAAGGATGGTGCAGGGAGGACACAGGGACAGGAGGAATATGCAGGGAGGACACAGGGACAGGAGGATGGTGCAGGGAGGACACAGGGACAGGAGGATGACGCAGGGACAGGAGGATGATGCAGGGACAGGAGGATGGTGCAGGGAGGACACAGGGACAGGAGGATGACGCAGGGACAGAAGGATGGTGCAGGGAGGACACAGGGACAGGAGGAATATGCAGGGAGGACACAGGGACAGGAGGATGACGCAGGGACAGTTTGGTTTTGTATATAGGATACATAATATCAGTCTATGTGGATGCACATTGCTCACATTGATTCTGGCCACCTTCTCAGTGCTGCATTGCGGTGTAATGGCCGCTTCGTAATATGGATTACAGCACTGCAATGCACCACCTATGCGGCATTCACAAATCCCAAATTGCATACAACTTGCATTCAATTTTCATGCAAACGGAAACTATCAGCACCCCCTCAGAGGTTCACTGAATGATTGACTGATCTGGAGTTATTCTTTAAACGACAGACTTCCTAGAGGGAGAAATGAGCTAAAACAACATAACAAGGTTTTCTGAATATGGAAGGACTGTAGACCCCTCCCCCTCCGCACACCTGGACGGCCAATATCCCTCAACCCCCCCCCCCCGCACCCCTCCATCCCCCACCCCCTGCACCCCCTGCGCCTGGACAGCCTCTATCCCTCTCCTTCCTCCCCAGTTAGATTGCTTTCACAGAGCACCCAACAGGGTGGCTGCTTGAGATCCCACGATAAGGTGCATTAACATTCAAAATTGTCCTTTTAATCCTTAAATGAGGCTGGAGGCTTGGCAGGATAATTGTGTTCTAGAAGTAACAATGGGGTAATCTGTAAACAGTTTGATTGGATGCAGGGGGCTGTTTCAGAATGTCGTTTTACATCATCGTTATTTGGACTTGGAAAAAGACAGGATACAAGGTACCGCGTCTCGCTGTTATCTAAAGGGAATAATTCTCCCGAGCTGCCAATTACATTCGAGGGAATCGGCACACAACACAGACGAAATACGGACATTAACTCTCGCAGCGGCGGTCGCTGCTGGGGGGAGGGGGGGACGCTTACAATGTATGGATGGCCAGCGAGCATATGCATTCTCGACTACTGACCACAGGTTTGCGTTGTTGGAAATGTATACAGTGCTGATTATGCGCAATGCTTTACATGGAACGATTTGTGCCACCTAGAGATGAGCGTAATGACCTAATTACGATTTCGCAAAATTTCGCGTAATTAGTGTAATTACGATTATGGCCGTAAGTACATAATCGTAATGAAGAAGGATTTCGCGAAATTTTGCGTAAGCGTAATTTCGCGTAATTTTCGCATTACAGTCGTATCATGCCGTAATTTCGCATTAAACGCTACCGTAATTTCGCGTTAAACCGTAACGCTCCGTATAATATAAAAAAGCCGCCGACTTTAAGGGTTAATAGCAAAGCCCCCTTAAATGCTAAGAGCCTCAAATTTGGAGAATATATTAAGGATATCAGGAGGAATAAGAGGAAAACATTTTTTTTCAAAAAGACCTTATAGTTTTTGAGAAAATCGATGTTAAAGTTTTAAAGGAAAAATGTAAACATTTAAAAACCCGCCGACTTTAACGGGTAATAGCAAAGCCTGCTTAAAGTTTAGGAACACCAAATTCCCAGGGTATATTAAGGGGATCAGTGGGAATAAGAGGAAATTTTTTTTTTCAAAAAGACCTTATAGTTTTTGAGAAAATCGATTTTTAAGTTTCAAGGGCGAAAATGTCTTTTAAATGCGGAAAATGTCAGTTTTTTTTGCCCAGGTAACAATAGTGTATTATTTTCATAGATTCCCCCAAGTGGGAAGAGTTTTACTTACTTTGTTCTGAGTGTGGGAAATATAAAAAAAAAACGACGTGGGGTCCCCCCTCCCAGACCTCTTTAACCCCTTGTCCCCCATGCAGGCTGGGATAGCCAGAATGCGGAGCACCGGCCGCGTGGGGCTCCGCACCCTGACTATACCAGCCCGCATGGTCCATGGATTGGGGGGTCTCGGAAGGGGAGGGGCAGCCAAGCTTTCCCCTCCCCCTCCGAGCCCTTGTCCAATCCAAGGACAAGGGGCTCTTCTCCACCTCCGATGGGCGGTGGAGGTGGAGGCCGCGATTTCCTGGGGGGGAGGTTCATGGTGGAATCTGGGAGTCCCCTTTAAAAAGGGGTCCCCCAGATGCCCACCCCCCCTCCCAGGAGAAATGAGTATAGAGGTACTTGTACCCCTTACCCATTTCCTTTAAGAGTTAAAGTAAATAAACACACAGACACTTAGAAAAAGTATTTTAATTGAACAAAAAACATAACCACGAAAAAAGTCCTTTAATATTCTTAATTAACCATTAATACTTACCTGTCCCTTTAAATAAATGATCCCTCGCAATATCCTCGGAAATGTTCTATCAGTTACAATGTAACAAAGTTATTACAATGTAACAACTTTGTTACATTGTAACTACGCCGCACCCGACGTCATTTGCCGCCGCCGCATACGCGTCTGCGCTGCACGGACCCG
Source organism: Hyperolius riggenbachi (assembly GCF_040937935.1). NCBI lineage: Eukaryota > Metazoa > Chordata > Amphibia > Anura > Hyperoliidae > Hyperolius > Hyperolius riggenbachi. Next base: position 298,434,177 of record NC_090654.1, on the reverse strand, counting down.
ACAGAGCTCTGAGCTATATAGCTCAGAGCTCTGAGAAGCATCTTTGTATTTGGGCTCCAAGGAGCCCCATTGGTCCTTAGCAGACCTTCTGATTTAAAGGAACCCCATTGGTCTGCTAAGGACCAATGGGGCTCCTTGGAGCCCAAATACAAAGATGCTTAGAGAGCTCTGAGCTATAGCTCAGAGCTCTGTCGGGTCCTGCAGCACAGACGCGGCGGCGGCGACGGCGGCGAGTGACGTCGGGTGCGGCGTAGTTACAATGTAACAAAGTTGTTACATTGTAATAACTTTGTTACATTGTAACTGATAGAACATTTCCGAGGATATTGCAAATATATATCACTCAGCACATCAGTGGTCATATCCAGTTCCAATGTAAAAAATCCTTTAATAAAAGTATAAAACAATATCATCGCGCAGCATGTCAAATCAAACTGAGTACACACTGCGCCTCTCGCGCACTTGGGTAACTTACAGACTCCCTTCAGGGATGGAATAGCGTGTCATAGCGGCAAGTCTGTCCAGCCTCAGATGCGTCAATGGCCTCTCTGCGGAGTCCCGCTGTTCAGGCTCCCGAGACTCCAGACTTCCGCACTACTACTACTACTACTACTACTACTACTACTATTACTGTTACTACTATTATTACTTCTAATAGTACTGCTGCTACTACTACTACTATTACTACTACTATTGTTACTGTTACTACTGCTACTACTACTACTACTACTACTACTACTACTACTACTACTACTACTACTGTTGCTGTTATTACTATTACTACTATTATTACTACTACTTCTACTACTATTACTACTGTTACTGCTGCTACTACTACCTACTAATATTACTACTACTACCTTTACTACTAATGCTACTTACCACTTCTACTATTATTACTACTATTTCTATTACAACCATTACTACTACTACTACTACTACTACTACTACTACTACTACTACTACTACTACTACTACTACTACTACTACTACTACTACTACTACTACTGCTACTACTACTACTGCTACTACTACTACTACTGTTACTATTACTACTACTATTACTACTACCTACTTCTACTAGTACTACTAACTACTGCTACTACTATTGCTACTGTTACTGTTATTACTATTAATACTACTGCTACTATGACCTCTACTACTATTACTACTGTTACTATTATTTATATTAATACTACTGTTACTGCTACTACAACTACTTATTCTACTTCCTACTGCTACTACTATTTTTACTACTGTTACTATTATTACTATTACTACTGCTAATAGTACTACCTCCTACTACTCCTAATACTACTATTATTACTACTGTGACTATTTTTACTATTTATGCTACTACTACGACTTTTATAACTACCATTACTACTGTTACTAATGCTATTATTATTACTACTACTACTGTTACTACTACTTCTACTACTATTATAACTACTATTACTATTGTTACTAATACTATTATTACTACTATACTACTTCTACTACTACTACTACTACTACTACTACTACTACTACTACTACTACTACTACTACTACTTCTACTACTACTACTACTACTACTACTTCTACTACTACTACTATTACTACAACTTACTATTACTACTACTACTACATTATTATGATTACTACTACTACTACTATCACCATAATTACTACTACTACTACTACTACCACCACCACTACTACTACTACTCCTACTACTATTACTATTAGTACTATAAGTATTACTACCATTACTACTACTACTCTCATTATTACTATTACTACTATTATTACTACTAGTATTATACTAGTATTATTACTACTACAATTACTACTTCTACTATTTTTACTACTATAATTACTATTACTACTACTACTGCGGATGCTGCTACTACTACTATTGTTACTACTACTACATTACTATTACATTACTACTACTATGGCTGCAGCTGCTTCTGCTGCTACTACTACTACTACTACTATTATTACTACTACCACATTACTATTACATTACTACTACTACTACTACTGCTGTTGATACGTCTATTACATAATCACTATTACTACTAATACCACCACATTACTAATACATTACTACTACTACTACTGTTATTACTACTACTATTTTTATTATGACTATCACTATTACTGCTACTACTACTATTACTACTACTTACTATTACTATAACTTTACTACTACTACTACATTACCACTATCATTACTACCACTACTACTACTACTACTACTACTACTACTACTACTACTACTACTACTACTACTACTACTACTACTACTACTACTACTACTACTACTACTACTACTACTACTACTACTACTACTACTACTACTACTACTACTACTACTACTACTACTACTACCTATGAATACTGCTTCTACTACTATTACTACTGTTACTATTACTACTACTAATACTACTATCTACTACTACTAGTACTACTACATACTGCTACTACTATTACTACTGTTACTGTTATCTATATATATAATAGGCTAAGTGCCTCAACCTTCAAGCAAGAAGAAGAAGTATCGCCCCGCCCCCAGGGCCGGTCCAAGCAAGAAGAAGAAGTATCGCCCTGCCCCCAGGGCCGGTCCAAGCAAGAAGAAGCTAAACACTGCATTCCAGCAGCTCTGGAGGTGTGTTTAGCTTCTAAAGGCAACAATAGTTAATTTGCATATATTCAGCAGTGGTGCCTGGGAGACATCTCAAGCTCACTCCAACTTGAATTAATGCAAATCTATCTTCTATCTATCTATCTATCTATCTATATCTATATATATAATAGAGCAAGTGCCTCAACCTTCAAGCAAGAAGAAGAAGTAGCGCCCTGCCCCCAGGGCCGGTCCAAGCAAGAAGAAGGGGCCGGTCCAAGCAAGAAGAAGAAGTAGTGTCATATCAAACCAAGGGCAAAGAGGGATAATTTGCATATTTAGTAGCAGTGCGTTGTGGGTAACCACAAATGTTCACTTATAGCTGAATTATTGCAGATTTCCTTCTGTTTTAAGAAAGAAAATTACACCAAGCTTTGTTTTTTTTAGTAGGAGGCCTTTTTGGTCTCTTTTATTCTCCTATACATTCCTAGTGGTTTGGGTCACCCTGAGCTGCTTGGTTACTCTGTTGTACTGTTCCAAGCCCTATCCCCATACAGCCATATAAATCCCTGCTATGCGCTGATGAGGGCCAAACGGCTGAAACAGGCTGTCACATGTGGGTTTGATATGACTGTGTAAAACTTAAAGCTATAGGCTTGCTTGGCTTACCAAGGATGAAAAGGAATAATTTGCACATTTAGTAGTGGTGCATTATGGGTAACCACAAATGTTCACTTATAGCTGAATTTTTGCATATTTTCTTCTGTTTTAAGAAGGCAAATTACACCAAGCTTTGATTTTTTTTAGTAGAAGGTCTTTTTGGTCCTTTTATCCCCCTATACATTCCGAGTGGTTTGGGTCACCCTGAGCTGCTTGGTTACTCTGTTGTACTGGTCCAAGCCCTATCTCATACAGCTGTATCAATTCCTGCTATGTACTGATGAGGACCAAAAGTCTGAAACAGGCTGTCACATGTGGGTTTGATGTGACTGTGTAAAATTTAAAGCTATATGCTTGCTATACACCAGTGGTTCTGGATGCTTGCTTGGCTTACTAAGGGTGAAAGGGAATTATTTGCATATTTAGTAGCAGTGCATTGTGGGTAACCACAAATGTTCACTTATAGCTGAAGTATTGCAGATTTCCTTCTGTTTTAAAAAGGCAAATTACACCAATACAGTGGGCGGCATTGCAGGAAGTGGCGACAGTGGAACGCACGATGGAACACGGAAGAGGTGAGTCATCCCCGCCCGCTGCCTCTTACTAATAGTGGCGGCTGCTACTGAGCTTAAGCAGGAGGGGAGCGCGCATGGGGGACCAAGGGGGGGGGTGTCCAACCCCCCTCCCAGCCGCTGTGCCCTCTACCCTCTTATGTGGCGTATGCTACGCCACGGGTCGGCTAGTTACTATTAATATTACTGCTACTACTACCTCTACTACTATTACTACTGTTACTATTATTTCTATTAATACTACTGTTACTACAACTATTGCTACTACAACAACTTATTCTACTTCCTACTGCTACTACTATTTTTACCACTGTTACTATTATTACTATTACTACTGCTAATACTACTACCTACTACTACTCCTACTACTACTATTATTACTCCTGTAACTATTATTACTATTAATACCACTACTACGATTTTATAACTACTATTACTACTGTTACTAATACTACTATTAATATTACTACTACTACTACTATAACTACTATTACTATTGTTACTAATACTATTATTATTACTACTATACTACTA